>NC_046221.1:108653981-108961187 GCF_009819885.2 Catharus ustulatus | reverse complement strand
TGAAAATCCTTTTATAAAATTGCATGATCATTCCTCTGTACATGTAAGAGGCAGAGTAATTATAAAAGATGACCCTCCTTCCCTGATTCCATGCATTTATCTGTGGTGCAATGAGAGCCAAGCAGCCTTCAAAAACCACCCCTTAGCACTGCCCAGCAGAACCAGTAGCATCCTGCACCAGTACAGCCACCTACAGCACAGGATTATTTTGCAGGGTTTAATGACAAAGCCTGGAATTTATACTCCAATGTATGTGGAGTCACATCATGCATGACTAAAAAGCAAAGCAGGAAGTGTATCAACAGCTTCAGAAAAGGTCACTGCAAATTATGCTGCCTCATAAAGTGAGCTTACCCAGGCAGAGTGAAAAGAAGACCAAAGGGCAGAGTTTTATGTTTTCCTAGGGCTCAGAGGAGTTTCAGATACCATAAATGAATTGATGGATAGCCTGCTTTTAATTTCCACTTCCCAGACATTAAAAACCAAAAATTACTATTTTGACACAATACTCTGAGGGGAATATGTATTGCTTCCATTTTCTTTCTGGTCTCCAGCCTTTGCATCATTGGTGTGTTTGCAGAATTGCTTTTCTTCTCCTGCAAAGGCAGTGTTGCCAGGTGTGGGTGGGCACCAAAATGTAGGGAGAGTCTTATCTCTCACCCTCCATGACAGGGGTGCAGGACAGAAGAGCCTGACAGGTTCCACAACCACTGGTGACAGGATGAGTAACACACCCAAAACTGGTGTCATGCTCATGACACCAGCTTTATGCACGTGCCTTCAAGGTATCAGGCAGTGGTCATTCTCCAGACACTGTTTCCATGGTTGATAGAGAAAGATGGATACAGAGAGCTCCAGGGCATCTGCAGACTGATTTAAGCATGTGAAGCAGGGTCAGTGAAGCTGTAGGGTACCAAATGCCTTCCTTTGCCTGGCCTTCCTTGCCTCTGCAGCACGTGTGCAGAGGGCACAAAGCACCATCTCTCAGCATGTATAACATTCAGATTTGCTGAGATGTATCACAAAAATAACACACCTTATGAGAAAATGCCCCATGAGAAATGCTTTTGATGTCAGAAAATCCTCTCTCCCTAGCTATTGATATGGTCCACCTTAAAACAGATGTAAGCAAGACACATTTAAAAGAATTCTTGTGTTTTTTAGAAATAGCATTACAAAATCAGCCAGAAGAAACTACCAAATGAGTAACCAAAACTGTTACAGTAAAAAACTGCTTCTAGAAAACATGGTTATTATCATTATACTTTCCTTGTTTGTTCTTTGTCCTTTTTTTTTTAACATAATGAAAGTCTCTGTATGTATATATAGGATTTTGTACTGGCCCATACATGCCCCAGTGCATGGTATATGCATCACTACGGGAAACAACATGGGCTATCAGTGGTTCCTAAATTGTTTGTGTAAACAGAGAAGTCTCTCTGGTGCAGAGTAATCTAGTGTCCTGGGAATGGCACTGATAGGAGAGCTGAAGAATACAGAAGAATAAAACCTTCACTTGGGGAAATTCATTCTGCCAAGTGTGACTTGGTTAAGATAATGCCTTTCCATAGCTATTGCTATGCACAAGGGTCCTCTATATCTTTCAGCACGCTTATGTTCTCTTTCCAGTTTGAAAATAACACTGTGAAGAATGGCATTCGTGTGTTCTGCCTACTTACAAATGAAGCCATAAAAATACTAACTTTTGAGTTCAATTCATTAAATGAAATCTCTCTGAGCATGTGTGTGTGTGCCTGTGTGTGTATGTTCGGAGGTATTTGGGAGGCTGTTACCATGCTTTGCAATGTAGTGTGTGAAGAATATGTATAAGCCAACTGAGAAGTACCATATTCTAGAGCAAATTAACTGCTGCTATTTTAGCATCTAAACAGGACTTAAAACATATGACAGTTAGTTATGTTGCTTTTGAATTACTTCCAGATCAGTTTTCCTCTGTGTTTTTGACCATTAGATATCACAAAGTTCTGTGACATTTTTATCAATCTATGTGGGGATTTAAAATATGGAAGAATTCACATTTGGTCTTTTTTTAAATTGGTCAATAATCATACAAGAAGACACATTCATTTTCTGTCACTAAAGGTTTGGTAGTTCTCACAGTAAACAATTTGAAATGTGTTCCTTATCCCTTACAAGAAGTTAAATTCTCCACAACCTGCTTGTCTAAGAAAAATGTATATATCTGAATGCTTCTGCAGGCAATTTTGGCTTGGATGTTGTAGGAGGCTCAACTGGAATTTTCACACTAAATTGTCTGGGCTGTTTCTAGAGACAGTTGATTCAAAATTTTTATTAACTTCAGAAGAACTTTAGTGAGTGATTGTTTGTAAAAAGATGATGTATGTCTTTTAACCCTGCCCATCAATATCCATATTTCATTTGGATAAGCAAATATAACAGTCTTTACTATGAATCTATGTAGCATCTTCTTATACTGTGTACAAACAGAAAGCTGGTATCTCACAGATTTCAGGTTCTACATTTTCTAGTCCCACTTGGAGGAACAGAGATTGCCCTGGTCTAAATGATGCCCTAGAGACTGGAAAACAGAAAGGAAATGAATGCTTTTAGTTAGAACTGGTGAATTTTTGGTTTCACAAAGCTCATGTCAGACATAGATTTAATTTATTTATAATTTGGCTCAAAGTTATGACTTTACAGCAGTTAAGATGTTTCATCTTTCTTGAACTAGCATGCAGATATTGGAGTGCATGGGTGAGAAAATTCATCCAGTATGTCCAAATAGTCATAGGGAGCAACCTTAGGGGAGAATATGGAAATTCACTCAGAATTCTTCCTGATGTCCCAGGTGTCCATTAGAGAAGCTATTTAATGTTCTTCAGCAAGGCTAATACTTTGCAAAGCAGTGACATTTCAAGATTTCTCCATGAAGCTAATAGCTTTTCTCAGTAAGTCATTTTCACATTTACATCAATTTAGCACAGTCTACATTTGGATAAAGACGAGCATCACTTTTCTCTTGCCAGTGTTGCCAGGGTGATGATCACCAAACTTCCCAACAGTCCTTCCTCTCTTGTACTCCTCAAACCAGCAGCTGGCTGTTCTGAGGAGGACTTAGGCTTGTGTGCATATGCAATAACTAACGCACAGCAAAAAAAGTCCTACAGTTGCCTTGCCACAATTGATAAAAACAACTGAATATTTTAAAATATCAGATAATTGATAAATACAAGGAGGACAAAGGGAAAGGATTACAACTTCAGAGGATGTTACTGGACACCACTGCAGTAAGAAACCAGGAGAACTGATGTGCAGTTTCTTCTGTACTAGCTATCTGCATTTTCTGTTCTCTTTTTCTTTCATTTGTCCTTTCTTTTTTGATTACAGTAAATTCACGAATACAAGCCGCACGGAGTATAAGCCGCATATCCGGTGTGTTGGCAACATTGATGTCTTTGTCAATAGATAAGCCGCACCCGGAATATTAGCCACACTTTAGTTCGCCGCGAACTTTCACAAAGTCGTCATTTAGTAACACAATCGCGGGATCGCCGGGGCTTACTGGCTTACTGCCGACCTCGGAAACATTGTTTCCAAATGAAAAAAGACACACCCTTTATTTACAAGCTGAAAAAGACAGGAACAATAGTGTGGTCATTTTGCGAGCATTCCCAATGGATCCGCATTGCCTTTAAACAGCCGCTCAGCCACACGGGCAGGCAGCTGAACTCCGAGCGGAGCCACATCTCCGTGCTGGCACAGGAGCGGCCGCTCTGGCCCTCGCAGCCCCGCGGGGCGAGCGGCCATTGTAGCCCTCGTGGCCCCGCGGGGCGAGCGGCCGTTGTAGCCCTCTCCCTGCGAACCGAGTGGCTGCTCTACCCCTCTCCCTGCGGGCTGAACGGCTCCCCCAGCCCTCTCCCTGCGAGCCCAGCCAGCCCCTAGCCGCACAAGACTGAAACCACTTTAAAAAGTACAGAGAAATATCACACACTTTTATCAAACTGCCGAGGTAACTCGCCGAGGTAACTCACCCGGATAACAACCCCCGCCCCTCAGTAACGCCGCCATCCACAGGCAGGCAATAAGCTGTTCTCTGATTGGTTCATCGTCGGAAGAACGGGAAAACATGGATTTCAAACTGTTTCGGCTCGGGACTGGACTGGTATGATACTAGGTAAGGGCAGATATCACATTTTTGTTCATAGATTAGCCACACCCAAATATTAGCCGCACTTCCGGGTTTCCACCAAAATTTTTGTCTAATTACTGCGGCTTGTATTCGTGAAATTACTGTATGCTTTCTCATTCCTACTGCTCCCCACTCTCCTTTTTTTTTTTTTTTGTCTCTTTGCTTCTTATTAATGAGTTTCAACATTTTTAATTAAAGTTGACTGCTTGAATGATGCCAGTTCAACCCTCCTTTTCTGGATTTGGCATCCAAATCAAGTTAATCATTAGTAGAGGCCTCTCTTCATTAACTACACAGAGGGGTAACAAAAACAATCAACGAACAAAAAAAAAAAAAAAGAAAAATGGAGAGCAAACCTTAGGGGGGAGCAACCAGACTGAAAAACAGAATATACTTTGCACTTAATGGCATTTTTCTGTGTCCCCTTACCTCCTAAATCCTCAGTTTCCAATATGATTCTAGATGGACATTTATCTTAACCAGCTCCTGAAGGGCTATTGCATTGTTAAAGAGTCCAAGCACCACCATGAAAAAACAAAAAGTCCTGTCCTCTCTTGACATTCTCCAGAGATCCCCTCCTGTTTCCTGTGAAGCCCCCCATAAATTCACTGTCCCTGTTACTTTGGAAGTGAGGAATTTTGGACTCCTGTTGTCATATTGCTACAGAATGATTTAGAAACACATAAAACAAGAACAGAGTCTGTTGTCTAGCCCCAGATTTTACTATGTGCTGTAGACAGTGAGATTTATGTGTAGTTCTCCCTCTTTGCTGTAAAAATATGCCTGTATCCCTCCCTTTCACCTGTGTGGAATGTACTCCTACTCTTTGGTGTCAGTCCTATGAAAGGGAAGCTTCAGTCTGAAGCTGGAGCAACAATGCACAGTCACAACTACAGAGAGCAGTAACAATTAACCTGTTCACAGATAGGTATTCACCTAAAATTCAGGACAGGAGGAAAAAAGGTAAAATAAAGACAGGAAAGACAACAGGATCCATTAAGGAGGCACAAATTTGCTTTCTTGGTTTGGACTGACCTAGCTGCTGTGCGTGTGTGGTGTGAAGCTCAGAACTACCCTGCCATGACTGTCAGGTGATTTTTTTTTTTTTGGGAGGGGGTCTCCTTGCATGAGGTACTCAACCCAGCAAAGCAGGACCAAGGGAACAACTCCTCAGCTTCACTGCACTGCTGAGAACAGTGGGGGCTGTAGGTGTGCAGCAGTGAAGAGGGAGGGACCCAGGCTACACAATGTGTTGTAGCATAAGGTGCAGTAACAGCATATTAGTAAAATCTGTTCACTGGTTCTGGAAGGAATCAATCAGGGCAGAAAATAAGTGTTGTTGCTTACTGCTGGGTGCCTGAAGGTGCATCCGACTGCATGGAAGTGATGCTGCATCATTTACATTTAAAGGAAGGACACGAAAACTCTTCTGCCTCTGAGGAGAACCTCCTGTTTCAGGTTCCACAGAAACTCAGGGATAGATCTGAACTGACTATAACAATCACTTTTGAAGTCTCTTCTCAGCCTGATGCTACAAAATATAAATCAAACCACTGGACAGTATCATTGAACAAATGCAGTTAGAATTCTATTACATGAAAGCAGGCAAATAATATGACTAGAAGGACATTAATACATTATACTCATTACATTGCAGTTTGATGTCAAATATATTAAATATTAAGCAAAATATAATAATCCCTCCAGTAATGTAAAAACGTTCACATTTTTAATCTAGAGATCTCACTGATGAGGCATGATTGTTCAACATCCTAGAAGGCAGCTTTCTAAATTATGCTATTCCCTGTGGCAAGTGCAGGACAGATCACAGACTTAATGGAAGGAGCATTTTCATTTTCCCTGTTGCACAATGGGATTTACATTTCAGCCCTCCAGCAAGCAGTGTTACTCATGATACCTTCTAAATTAGTACCACCTCATAAGTTGCACTCAGGGTACCTCCTAAATTAACAAGTAATACATTTAGGAATCCCTGAAAGGCTCATTATCTCCTGTCTAATGTATTATTTTCACTGTATATAATTTCTGACACAGTGTGCCCACGCCTTCTTCTAGTGCAAGATTCCCATAGGTTAAACAGAGCGTTATAGAGGTCCATTTCTGACTTCCCATTATATTTCTGCATCTACAGAGGAATTAAGGATAACTGCAAAATAATAATTCCTCTGGCCTTTCAGTTTATGTACTTTTGTACTTGCAGAATAACAGCAGAATTGCTGGTCCATTGTGTTATCATTTCTATTTGACAGTACAAAAATAGATGCTATATTCATAACCCCATCTTCAGATGAAAGAGAGCTGTCATTCCAAGGTTAGGATATCTTCTTCCATATCCCAGGCCCTCCTGGCTGTTTCAGGTACCTACACTGCTGAAGTCACCTTTGAGCTGCTCATGCAGCTCAGTGTTACTGCTCATGATAGCAGCAAGAAACAACACGGGGAGAAGAAATGCTGATATTACAGTTCCCGTTGGGAAGTAGCTGCTCATTAATATGTCACACTTTGAGATGTTGGTCAAAGGTGTTTGCAAAGCTGGAAATCAAGAAATGTTCTCCTCTTCAGCCTTGTCCGCGCCAAGAAATTAACTCATTGCTGGCAGAACACAGCAGCAGCTAGAGCAGCACTCACACAGGTTTAGCCAGAGCATGGAGATACTGCTAACAGCTTAATGCACCACCCCCAAACCTTGTCTGAGTTCCCCCATCTGCTTTTACCCCAGAACATGCCTTTGGCACTGGGATTCAGTTGCTTCAAAAGGCTTTGTTCACTTAACATCAGTGTGAGACGTCTTCATCCCGCACAGAGGGCTGCTGGCAGCAGAAATCTCTTCCTAGGCAAACTGGATCCCTGCAGGCATTTGCTGTGACAAAGACACCTAAGACTGGGCCTGGCCATCCATGGCTTGCAGGGGTTACAGCCATTCCTCACTTCCCAAAGACAGCTGCCACAGCCATCCCTCACTGAAGTTTAATTCTACTTCCCTCCAGCAGGTGTTAGACAAACACTGAAATTTCTGACTTCAGATGGAATAACCATTTTATTTATTTAGGGTTTATTGTGTTAGATGTAATAAATTGCATCTGTGAGCTTTTAATAATGTTTTTAACTGTAGTTAATAAGCATTGTCACAAAGATGTCCATCACCCTCTTGGAAAAGGGCAGTCAAGAGTGCACAATAGGAGGGTAGAGTTTCTTTCAGGCTCACAAGAAGTCATGTATTTTATTTCTTCATGGAGATACCTTCCAGCTGCTTAGTGAGGTGACAAAGAAACAAATCCATCAACCCTGTTACTTCTTTTGTGAATAGCCACCATTTGCATTATAAACATTTTAACAAAGACACATTGAGCTAATTTTAACCCTACAACTTTGATGAGTTTGGTCCATTGACTTTGTGGAGGCAAATACAGAGCTGAGTTTTGTTTTTGATTCAGCTCATGAGTACAAAAAACTCTCTCAAAAATTGCCACTGTTGGACCTCAGCCAGAAGAGGCCCACAACCAAATAATGGGAAATTGTTATTACTCTTTGATTATAACTGTCTGTTGCCTAATTATGCACAAAATGAGTGTCTTTTATTTTTAATAGATAATCTTGCATCTATTTTTAAAGAACAAAGTCTCTGCTCTCCATTTTTGGAGCTCCCACTAACTAGTTTAAATATGGTAGATTGGATTCCGGTATGACTAAATTTGATTTGCAACAAGAAACAGATCAACAGATTTTTCTTATCTCAATGCAGATGTTCCCCATCCATGTGAATTAGGAGTCTCAGTAAACTCTGAGTTGACTCTCACAAGCTCCTAGAATTCAATTTCCTGAGCAGGAGACAGTATAGATTAGTTTGATTTCTAATAAATTTCAACCCTCCCAAGGTAGCTACTGCCAGCAGTGTCTCCTTTTTCAGAGCTATAGATCTTAAAACATAGGAGTCAGATACTGAGATTAATAATTAATGTGAAGCCTCCAGATCTTACAGCTATTCCAGTCTAAAGTAATCATATAAACTTCCAAGAAGCCAAAAAAGAGTCCAAGTCAGAAGAAATGCATCCTTGATGCAGCCCGTGTGTGCTAAGGCAGAGATTCAGTTACTTCAGTGGTGGAGCATGTGTTCATTCATTACCAGTAGAGACTGGGATTCATATTTTGAACCCACACAGGAGCTGACTTCAGACCTTGTCTTATCATAGCAAACACTCCATCACAAGCTTTTCTCTTTCTGAAATTCAAATTTGGGCCCTTAATTGTGAAGATCAGGTCTGCAATATGAAGCATCTCTGAGTTACCACAGAGCATCTGTTGCCCCAGAATCCCACACTGGCTAATTCCAGGAGTTTTGCCTCCATGCATCATTAATGAGTCTGGGAACAGTAGCAGAGGACATGGAGGACAGCTTGAAAGTCTGCAAATCAACGGAAAACCAAAGTTGAACACCCCCAGCAGATAAATTGCTTGCATCTGGTAGCACATGTACAAAAAGAGTAGATGCCTGAGGAGTGGTCTAATGAGGAAAGAGTAGATGCTGGAATATGCCAGGAACAGCCTTTTGCCTACAAATACTTTTGAAGCCAGATATCCTAGTATGTGGGATTTTTTTAATGGGGCCTATTAAATCAGCACCTCCTAGGCTAATGATGTTAGACTATCCCTCCTGCAAAATATCCTTAAGAAATAGGTTAAACATCCAGAAGGAGGTCATATGTAGGGGAATCATTTCATCAAAACTCCATTCCTGGTCTGTCCTGGATATGATTTTGGAAAGCGTTTAAAAAGGTAAGTCTTGAATAAAGACTAAAATTATTAGATGCATAGAAATGAATATGTGGATTATGGAATTAAATCCACCACAATTGTGCATGGAGTGGCTACATCTGTATTTTATAAGTTCTGTCAGGTTCAATATTTAGAAATGAGTTTTGAGAGCTATGATAGAAGGCATTATAAAAATTTTGTAATATTGATTAGACTTTTCTGTTATAATTGCTTCAGATAATATAATGTATAAAGGCATTCAGAGATGTAATGAACACTGTGAAAAGGACTGTGTATAAAAACATGGATTGAAACTGACACCAAATTTGCACAAGTAATGAAAGCCCTTTTACAAGGTGACATAAATACATCATAGGAAAGGGATTGGACAGCAGCTGTTGGTTGCTTGCACATGCACAGTTCCTGTCTCACTGATGGACAGCTTTATAGTGGACTGATCTTTCCAAAGTGTCTGAGCACAGGGTCCTGTTACATTGACAGAGAGAAAACCTTTTATTTATTTATTAATTGAAACTTTGAAATTTTATGTAAATTTTACATTATTAAATAATAATTTATTATGTCAGTAAAGGGAATGTCTCTAGCAACACTAGTCCAGAAATGTGTTTTCAGGAGGCCTGCAGACACAGGTAGGTACACAGGCAGGACTGGAGGGAAGGCTGGCTTTCATCCTGCCTTCCTCAGCTCAGTGCTACATGGGGGCTCTCAGATTTGCTGGCATCTCCGCAGATGAACCAGGAGACAGCTAAAATCACTTGGCTTTCAGAGGGGAGTACGCAGCAGATGGCACTGTTGCTTTAGCAGTCCTGCATCAGTTTCTTTTTCCCTTTGTAGGAAGTCACAGGCACAATTTTCCTTCGAACCCTCTCTCTTTCTGTGGGATTTTACCCCATTTTTTGTGATTGGCTCCATCCACACTCAAGTGCGATTCTTCAGCCAGGGTCCCTCCATGTGATCATCACCTGAGCAGCCCTGCTTTTACCCCACTCCTTGCTTGCCAGCACACTAACTCCTAGCATTTGCTTTATGTAGGGAAAACCTTGCTTTTGCATAGTAATTTATTCCCATTGGCTCCCACGTATGCCCAATTTAATTAGTTTGCTACATTTCGGTAGTGTTTTTTCTCAGACATTAATAGCATCTTGGGGAAGCTGAGCACGTTTCTGCCACATCTTTTCACTAGGAGCACACATGGACTTTTATCTCTTTCCATAACTTTGTCTCAGTGATTTTTTTTTTGTTTGTTTGGTTTTTCATGCAAGTTGCCTTGATGTTTATCTCCACTCATTTTAAAATTTTGATGTCAAGCAATTTTTTAAATGGCTAATATTTCTGTGTTTTCCTTACCTCTTTATAACCTGTCATTTAGATGTTAAATTAGTTTAGACTTTCCTAGATGTGTTTTAATTAGGGGGATACTTGTTTATTTACCACTAACTGCATATGCATGAGCTGGCTTTTTAATGCAGTCCTATCCTGAAAGCCGCTGAAAGCGTCCACTTAAATATACCAGCATCAAGGCAATTGGACTGTTATTGAAGATAAAGTCTTAAAAGTAAAAAAAAAAAAAAAAAAAAAGTGGAATTGTAACTGCTCTATGTCTTTATGTGTGTCCTGGCAAGTGCTTAACTCTGCCTGGTTAAAAACCATAGACTTGGTGCCAAAGTGTGTAATCCTGAAGTGCTTAGTCACCTGAATGGAAACTGAAAACCACCTTTTTGTATCACTCAAAAAAAAAAAAAAAAAAAAAAAAAAGTTTGGTGTTTCAGATCAGGAAGATGAGGGTCCCACAAAGGGGAATGGGAGCTTCCTAGTGCAGGTATTAGGAAGCCCTGGACACAGAGAGGTGTCTGAATTATTCCCCACTGATCAGATCCTGTGTCCTCAACCAAAGTTGCTAGCAAGAGCTGCTGTGGCCCTGAATCCAACAGGTAGAGCTCTTGTCTGAGGGTAGTGACCCACACAGCTTCTGTGCTTCAGCTGGGCATAGAGCACTGTTTTACTCTGGAACATGGGAGGAACGTGGGAGGGGTGGGTACTGGTACATAGTTTATATTTGTCTGAGTAGCAGGAAACCTTCCTACCAAGCTGAGATTTCCCATACCATATTTTTATCTCTTGCTGTGGAAATGTGGGAACAGTAAAAAATAAGTGACCTTCATGGAAGATACAATTTCAAAGCCTGGCTTGAGATCCTGGATGTCAGCATCCCCTCAGGTGGTTGAGGCATTGCACTTCTTTACACCTCATCTTCCCAGTACTTTATGTCAAAAAGAAGGTGGCAAAATGCCACCAGGATTAAGTGACTGCTGAGTGCCAAGGTCACATCATAGTTTTGAAATTAGAACATAAATCGTTTTTTGATAACCAGAGTTATATCTATGCTGTGGAAGGCAGGAGTTCTTCCCACCTTCTATTGTTGAGATAAACCATAATCATGCTCTGCTGTCATTGGGAGACAATCTGTGCTGCCCATTGTCTTGTTGAGGGGTTCCTTTGTGCCCTGAGTTTCTTTCAAGGTGAAATTAAGCATATCCCAGCCTAGATCTGGTGGGCACAGGGATTACTGAAGGTGCTACATTCCTCATCACCTTTGCTTGTAGCTTTGAGCTAGAAGCATGAGTGAGTCCCTGCAATTCAAGACAGATTTTGTGTCTGTCTGAAGCCCGCACGTCTTCCAGAATTCTAGACCTCACTGAGCTGCATGGCATGATAAAACCTGGGGACACACATGGGAGCAGTGGACTGGCTGAAATGGGAACACCCAAGGCTGCAGGTGCAAGAGACTCTTGGTTGCTAGGACCATGCAAAGTATAGGAACTACTAATTTGGCATGAAATTCTAAAATTTCATGCTGCTGCCCTTTTGACACCCTGTAAATGTTTGGTCCCTTTGTTTGTTATAGGAGTTAATTGACATTAAGGGATTTAGAGAGTGAGGACCTATAGTTAGTTCCTACCTTCAAAATCCAGGAATTTCCCTCACAGCACAGAAATATTCATCCTCTTAGGCAAGATGTGCTGCCCTTTTGGTTTGTGTCTGGCTGCATTTAGCATAAAAATTAATCTTACTGTGAAAGTAATCTCAAGAAAAAACTGTGTGTCTTCTAAGAGAATGAACACAGAAGAAAAATCAGGCAAAACAAAGCAAAATAAATGCAAAATCTTTAGATTGAATTATGTAATCCTTACTCACATTAATATGAACTGGAACTATCCACATGAGTAGATGTTGGAAAAGCAAATCAGTATCTCTAAGGCTTGCTTTTGTTTGAAGACAGCTGGAAAACAATGTACTCTTTAATGACATATGCATGTTAATACAAATTGTGTACTCTCCACTAATCTAATACTCATGAAATGAGTACATCCATCATGGAAATTAAACAATAACTTCTTACTTGAACAAATTCTGCAATGAATATGTCATAAAAATAATTAACAGATAATGTGTTGGCTAGAACTTTATCATAAGAGAATGATCTCCATTTGTAAGATTAAAAAAGCCCAAGACAAATCATGGACAGTTATAAAATAAAATCCCATGAACAGTTTTTCAAACTATGAGGCATATTCTTCTGCAGTATTTTAATATATTGATATTGTTTCTATTTAATCACGTGATTGAGAATTTCTTTAGACAGCTGAGTGATAATGGTCCTCTGTAATATTTTGGAAAATCTGTGTCCTGACAAGCTTCAAGAATATTTTTTTCTCCTAACCAATAGTCAGGTCTATCAATAAAAAAATAAATTCTTATTAATGTCCTATATATATTTGAAGAAGAAGGCTATTTGATTTCTTTATCTAGTTAATAAGACATGACAAGACATGCTTTGAATACATCACCACCCACTCATTTCTTCAGCAATGTCCAGAAGGAAGGAATAAAAGAGGTATTTTCAAGCATCAAAAAAACTCTTGCTAATATTTGGTTTCAAATACATGAAGAAACTTTTCCTTGGGACAGACAACACTGATATTTTCATTCCTCTTAGGTTTAATGGATTTTGCCACATTTTCTTCATATTGACTATCTCATCTCCTGCAAAGACAAGCAATGTTCTGCAGAAATACAAAATGCCTAATAGCCTCTGGGATTCTGCTCAGAGCTGGAAGCCAGCATTTCACTCCCAATTCTGCCAAGTCTTGTGTATGTTTCCTAGTAGTTCCCAGCCTTTGTTTTACACTACAGCTGCCATTCTAGGAAGCAAACAGACTTTACACGTAATTTAAGTGAGAAGTTGCACAGGTTTACCTCACATAGAAGTGGAGCCAGAAACCTGTATTCAAATTGTCATGACCCCTGATGTGATTAGAAAGTCTAACACTGTGCAGAAGTCAGAGTACTGGCAATGAGAAAGACAATTTCATTTCTCTGCCATAGCCAGTGAAAATCAATATTCTAATTTTTCATATCACAGAGAATCCTGCTACATGCTCAATTTAAGCTGATTGCCTGGAATAGCTAAGGAGAAGTAAAGCTGGAAAGCCTTAGTACTTGTTGGTAAAGACATCTCTTCTTGAACAAGAGTTTCACACATCTATGAGAGTCATTAATAAAAACTTCCTTCTCCAGACTTATACATGACCATGTAGGTCTTCTGTATGTACTGGTAGGATCTTTGGTGCTCAGTTTTCACCTGTCCATTATTTTGTGTGTGTGACAGAATTGCTTCAACAGCAAGTGGATAGGGACCTGCCACCCCTGACTAGTTTATTAGCTAGTTTATGAACTAGGCCAGTCATTCCTTTATCATGGTCACAACAGAGAAGAGAACTGAAGTTCAGTTTCCAATCTTCAATGTGAGAGCATTCAGCCTGAAGTAGATCCTAGAATCATAAATATCCTGACTTGGAGGACTCCCACAGGGATCACTGAAGTCCACCTCTCTGCTCTGCACAGGACAGGCCCAAGAATTACACCATGTGTCCAAGTGCATTATCTAAACCTTTCTTGAACGCTGTTGGGCTTGGTGCTGTGACCACTTCCCTGGGGAGCTCTTCCAGTGTCCAACCACTCTCTGGGGGAAGAACCTTTTCCTAATATCCAATGTAAACCTCCCTGACACAGCTTTGTGTGATTCCCTCAGGTCCACAGGGCAGAGATCAGTGCCTGCCCCTGCTCTTCCTCTCACAAGGAAGTTTCGTACCACAAGGAGGTCTCCTCTCAGCGTTCTCTTCTCCAGGCTGAACAGACCAAGTGACCTCAGCCACTCCTCATTCGGCCTCCCCTAAGGTCTTCACTGTCCTCATTGCCCTCCTTTGGGAGCTTCCTAATAATTTACTACCTTCCTTACACTGTGTCACCCAGAACTGCCCCCAGCACTCGAGGTGAGGCCACCCTAGAGCAGAGCAGGACAATCCCCTCCCTGGCCCAGTTGTTGTTCCTGATGCTCCCCAGGACAGGGCTGGCTCTCCTGGCTGCCAGGGCACTGCTGGCTCATGTTCAACTTGTCATCAATGAAGAGCCCCATATACTGTGTATACATATACATATACATACACATACACATACACATACACATATACATATGCATATACCTATACCTATACATAGACATACACATATATACACATATATTTATATAATATGTGTGTGTGTGTGTGTGTGTGTGTGTGTGTGTGTGTGTGTGTAAATTGAGAAGAATAACCTCATTACAGGAGAACCAGTGAGTACTCCAGGTTGTGCAGGCACAGCAGTCCCAGCAGCTACAGAGTTTTGACGTCCCTGAGGATCTGATGAACGTGAGCCCCTGATAATTACTAGCTGGACTTAAATCCAAGATAAAGTCTAGAACCAAGCTGAAGCAATTATTACCTTCTCCAGATGTTATAAATGTTCTGATTGATGATATAAATGCCATTAGCAATAAGAGGGCTGATTTGAGTAGGTTTTTTAGATAGCAGTGGCAGTTGTACACAATGAATTATTTGACTCATTATTTTTACTTTGACATTGTCATTAACTGTAGCTATAAAAAATGCATTTTACCTCTTTTAGACCTAATCTTGCTTTCATTTAAGTTAATGGCTAAATTGCTATTGACTGTGGTAGAAAGAGCTCTATGCCTCTATATATTAAACTGCTGTAATGTAATTGCTTCACTGTATGGATCAGTGTTTGTAATACAGGATTTAAGTTAATAATCCTTTTAATATTGCTATATATGAGAAAGGCAAACTTATAATACAGAAATAATATGGTCAGTGTTGTCAATACGAAAGATTAAATCACACAACTTGTATTTTCCATAACAAACGTGCAGATTCTAATTAGAACTAAAGTGAGCACTGCCTATGGATTTATCTTAACTCATAGGGATTATCTTCTGCTTTATAATATGAATGCAGGCTTTATAAATTGAAAAGAAATAATGAACTTCCAGGTTGATTGAAGTTTTCAGAGTAACTGGGGCAAGTTACAGCTTGAAGCCCATTGGTGAAGCGAGTTTTAAAAATATATCCTTGCTTATCTTAACTCACATTCTGCCTCATTTGATAGGTTCAGGGCTTCACCTCTGTGAAAGAAAAGATGTGGTACATCATGTTTTGAAGAACATAAGCAGATTTGATAGAAGTCTGGAAGTGAGGACCTACTTTCATGAAAATGGAAATTTAAGACTGCATGGATTTCATTCCTGTCACTCAAGCAATCATCTCGGACCTTGTTTCTCGGAAAAAAACCCACTCATTTCAAGTAAGTTCATTGTTAACACTTTGGATTCTGAATTTTTATTCAATCAATAAATACTCATGAATTTGCAACCAGCATGCAATATATTTGGCAATGTTGCACAAAGCCTTTGCAAAGGGGTAAATCAGTATTATTTGGGAAGTCAGCCCAAGCAGATATTTGTTACCACAAACCTGAAGTAATTTATTATTGAGGTCATAGGGCATTAATACATCAAGTGTCTGGTAACAGGGACAATATTCCTCTGTTTAGTTTGCTACATAAGTAAATATGCTGTCTAGAAGATAAAGTGGAAAGAGACTATAATTTAGTCAACACAAAAACCCAAAAACACACTGGAGATAGGTATGTAGAGACTTCCACAGATAAAACTAACATTTCATGAGAAGGAACTGTTCTGGTTTATGTAGCCACTGCCAGAATAGAAGACAGCCATAGAACACTAAACTGCTCATTAATACTATTACCACAGGCAAAGGTTTACCAGCAAAAAACACCTAACACATCTTTACTAAGGAACCATTCAGGAACTATTACTCCCACCCCTTTTCTGTAGCACAGTCGCTACTAACATGTTCAATCAGTGCTGCACGTTCCCTTGTGCCCTGCAGCGAAGAAGCAACCATGAAGAAAAATTTTGGCTGTGCTTGTGAAATGAATGACCTCCTCCTGCCCCTCGTGGCCCACAGTGGTCATGGGATCATGCAAGGGTGAGGTTGCTGGGTCTGCATAATGCTCCCTGCACTTGAGCTTGGGTTGCTGATTTCTGTGACCATCCCTCTTACAAGTGAAACACATCTCTAAAGCTCTCTGGCTTGCATATGCCTTTGATAAACTAGTTATCCAGTCAAAAAATATAAGGTAGTGCCACAGAGCCAGCTTTTATTAGAAGTGTGTATGTGTAACTGCAAAACATAGGCCTCTTCTTTTAAATTAAAAATGAAGAATTGTGTTCTCATCAGTTGAAAAGCTCTCACAGCAGAGCTGGGAATGCCCCCCTTTCACTTTCTCCTGCCCTCACAAAGTTGCAGACTTACAGTCAGCAAATGTCCTAAGACAGCAGACAGACTTTATTCTTAGGGGTGGGATAGAGTTAATAGCTTTGAGAAAACACTTGCTTCCACAAAGAGCTTGCTAACAGCTACTAATGTATAAAGAGAAAGTAAGTGTCCTCTGCATTGACCAGCTCTTTCTGAAAGAAAGTCTGTCCAAACCCACTTTCAGCTGGTGTTAGACTGTAAATCCTGTGAGGAGAGGAATATAAGTGCTCTTCAACCACTTCTCCTGTCTCAAGAACAGTGGACATAAGGTCGAGCTCTGCTTGGAAAACTCTGTCTCTTGGCACAGGCAAGTTTCTTCTCATATCGCAGATCCACATGCTTATTCCACTGTATTTCAAAGGTGGGATTAGGGCTCAAATTTTTCGTGCCCCAAGCCAAATTGTCAGATGGAAGCCTGCGCTCAGACACAGCTTTTAATCAACCTCCAGAAATGACAGGGCAGAAAACATAAATGCCTCCTGCCTCACAGTGCTTGGACTAACCCACACCATACTTTACATTAAACTTCCTTTCTGTGTCTGAATCATAATCTTCTAGACTTTGGAGTTCTTGCATTGGCTAAACTAGCTACATGAACATGAATCAGGAGTTTTGAACAGGCTTACAGACACTGTTTTCTAATTCTAATTAGTTCTGCTCAGTTTTATAGGATTTTGTAAATTTTTGCTTTTCTTTCTTCCTGGTCAGTTAAATTCCCCATGTGAATAAATCATTTCAAAGAGGAATAATATCATAGAAAGGTTCTATCAGAAGGGATTTTTGGAGGTCAACCAGTCCAACTCCTCGCTACAAAGCAGAAGTGATTTAAAGTCCAAGTAGGGTTGCTCAGGGCCTTTACCTGTCAAACTTTAAAACCCCAGTGATGGAGTTCCCACAAATTTTCTCAGCTTCAAGACTTAAGCACCTTTTCTGCATGGAAAAACGTTTTTAAAATCCAATCCAAACTTCCCCGGGTGCAAACTCGTTATTCTATTTCTGTGCCTCTGAGAAGGGCTTGGTTTCCCTTCTCTGTAACTCCACCTTAGGCAGTGGAAGTAGTTAGCACTCTGCTTGACTTCCACTCCTGCAACCCCAGCTCCCTTTCCATACATGTCATGTCCCCCAGCTGCCAAGCAATTTGATGGCTCTCCACTGAACCTGGTCCAGTTTGTCCATGTCTCTCTTGAGCTGGGTGTCCCTGAATGAGTGCAGTATTTCCTGTGAAGCCCCTCCCGTACCGTGGGAATAATTATCTTCCCCAGCTATGCCTGGGCTAAAGCAGCCCAACAAGAGGTTCACCTGCACTGCTGCAAGGGTGCTTTGCTGACTCCTGTGCAATTTGCCATCACCAAAGGCCTCAAGTTGTTTTCTGCAGAGCTGCCTTTTTGCCAGTCCCACACTTGTGTTACCGTATGGATTACTCCATCTCAGGGAAGGACTTTGCTGCTGAACTTTAGAATTCTCCTGGCAAACCATTTCTCCTGCTTGTAGAGACTTGCATGAGAGTGTCAGCCTTGACCTGCAGTGCGTTGATGCCTCACTCAAATTTAGCTCTAGGTATGAGCTTCCTCGTGGTGTTGTTCAGACAGATGGCGAAGAACATAATTCAGAGCATGTTAAATGTTGCCAACCCCAGTACCACCAGTTCATTTCAGTTAGACTTCCTTACATGTCAACAAAATGCAGCAAAATCCAAATTTCTTTGGGCTCTTTTTAATTTTATTTGGTGGTGATCATGTTTGTGATTTATAAAATCCTTATGATTTATAAGCAAACTTACTTCTGCATTGCATTCAACCAGAATACCTGTTTATCAGATACCTAGTGGTAACAGTAGAAGTGCTAATGCAACTAAATTATGGATATGCCTTACACCAAAATATGCCTATGTGCATTTTGGTACTTTCCAAGAAAATGAGCATGAAAGTTCCCTCCTGATTCATATGGAAGAGGAATTCAGTAGAGGCAGCTAAAATCTGACAACGCCTGTCCAGCTGCCTTGTCTATTGATTGCAGCAGTAAGGTCAGTTGTATATTGCATTGTTTTATCCATTCCTAATTCATTCTGCAATCACATGTACATGCATGCACCCACACATGCATGCACATGTGTGCTCACACTTCTCTCATTCTCTCCCCCAGTATTTTCTGTTTCTTGTAACTGTCTTTAAGTATGCTGAATTGCAAAAATTATTCTTTTCTTCTTTAGTGCAAAACTACTTTTTATTTACTCTTACTAGTCTATTCAAAACTTTCAGCTTTGGACAGAGAGGGGTTCTAAATTTAGTCAGGTTTTTTCTGGTTTTTGTTGGTTAGGAAGGAAAAAAGTTTCTTAGAAGCTATCATTTTCAGCTTTTAACTATATAATAATAATAATAAGGTTTACTTTTTAAAAATCAAATGCCTAAAGCTTTCTTCTGATTTTGCATAAAATAAGCTTTCTCCTTTCTTCTCCCTCACCAAGTGTAATTGAAGAACTCCAGAAGTAAGCTCAGCTGATATTGTTCCTGTTTTCAGTCTCCCTCATTCAAAACCATTTATATCTACAGACTTCAGCATCTTTATCACCCACATTTCAGAAACTCTTACTGCCGTCTCTAGAGGTTGTCCCTATTCTGACTAAGTGAAAAGGTATTAGAAATCAAATACCATTAGCAACAATGCTCCTTTGCTGAACACTCTGGATGGCTGAGGAGGAGGATGATTCTGCTCTCAGACATTTCTGCAGATACCCAAAAGAAGAAGAGAATTGCTCAGTGTAGGCTGTGTGATTTCTGCACTAATCGTACTGAGTGTACCAGGTCAACATACAAGGCTTTATTCCCCTTTTTTTCCACTATCTGCATGGAAGTTAATTAAGGGGTTTCTTGTTGCTTGTGTCCAGAACCAAATTCAAGATCTTTGCTAAACTGGTTAAGCACAAAGATTTCTGTGCAAGCATTTCTAATAACTGCTCTGGAGTGCTGGTTGCTGGCTATAACCATCTCAAAGCCCCTCAGGCTGCCTCTCCACAGTGGACACGGATTCCTGCTCTTTCTTAGGGCAGGAATGTGGGTTTTGCAACACTGAGACAACAAACTTCCCCCTCCTCCTCTCCCTTCATTTATGGGAACCTCACAATGTGGTATTTGAAAGCTGAGTGACACTCGCTTAACCCCAGTGAACTGATTTTTGTAATGGTTTTATCTTCCTGATAGTTTTTGCAATGAAAAAGACTGATGCTATTTCAGGCTGAATGATGAGACTTTCCAGTGTGCCTTCAAACTGGGTGTGGGCATTACAGAGGAGGGTTTAGGGGCATCCACAATGCTAGCTGTAAAAAGATGGCATGCAGCAACAAGTTTTTATAACCTCAAAAATCCTACCTTCTCCTCTGTTTGCTCTCAGCTTACTAAGAATGGGAAAATATTCCTGCTGTTCCAGTAAATACATTTCAGCCAAACCATAAGGACATCATCAGGTCAAAATACTCCCAATTAAAAGTTAAATAAATGGTGCCATTTATCCTGAAGTCATAGCAAAGGCCACACATTAGAAAACACACCTCAAACAACCAAAGAACCTCCTCTCCCCTTCAAGAAACCAGCGATGTCCAGGCAAGTTTACTGATACAGATGCTGTAGATACAAGTGTTACTGCTCCATTTGACTTACACGTGGGACTGCAGCAAATTGAAAGGAAAATCGCATCAGGTTATGCCAAGTCAACCAGAGAAATGCATTGTGCCTCCTTAAATGCATCCTTTCTCCCGGTTTTAGCTGAATAGTGCCACAGCTGTGCTTATGCTGCTGGCACTGCTATGTGTGGGTTAGGCTTTGACTTCTCAGAAGTGAGTTACCTTGGAAGACCCGCCCCTAGAAATGCTGATCTGCTGCTGAATACCCACCTCCTCCAGGGCACTTCTAAGTGACGGCCCTGAAGGTGGGAGACCCAAACTTCCATAAATTCTTCTGGAAATTCAGGGCAAGCACCGTCAAACAAGAGAGATTTAGCCAATTTAAAAGTATGGACTTGTGAAATGTTTTGTGAGTGCATAAAATAGCATTATTAGCACTAATAAAACTGTGGTTGCAACACAAGTGATTATTTGCTATATGTGGTATTCATTTTTGTGCATTCTGGAGAGGTGTGGGAGTGTTTACAAAAGGATTCACGTATTACCAGCAGAGACAGCTACACTGAAAATTGTCTATTATCAGATACAGGTTTTCATTTGCTTTTAACTTTTTGATCTTTTCATAGTTTTTTTATGCCTGAACCTTGATTTTGGGAGTGGGAGGGAGCAAATATTTCTGTTACTGAAGTCAGCTATTGTAAAGAGACATTTCTTTTCCTTAATCAAAATATACTTTTGAGCAAGCTAGCCTATTCAGAAAATAGTAATTCTATGGTTCAGACCAACCAACCAACACATAAAACTATCAAATGGAGGGCTGGATGAGCAAGATGCACTGAATATTTATCCATTGTGTGGCTTTCCTTCAATTGCATTCACTCAGATGCAGAAACGAAGGGAAGAGAGGGAATGTGTTTGCTAAAAGCCTCCAGCAGGACAGAGGAGAGTTTTGCTAAGCAGCAATTTGCTCAGAGACTGTCAGGTAACAGAGAAGGTCATGCATTGCCCCCCATAAGATGAATATTCAGTAGCCAGCCATCAACATTGCAACAACAATCAGTAAAAGGCATAAAAAGCAGTTGGGTGCTTAACATAAAGTTAAATTCTCCAGTGCTTTCAGATACACACGGAGAAGAATCCCAAGTCCTTAAAATCTCTTGGTCAAGGACATACCAAACAATCACTGCTTCCTTTTACTCTCCAGCTTCCAGAGGAGGGAATTGAAACCTGTATGTTCTGTAAAATGTTCTCCTTTCTCTATTGGTCTCTTGCATTTTTCAATGCTTTCTCTCTTTATGTTCCTTCCGGTGTGTAGCTTGCCTAACAGCATTTCAGATTTCAGAACTCATTTGAAATATGACCTACCAAATGCCAGCATTTTCTGTAATGACCTACATGTTGTGTGTCCTTTTGTTGCTTTCTGATTGCAAGAGGTTAAGTTATAATCAAATAACCATGCCTTCACAACATCTCCAGGCAGTTCCTTTTGTTTCCTCGGAGCTTTTTCTGCAGTCAGAAGAATCTACTCAAATCTTTCTTAGCCCCATTAACTGGCGAGTGATAAAGAGCTATGCTCTGAAATATATTTTTTTTACTTCATGAATGCTAAGCTCTTTCAGAAACAGATGGAGGTTAGCTCTCTGGGAGAAAAAAAAAAAACAGCAATTTTGTGATGCTCAATATAACAATTCTTGGAGGAAGCCTCCTTTCATATTTAAAATCATTTGCTATTTAAACAAGCTGGTACATTCAGCACCACCCAGGCGATGACAAACCACTTCTCTGGAGGTTCTGACTGCTTCTCAGACTGCCTGTTCCCTAAGCACACGTATCAGAGTCCTTGGGAAAAAATCTGTTAATATAATTTTACCTCTTTGCCAGAAAAAATGCTAATCCAGTCCTAGGAGCTCTATTTAACTTTTGCTTCAGCTATAATATTGTCAATTTAAAAGGTACCGGATTTTGGATCTCATAAGAAATCACACTGGATGGAGCATGAAATCTGGAAATCCAAGGATTTAAAGAAATTGGTTATATAAAATTCACTTTGGTTTTTTCCTACAGGATGTTAACCTTCTGATCAGCTGACATGAGCAAAAAAGCAACCCCATAATACTGTGAAAGGTAAAGCTGAGTTCAAGTGGTAATGCTGCATTTTCTACACTTGGCACCCATTACTGTCCATAATACATATGTTTGCAATGTTTTCTGATTTCATTTACCCTGATGTAAACTCCAGAGTAAATCTGTTATGAACATGATTATTTTGGTTTTGTCCCAGTAGAAGTGAACAAAGGATTTATCCCGCTGTCAATTTCCCCCCTGCAACAACAAGGATTATTATCACAAACTGATGGAGTGCAATGTTTCTGATTATGCTAATAGATAACCCAAAAGAAATCCTTCAATCTTACATGGCCATAAGCAGCATAACAAATTTTCTTGCATGCATGTTAAACAGCAGTTTATTCCCGTTCTTTCTCAGGCAGGTTTAGAAGGTAAGCTCATACAAGAAAATCACAGCTGCATTTGTAAAATCTCTCTCTCCACTATCCATGTCTGCCACGGTACCCATCTAGTGTAGCAGTAGGTACTTAGGTTGAATTGCTGTGTCCTTAATATTGCTGGTTTTCATTACTTGTTGGTTTTCATTACTTATCCAGTATCAAAAACATGCTTAATACTCTCTTATAAAACCAAATCAGGACATGATTCCAGCCCAAATGTGAATAATTTATAACTATGAACTACAGATGAGCAAAATTCTTCCTTCATGCTCACCGATGAGCTGTTCTTGTACAAGCAGCAATGAATGTGCTTTAAGCTGGTCTACTCAAATACTTTATCTGGCAATAGTCTATTTTATACTGGATTTTAGCACTGTTTACAACTACTGGGACACAGCATTCTCCATCATATTCTTTGCATAAACAATTACAAATATGTCAGAAAATTCTCTGATGATACCTAGGAAGAACTAGTTATTCTTATACATTTCCTGCCTACAAATGTGATAAAACAAAATTAAATTCAATCCTTCAGTTAAATCTTAATGCAGCTTGTTTTTATTTTTTTTTCTCTAGGAAAGATGCCTCAGGCAAGACAAATATATATCAGTAAGGAAGAGATTAACATTTTCGAAAATTTCCAGTGTTTTTATCTACTACCTTTTCCTAAATTGCTAATGCTTCTTCAAGTATTAAAGCTGCAATGGGTTCTATAAATCCACTTTCTGATTGTGTGAGTTAAGCTATGCATTTGGGACCAAAAAAGGAAAAAAAAAGCCTGAGTGAGTTATGTCACAAATTGCCTTTAGTGCTTCAAATTCAGACTATCAAATACAGAGGCACATTGTTCAGGATTGTTCCAGCATTAAAATAAATAGTAGTATAAGGCCCTTAGAGCTGTAAATGAATTACAATCCTTTTGCCAGGGAGATAAGGTTTGTGAGCAGGAGCAGAATCTTTTATTAGACCAACCCCCATGGTCAGGAAAAGTGGATAGGAAGGGGTTGTACACCAGGAAGACTTTCTCCTTTTTCCCATTGTGTTAGTTTTACCAGTAAAGACCTGCAAATTTTAGCTCACCCAAGTCCTCTGACCATCACAGTTATAACCATAGTAACAGAAGGCTTTGTAAAAGCAACCTGAAAACTAAAAATAAATGAAAAAATGAGATGATGTCTTCAGGCTGCAGTGTTTTCAAACTTTCTCAACTTTGGTGGGTACATTGAGGTTACAGTAGGACTATTCAGAATGAGTCTTCATAAATTAAGGCCTGTGTACTGCACTGCTGAGAACAAAAAAAGCCACTTTTTCCCCAGGTTTTCTTCTTGTTCTAGTAACACCAGAGGACAGGAGGGGTGAAAACTGGCCTCTGTAGAGCTGGCTTTTGTGAAGCTGCTTGCATAATTTTGCCCTGGATGGATGGATCTTTTAGGAAAGGCTGTATTGGCAGACATTTCTATACCCTTCATGCTTCTGTACAGGATTTAGAAAGTATTCATTGTTCGTACATGTCATGCACGGAATTTGGCAATAACATTTTTCCCTTACAATTTAAGAAACTACACTGTGTCCTTCATTTCTGTTCCTTCTTTAATTCTGTTTCTTCTCTTTTTCTACTCTCTGTCTCCATGTTTTTGCAATTTCGTCTGCTTTCCCATGAGCAAAGTTGCTACTGTATTGGTTAATATATCTTTAAAAGTGCCAGGGATTTTTTGTCTCCAGGATCATCTCCTCATTTATCCTAAATATATTTTGCTTCCTGTCCCAGAAGCACGGAAAGTAAAACAAAATTCAAGTGTGGTGGCATAATTAGGCCATAATTTTATTAATAAAATCCATCTGGGAACAGCTGTTAATAACTTGTGCAGGATAGGTCACAGCCTCTTCCCTAATTGTTTTCACCTGCTGGAAGGCTCTTTTCTCCTTCCCTGCCACCCCACTCTGTGCCAGCTCCCTGCCCTGCAGAATTCTCCTCTCTCAATCCTTTTCATCACTACTCCCAATCCTAATGTTGGGGCTCTCTGATTATGCAGAGACTAAAGGCCTAGAGAAAGTAGATTTTTCCCTTCTACTGTAGAAGATATATTTTTCCCTTCTACTAGTTCTATAGTAGGAACTCTGCTTTCTGCTGTGCTCTGATCTGATTTGACTTTATCAAGCAAGGTATGAGATTGTCATCAGATAAGTGTCTAAAGTGGCTTTCTGTCGCCTGCTGAAATGGGCCAGTCTGAACTAACCATTTCTAGTGACCCAGCCAGGTTCCTTGAAAAGGCAGGAAAATTCCCCCTGTCTCAATCAATCCAGTGATGGATGAAAATTACCTGAGGTCTCAAAATGTGGTAATGGCTGCAGCAGGCTAAAAACCTATCTGGCTACAAATCCAGTGCAATTGAGTGTTAGGGAGACTTCACATCTTTGCTGTTTTCTACCCTCCTTGTAATTCTTCTACCAAATTCACGTCTGAATTATGTCTAAGCCAAGCAAGCAGTGTCTTCTTGAAGTCAGGTGAAGGAACCCCCTCTTGGTTCCTCCTTGGTGAAGAGTGTCCAGGGTAAGGAAGTATCTTGAGAAGGAATAAGTGCCAGCTACTGCCAGCAGCCATTCCCAGCTGCTTGTCAGGGGCTGTGAGCATCCCTGTCCACAAGCATCTTGCTGCACCCACAGCAGCCTCAAAACCCAGAAAATTAGTTTTATCCAAAATAAAAATACATGGTTTCAGCAGCCTATGTTCATCCTTAAAAAACCCCAGCAAACCCCATGACAACACAGGACTGGTGAAGTTAATGACACAGGAAGCCTGCCTGGTTTTGTAAATGTGCCCTTCCTTGGACAGAATTGCACTGTTCTACCGTCTGTGAAAACTCAAACAGAAAGCTTGTAATTGAAGTAGAGAGAACAGGGAAGGAAAACATGAGAAAGAAAGCAGTTTGACCAAAGTCCTGCAGGCAGCCAGTGGCAGAGCAAGAACTAATATCCTCCAATTCCTAATTCCCGGTACTTTTCTCCTGTCATCTGAAAATGATTTATTTCAGACACTCGCTATTTGCTGGTCTCAGTGGGTTAAATTGGACCAGAACATTTCAATGAAAAACAATCATTTTTATGTTCCAAGAATTACACTGAACAATCCAGCAGCTGATGTTTCTTAGGTAATACATAGCTGTTATATGGAATGAAAGTTTGCTGTAACTGCTTGCTGCTGAAATGTAAGAGTGAAAGATGACTTTGGAGAGCCTCAGGAGCAGCTCAGGCAATGTGCGTCCTCCCACAGATAGAACAAGGAAATTACATAGTCAGGGACAAGGCAAAAATCATAACTGTTTTTTATTAGGCTCTGTCCTCTATTTGTTAGGATTATTGCCTTCACTGTCATCAAACCGTAAATCTGGTTTTTTTCCTTCACACTATAATTACAATCTTGTTTGGGGGAAGTCATATTGTAGGGCCTGAAAAAATACCCCCAAACCCTCCCAGTACCACCAGCTTAAAGGGAAGAGATACTTTCTTTAAATAACCTTAATAATATATTTTGCTCCTAATAATATAGCATAGCAGAGCTATCTAAAATATATGGCTGCAGTCTTTCTGAAATGAAAACAAGAAATTTAATTGAACATCTATCCTGGAGCTTTCTTTCATTCTCTGATAGAACATTACATGTGAAAATATCAGGGCGCTATTTCAAGAACAAGATGATGTTTCATTCAGGCTGCAGGGTTTTCTCAGTGCCATATGTATTCCAATTGTGCAAATGCTGGCACAGTTGTAAAACTACCATCATGATGAACGGATTGTGTTAATTGGTATTAAAGAATATTTATGCTGGATTGACTAAGTGAAAAACTTTAATTGGGCAGAGACACTTGGGTGATGATACACAGGGAGTCCTATTAGTGCTGAATTGATGTAGGAGCTTATCCTTGCAGCTGATGGCAATCAAGGTAGTGAAGGAAGTTGCAGTGTAAAACTCCCACCTTAGATTTATGATCCTGAGAGATACAAACCACACTCAATTCTGCATGGTCTGAATTACAGATCTCTATTTAACGAGACAACATAGACCTGCTGTTACAATTGTATCTGTGATTACAACGCTCTAGAGTGTGCATCGCATTGTAATGCAGTTATTTATGCTGTGCCTTTTTGCTTAAGGCAATAATACATCAGGACATACATGAAAGTCCAAGGAAATTGTTGTGTCTCATTACTTGAGAGAATTTTCCTTAAGACACGCAAGAGAAACTCAGAGAAATTTAAGTTTCTCCCTGCAATCATTCAGAGGTAACTTGCACACAAATCTTCAGAGAAGTTTTTTCTTTTGACAAAATGTGTTATTCCCACACTAGATAGTTTTGTGATGCTTCCATTCGGTATCTCTGGAAACTTTAACCAAGTTTCGATGCACATAGCTCCGCACTGCACTGAGCAGCAGAGAAAATTGCATCTCTCTTACAGCCACCTGGTACACTGCTTCTTTTCTTGGCAATCCTCTACTCCATTTTTTTGTAGATCTGGTTTATAAATACAATTGCACGTATCCTAAAACACTACACATTCCATTAAGATCCTTTTGCCTCTGTCCTTCCCTCAGATCTCCAGCAGAAAAGAGTATTGGCACTATGGAGGGGGCTGTGGAATGATAGAATTTCCAAGACATTTCTGGAGTCTTTCCAGACTTTTTTAAAAAGACTCTTTTTAAAAGCAGAGCATGTACTTTCTGAGAAGAAATAGGTAAGTGACATCTGAGTCCTTTGGCTACCATAGAAAAATTATCAGAAAAGTCCACTTACCCTTTCGCAGCACTGGGTTACTTCCCTTAAAGGTGACCTCTACCATAACAAGCCAGGTGACACAGGAAGCTACAGGGCTCTCAGGACAGACACTCAGCCACCATTTGCTGTTTCCCATAGCACCTCAGCAGTTGAAAGCTTCTGGTTTGATGTGACCATTGGCAAGAATTATTTGTTCAGCCTCAGTGGCACTGGTTTGACTTTGGCTGAATATCAGTCCAAACATCCTGGGAATACTACACCAATCTGCACCCTTGACAGTGATGTCAAAGTGTGGAAAGATCATTAGGCTGCACCAAGCAAGGCTGGATGGACATTTACATGGCTTGAGGTAACCCTGTCAGTGACACCTTAAATGAGAAAGCAGCCCAAACACTATACAGGCTTGCCAAATTTCTCTGCAAGGTTATTCTGTTTTGGTCACTACTGAAAAAACTGCTTGGCAATATGTTGCTAAAATATAACATGGAAGTTTTGGTTTAAAGTTGTTTTATTCACTGCTAATGTCTCATTAACTCTGGTCAAAAGCAGAGTTCCTTGCTTTCCTAATATTACTTATATTTGACAGAAAGCAGGTGCAGGATACCTCCTCAAGTCCACTCATGCTTATCATCACTGCCAAGACTATTAATTCACTGCAGTATACTTTAATGTACTATAACATTTAGAAATGGCATTTGGATGTGCAGTAATACTATTTTGCACAATTAACCTCTGGTTCCTTTCCATATAAGCCTCTTCTAAAGAAATATCAGTTATGCTATGTTATTTTCAAATTACATTGAGTTTTGTGCTTTTTTCCATATAGGTTGCCCTTTCCTCAGAGCGTAGTAATGCACATTGAAATGTAATAACACTTTATTTTCCTTGCAACAAAGCAGTATAAATCACAGAGATAAAAGAAGATGAACCCTTTCCCAGCTCTAGATCAGACAACTCCTGACCACTGTTTTTAAAATGAGGTTCTAGATCCACATTAGTTTTGCAAACAACAAAATGAGTCAATATAAAGAAGGAAATCTTTCCGTTGAATAAGAAAATTTTAAAAATTCTAAGTAATCCTGCCTTCAAACTTGTGCCAAAGAGCAAATCATCCAGTTCAGGATTATTGTAAAACAGAACTTTATGCTTCATTTTTTTTGCCTAAGAAATGTGAACCAGAATGTCCTGTTGGAGTGTAGAAAAGAGGAAAAGTATGGAAGATAGCTTGCTTTCTAAATTTCATCTTGAGCTGTTCAATTCTTTTTCTGGAACTGATATTTTTCTAGACACTTAGAGAACTAGAATGGTTGTAGAGAGACAAGTTTATTTGAATATCATGAGAATAGAGAGGTGTCTCTAGAACAACAAGCTCCAGCTCCATTATAAGGGATGCAGGCACTTAATTGTAAGAAATTTTCAGAGAAGGAATATATAATTTTTGTTTATTCAGAATATGGTGGGTGAAAATTTTAAACTCATTTGTCATTCCCACTAGTGAGGAGCAACTACAGTCACACACAAATCTAGTTGATCTCACAGGTTCAACCTTCCAGTGGAGTAAACAAGAAGAAGTAGATTTTGAGTTCTATTTTATGCCTTACTGCTTTGCAGCTCCACTCTGTCAAAATGCACAGAACTCTTGGCATAGGTAGGAAATTCATTTTTTGAACATAGGTGCTAAAGTTTTCTTTAAAGACTCAGCATCTCATCATGAAGGAGAATGATTCTATTACACTCTACAACAAATATCTCTAATTCTGCTTTTTTTTTTGCTAGCATGTTTTTTAATTACAGTAGCATAGCTGGCTGTATTATTATTTCAAGTATAAAAACGCATCCAAGATCAGAATTCAGCCCAATGTATTTTCCCAATATTTTATATTGCTAAAAAGAATGAATTTGGCTCAGTGAAATTATGCTTTCTGTTGTTCCATGCATATGCTCAGCTGAAGACTATCAGAGTTGTATTTGTGCATCTCATTGCAGAATTTGGCCCAAGGGTTTAGAGCTCCTAATATTTACAAAACAGATTGTATTCAATTTGCTGACACAAATATATAGCTTTAATACTGTGAGGCTTAAAAAATTTATATTCATGCCTAGATGCAGGATAAGAGTGGAAGGGAAATGAGTAAAATCTTTTTACATTGTTTGTTTTGTGGTAGAGTGATAGAATTCGGCAAACTAGTCTCATCTGGTTACCTCATTGCCTTGACTTTCATCTGAAGTTATCAAGGTTTTCACAAGAGCATGGTCTTAATCCTCCCTAGCTTCTTGCTAGATTTTCTAATCTTGGACTATTATGTTCAATCACATGTGAACACATTTCTCTGGCATTTGAGCTGCACAAATTCTTTTGTGTGTGGTTTCAAACAAGCTTTAATGCACCGCCAAGTTGTTGAGTTTATTCAGTCCTTTCAAATGGGGAAAAATAAGTTCACAAAGCAGCTTAAAACTGTTCCAAGGGCATTGTTTATAGCAAAAGAAAGAGGTCCAAAAACATTATGAACAAAGCTTTCCCTACAGGTATACCTGGGAGAACATCTGGATTTGCCCCAAGTAACCAGGAGGAGAATCTGGGCTAATGAATTCAATCAAGATTAAGAAAGCAGTCCAAGGTTTTGATTTTGCAGAGCACAGATGTGAACGGCTGCACAAAGGCAAAGTTAAAAGAAATGCATAGAATGGTCAATGTAGGAGAAAGCAGTCCAGCAGGAGAGGATGTGTGCTGGCTGGCTGCCAAGCCTCTTCTGCCCAGCAGGAAAACAACGAGCAGCTCAAACACCTGTGGTTATACTGGCCAGCAGACTGGAGCTGGTAAATGCCCAATGGAAAATGCCCAATGGAAAATGCCCATGCTTGCCCCTTTGTTCCCAGCTCTCGGTACTCTTGAATAAAAGCAATGGGGGATGGAAAGACTGACTTTCCATGTGGAGCATTGCCCAGTAGCTTACTCTGGTGCTTCAGATGATCTGCACCTATAAAGACATGGCAACCTGGTGTTCCCACATGGGGCTGGGAGAGGAAGGATGTTCCTGAGGTTCAGACACAGAATTGGTGCTTGAGAGATTGGGTGAGGACTGCACTGTGGGTGTGCTGGATGGCCTTGGGCAGGATATTTGTGCAGGTTCTTTGTCCAGGTATCTACTCCATCGCAAGGCAGACCTGCTGCTGAACCCCATAGACAGAGTTTCACACTGATGCAGACGAGCAGATGCAGTGCAAGATGGCAGCAAGGCGGAACCCCAACTGCTTTAGGTTTCAGAATCTGTTCTCTACAATGGCATCATAAATTCACACAGACACTGGAAACAACACCCCAACAGCTGGATAATGTGGATTCCAGAGTGATACCAGCCATTCAAAATAGACACTTTTGTATTTTTTTTCTGGACCCATCCACAGGGAAAAAAAAAAGTCTGGCTGGCATCTCTGCATTCTCTAAAACTCTCCTTGTATGAAATCTTTTTTACAAGGTTCATTAGAGCTACTTCTCTTCTTTCCCTCCCCCTTACTATCCCTTTTATCACCCACTTTACCCACCTCTCTTGCTTTTCACATTCCTCTTCCATTTTCATGCATCCTCTTCCCATGGCTTTGGCTATCACTTCTGAAGAGCTTGGAGTGTGTCCCTGGGGCTGACTTCTGAGCAGTGAGCTCCAGTGCTTCGGAAGGTGACCTGTCGGTAGTTTTAGGCTTGACTGAGAAATCAGCAAGTAACATGAACATGATGAGATTTTTGCTTTGCACCCTTACACACACATTTTGTGACTTGAATCCTCAGTGGTAATGCAGCACAGAGGTTGTGCATGTGCAGAAGCAAAGGGAGAATTTATCTTCAGATACATTAACCCACACAGAAGAAATAAACACAACTTTGGCACTGTTTGCTGAAAAGAAAATTGACTGAGAAGAAAATCAACACAAAAGAGATGAGTTAGGCATAGAGAACAATCTGTGGTCTCTGTTGCAGCCATGGAGCTGAGCTCAGTTGGCTTATTGGAAAGACAGAAGGAGGGAAAAAATAGAACTTTTTCTGGTAGAGAAGAGTCTCTCATGCTGCCAATCAATTCAGTGGCCAAATTTGCTATTGTGATCTGATGGTTTAGCTCTGCCAACTCTTGTAATTATCTCTATTCCCATTCTCCATTAGTGGCCTTTTCAAAGGATATGAGTTTTCACAGTGTCAGACTATGCCATGCAGTGAATACTACCCCATCAGTGCGTTGCAAACATAATACAGCATAAATGATTTACAAATATAGCCTCTTGCGACAGTAGGTGGAACACAGCAGTTATGTGTTCCTAGGCCTCAGGGTTCTGGTTTCCTAATGGGTGACCTTTCCTCCCCTCATATTCTTTTCCTTGCGATCATGGTGCGGCAGCCCCATGCCATCTCATTAGCTGTGGGAAAATCAGAGCATGTCAAAAGATGGGGAGGCATTCAGATATTCTAGAGCTGACAGGTAGCACAAAAGTGCTGGAAGAGTCAGAGGACTCTTGCCAACCATTCACTCTGCTGGCAACTCCCCCTAACATCATTTCACAAGGTGCTGTTGCAGAGAAGGGCATCACAGCAGCCCATAAGCACAACACAGTGTTTGGTACAGGTCTCACAAGTGCTGCCACACAGGAGCAATATTGTCAGATGTAAACAAAACTTACAGAAGCCACAAGACAGAGCTGTTGAAAAAGCTGCTGTGGCTGAGGGTGAGCAGGTGGTATAATGATTGAAGGCAAAATGAAATGTCTGCTTTGACTGAAAGGACATGTGCTGTTTTCCCAGGAGCTAAAAATGTGACTCAGAGACCCTTTAAGTGCACGCAGGCATGCCAAGAACAGTATCTAAGAAATGCAACATCACATACAATATGTAAGTAATTAATCATAATATTTGAGAAAATAAGATACATCACGCTGAAAATTCAAAGCGCTTCTTTTTTTAAAGATAAGAAACACAAGACTGAACGACCAGATGATTCCCAAGAGAATCTGATGATTAACTGGCTAAATCAGGACATCTGCAGGATGTAAGAATAATAGAAGGAAGCGGGAGTTTTGGCTACCACTTTTATAATTAGCAATTGTAATGATCTTAGCAGTGTCCTCCTGAAAGAACTTGAATATTCATGTTGAGGCACAGCATTCTGTTTCAGCGCTTTTGGTAACTGTAGCCACTTGCACAGAGTCAAGCACACACTCAAATCAGGAAGTCAAAATGAGTGCTCCAAATACTTTCTGTCGAAAATTGTAAGGAAAGCTGTTATTTGCATGCAGTAAGATGGGGAAGAGAAACATAGCATCCAAGAGCTCCCTTGGCATTTTCAGTTTCCTAAATAATTGTCCTGCTTCTGCTTTTTTTTTTTTTTCCCTCCTCTGCAGATTAAATTCAGACTTGACCCAAGGAAATGCAAAATACATCTGAATCTGTAAAGTTAGATTTCATAGCATCAGGCCAGGCAGTAGCCAAAGGGACCCAAAGTAGCAGTTGCTGTCTATAGAAAGCCAGGCATCAATTCACTCTTCCTGGCTGGATGCTAAAATTCCATAATGACATAAGATGAGCCTGTAGGTCATACAGGGTTGTTTGTGATCCTACTTAATTAGCAGTTGGGTGGATACTCAGACTGCTTCTCAGTTTTTTCACCTTCACAAATACTTCAGATATACGCCAAACCAAGTTCCTCTGTTTTCTCTCTGTGCTTGTACCACAAACAAAGACCAATGAGATTCATCATCTTTCCAGGGAACCACATCAGTCACTCCTCTGAGAGGCTGTAGAAAAAGGGACCCTCATCTACCTGCTGATTGATCTGGAGCCCTCAAGAGGTTGCATATGTCCATTGCATATGTGAGGTGATGCGAGGAGAAACCTTTGCTCTCTTTAGCCACTGGAAGATGACAACTCAAACACGTTCTTGTCCATCTGAGTGTGTGCACGTGTGTGCTTTGGCTGTGGGAACCAGGCAAGGCATGCACACCCCAGTTAATGACTAAGAGCATCATTATGCTTTTGCATTTCTCTCAGGCAAGTGAACAGTTTGCCTCTATCCAGGACAAGAAGGAATTAATTAGCGATGAGCCACAAGGCAATGATCCAGGTCCACCCCACGTCTAGAGGAGTGGGCTAGCAGCTGCAGTGTGGTACCTGGGGCAGAACCAGCTTGGTAGGCTGATGCCCAGAGAAAATTGCAGGCTGGTCAGGCTTCCTATCAGTCGGATCAAACTGATTTAATTTCTTCTGCTCAGGCAATGCACTGGCTACCCACAGAAAGACTCATTATCGTCAAAATCCTACATTGAAAATCAATATATACTTGTTTTTTCCCCCTGATTCATACAAAACTATATGGGCATACAGCTCCTCCTGGGACTCCATTTTCCAGTTTTTGTTTGTTCCTTGCACATGAACTTGTTTCAGATAGAACATATGCTTCAGATAGCAGCATGTCCTATAAAGTGCACTCTGAGGAGACAGGTCAGCTTTCAAGCACAGAGAATATTTCAATGGTGGATGCAGGATTTTTGCCCAAGCCTCTGTGTGCCAGAATGGAAGTGGCAGTGCTGATAGCCTGCCTTCACAAGCAATCTGAGTTGTGACGCAGTTGGCTCCAGCAATGCTCTGTACTTTGCATAGCTGCTGCTTTAATTTAACTGCTCCTCTCCACTTCAGCTTTCAGTCTAGAGTTCATTTCCATCACTGTCAAGATGCTCCTCAAGTTCCATCAGCATGAAGTTCAAGTTCCTAGAGGTCCCACTCTTACCCTGGGCTGGTCTCCAAATCTTCCAGGTGCTGAAATGTTTTTAATGCTAGTGCACAACATGTCTTTTCTCAATTCCTCTCTCCAGACCTAGGGAGTGCTTTAGCAGCACAACAAATACCACTGCTGATCCTCCTCGTCATTTGTGCAGCCAGCATATTATACTGTGTTCTTTTAGCAGAGCATTTAAAATTAACCTAATTAGCCAATACATACAAACTACAGAAAGCTTAGCATGTGTTAAAAAAGTAATATAAATGTGACAGAGGTGCACTCAGCAAGTTAAAAAAATATAAAACTTTATTGAAGACCTTAATCTCACAAGATGCTGCAGACCAATCTTCACAGCAGGATCACAAGTGCCCCTTTGGGCGTGGGTGTGTGTTCCTATGTGCATGAAATCAAGGTAAGGTGCCTTGCCTGTCAGGGAGGAAAAGTCTTTGCTTTAGTTGTTCAGTCTTTGGCATCAATTTTGTTGAATTTTGGACAAAACTCTTACAGTTAATGACTCAGGTGAGCAGCAGATTACCTTGCAACTTAGACTCAGTCTCAAAAATCTACTTTATAAGTCCAGAAACATGTGTGAGAGGAAATATATGCAAAATAGAGGAATGTCAGAGATACAAAATGCGTGAAAATCCCCTTTTCCAGCATATTAAACCCAGCAGTTTATATTTGTTCATATTTGCAAATCCATATTTATCATTTTTTGTTTGTTGAAGACTTACTTTTAATTATGCAGCAAATAGAATTTAATGTTTAAGTCTAAATTGTACCTTTTGGACTGCATTCATCTACACAGATTTGCAAACAGCAGCAGTTGGACTCCTGAATACTGATGTGCTGATACTGGAAGAACTAGGGACCACATTGCCTGTTTCTGTACACATGACAGCTGATCAGTAAACAAATTAGGAAGGGGTTTTCAGTTTTTGTGTGTGGTTTATTGTTGTTGTTGTTGTCGTTGTTTTAAACGGCAATAATATTTGCGCAGAGGAGGAAATAATCCAGAATTTCCACAGTGACAAAAAAACCTATGAAATATCCTCCTTGCCCTTAGATGGACTATCATGGCCTTTAAAAGCCATCTGAACAGCAACCACAATTCTCAGGGAGGCCCTTTGTCCCCAGACAGCTGCTGGCTTGGAGGTCAGTGGGAAGGAAAAGGAGGAGCTTCCTGTCTGCACACATTTCCCCAGAGGAGAAGCTTTGCTGGCAAAGCCAGGAAAGATGATTTTCAGTGATAGCTCCAGAGTTTATTGTTTCATACAATATGGCCAGGCTTTTGGAAAGCATAACCTAGGTAGAAAGGTATTGTCTTATAGAAATGGATAATGGATGGATCTGAGCTGATTAAAGGCTTTGCCTTTGTGTAGGAAGAACAAATAACTCCCAGAATATGCTGCCCAGTAACACCTCTATGTATTGAATACTTCCAAGGGGATTATAAAGCTGCAGCAAAGTGCCACCAGTCTCTTGGATTACCTCATTTGGGAATGCTGAGGGTGTTCACAATTCTGCACATGTAAAGATGCAGCAAGCAAAGACTGATTTTTGAAAGGTCTCTCTCCAAAAATAGGGTGCTATGAGTTCTTAGTGCAGGATTTTGTTGCAGGATTTTTTTGTGTTGTTATTTGTCTGCTCTCCTCTTAGCTCAAATACTATGACATTAAAAAAGCAAGAGAAGTGACAGCAAAGGCAGATTTTTGTGTTACAAAATGGATTCATGAACAAGCCTGATATCAACAGCTCATGGGGAGACATAAAGGCAAGGGAGACATGAGCCCTGAATCTGAATTTCAACATATGGGGGTTACATGTAAGGTATGGTTAATGTTAAAAAGTAAAAAAAGCCAAGGAATATGATAGGATTCCTATACTTATGCACCAAAAAGGAAACAGGGTAACCCAAAGAATAACAAGATTCATTAATCAACTTAAGCTCATGGTGTAAAAAACACGAGAAGTCTGATGGAACAGTCCATTATTTCAACAACTGTTCTCAGACCTCAAGGCATACAAAGTGAGCCCATCTCACACTGCAGGATGGCTCATCCTCTGGGCCACCCATAGTGCTGGGGAGCTCAGCCTCTGCCCACAAGCTGCCTTCAGGTTTAGGGTGAGGACTCCAGGAGGCGCAGAGGCACAGCTCCAGGAATACTGGCACTGTAGAAGTCAGGGCAGTACAGCATTGCACCAATATTGTTTTCTCTACACCTTTCTCACCAGGCCACACGTGATGCTTTGATGTCAGGGCACATGTGGGGACTTTGATGTCAGCCCTAAACTACCACTAGGATTAGGGTGATGTGTTCCATAATATTTGGAATTATTATTCTTGTTGTACAACATGGGATTATTTCTTGGTTGTCTTCTTCTTAAAAAAAACCAACATGATCTGAATGGATCTTTTAACCCCTGGCTGGTTGATGATGTTTTTCCCCTCACTCTGAACATTTCCCTGTAGATGTAATATCACCCTCCCGGAGTCATCTCTCCTATTGCCATGCTGTTGGCATTCTGACCTCTTCCAGATGCAGCATTCTTGATCTCATCACTAGGATTCCCATCCCCTACACCTGCTCTCTCAGTTAGCACTGCCAACCAGGGGGAGCAGCTGACTTGCCTGATTGCCCAGAGCAGCCTGGCATCGCTTCCCTGTCTCACTAACAGGTCTGCAGTGCTGCTCCCTTAGCTTTCTTTTCTCCAGGAAGACTTTTCCAGATTGTGTCTGCCTTGATATGACCAAGTATGAGCTGGCTGCAATCCAACCCTCCTATTGCAGCTGACAGATGGAGAGGTGCTCCCCAGGACCTCCAGCAGTACAACCCCTTTCAAGTTTTGCATCTTCTCATGAGCCTACTTCATTAAACAGTGTCTGTAAATGTATATTAATGGTCCAAACTACATGAGCAAGCTGATGAACAACCTGCAAGGCTTTGCCTGTCTTTTGACTGAAATAACCAGCCAGACAAACCCCAGGAGTGCCACGTTGTGTTGGACCTTTCTTGTGCCCCCCTTATACTGGACTTTCCCCACCTCTCCCTGGAGAGGAATAATGGCAGTGCTAGCTCATCTGGGGATTGTCTTTTCTTTTTCCCGCTCACTGGCAGCATTTTGTAAAATCTTTAATAGGAAAGGACTGCTTTTTCTTACTGGTGACCACTCTAATGCATACAGCTGCTTTCTTGCAATGTCTTGATAAAGGGTATTTAAGCCCTGGGAATGTTCATTTACTGAAGCAGAAATACCAATAAGGCATCTCCTTAGCTAATGGTCATAGCAATGTAGGTCAGTGGGTGAAGCAAGAATGCTGATGGATAATTTAACTGCCTACATGGGCACACTTTGACCAAGGAGTGAAAGAGTGTTTTAAATAAGGTAGTCCATTGACTCTGAGGTACTTTTCTGCACAGATAAGCAGAAGATTGACATGCCAGGGTCAAAGCACAGTCTTCTGCTCCTCAAACTGGCATAATTTAAGAGCAAGGGAATGCAAAGGGAAAGCACCATGCTGGATTTCCTGACAGTATCTTATCTAAGAGTTCAGCTGGGAGAATATTTCAGGGTGAATATTTTTTCAATGTATTTGCCTCTTTTCCATTTGGAAATTGTACATAAACATGTTTTTGCAAGACTGTTTGTCATTCAGAATGATTTACATTGAGTGAAACTCAAGTTTAGTCCCATTCACAAGAAGCTTATTGCAGCTTTTCAAAGAAGAAATTCAGTCTGATCCAATTTAACACAGAGATCACAAGGCGTGCCTTCTTGCCTCAATTGGATAATTCTTTGATTTAGTTTTTTGATGTGAATATCAATTATTCATTTGAATTTTAACATTCTAGTAGTATTTGATGCTATTATAATGGTAAATGCTGTTTCGGCAAATATTTCTGTACAGATATTACTTGTGAGAAAATTTATGGCGTGAAAATTAAAACCAAGAAAATGCAGAGTTCCTTTCAAAATACAGATGAATATTCATAAAAGCATTACAGTATTTGCCTCCCTCTGATGTTTAGTGTTTTTCATTCATCCAAAATTGGAAGGATATAAGCTGAGACATGATACTTCAAGAGAGCAGTTAAATGAGGAACTGGGGAGATTAAGTTATAAGATGATTGTAAAACTCCTGGACATTTTGGGGCTGCAAAGCCTTTTTGAAAGATGAGAGAAAATACCACTGGGTGTAATGTACAAAACTAGCAGAAAACAGGACTTTCAGATGCAAATTACTTCAAGAGCCCTGGTCCAATGTACTTGCAAAACCTTGCAAACAGGAGTATATGGAGCATACTGAGATAACAGAAATTTCAGTAAGTTTAATTTTTTATCAACTGTGCAGGCCCACTTCTAATGTGACAACAAGTAGAAGTCTACACTGAAGCCGATAGAACAATGTGTGGGTGAAATAGTAATTTCACGATTATAAGCGCACCATTTTGACTAAAATTTGGCCCAAACCCAAAGTGCGGCTTATAATCAGGTGCGGCTTATATATGGACAAAGAACGAAAAGTTGCTGTTTTAGTTTGGAGGACAGGTGTCTGCTGAGAAAGGCAGGAACTTCTCTTTGAAATGGAGAATGTAAACCCCTCCCTCCAAATTATTATAATTTTGAAATCAAGGGCTTTCAGGCAAAAATATGGGAATTAGGAATAACAGTTCTTTTCTAGGGAAATTAAAATAGAAATACAGTACTACAAAGAAACAAACCCCAACCCTGACAAAGTCAGAGTACAACCTGACACCTGTCAGGCAGGGTGTTGGTAGCAGTCCCATTAAATGGTGGCTGCATCCTCCTGCAGTGACAGATGTGATTCAGTTGGAGCAGTGCTCCTGCAGAAGGTGCAGTTTCCCTCTGGAGGTCCAGTGGTGATGTGGAGAAATCCAGTTTTCCTCTGGAGTCCAGTGGAGAAAGGGGCTCCCTTAGTGTCCCAAAACCTCTGTTTTTATTTTGGTAAGAAATGTTGAGCTCTTCCCCCTGGCTGGAGCAACTTCCAATGGAATGCAATCATTTTATCAGTCACAGTGGGACTCAATGGCCATTAGCAGAAAATGACTCGCTGGAGGAAGGATGGGTTGTGAAAAGATAAAGAACAATGCCCTGCTGGTTTCAATGGATGGCCCATTAGCAGAATATCTGCCATGGAGATAAGGATCACTGCCCCCACCCTCAACAGATGGTGATAGAACAGATACCTTTTATCACACTCTGTATTGTAACGTGCGGCTTATAATCAGGTGGCTTATGTATGGACAAAGAATGAAAAGTTGCTGGCACCGGAAGTGCAGCTTATAATCAGTGCGGCTTATATGCTTATAATCGTGAAATTACTTTAACAGGAAAAAAAAACTCAGGGAAGAAATTATATGTCCAAATCTCTCAGGAGGCTACTTTCACAAGAGGTGACTTAGTTGACCAACCAGGAGCATAGCTCTAATAGCAAAGCCACCTGCTCAAGATGCATTGACTATAACGTTTTGAAGTAGTTGGTATTTTTCTGGTCTCTGATTTTTATTTTGTTTTTCTTTGTTTTCTTCTGCCTAGGATAAAGTGTTTTGGGGGCAGTCTCACGCAAAGGAGCTATGTGCATCACACACAGGTTTGCATCTAGAGTTTTGACAAAGTCAAATGCAGTAAGACTTTACTAAGTTTGCACTCTGGAGTTAGCATTCTGAGCTCTAAGTGGTAAAAGTGAAATAATTGTGTAATTAAACACATGGTTAAACCCCTTAGAAACCAGCAGCTGGGGGAATCTCTGATCATAGTTACCTGTTTCAATACAGTTGCCAGAAAACACGAGTGGCTCTGATTTCTCTCACATATGGGAGAGTTGCTACCATAGCAGTTTCACCTCTACACCCAAAGATGGAGCACAGGCACCCAGGAGAAGCAGAACTGCTTCATCTCTTCTTGTTCTGCTGGAAATATTACGTATCTGCAGGAGAAACTGCTGCAAGAAAAGAGATGCTAAAAAAGGGAGGAAGCAAAAAAAACTAACAAAGAATACATGTGATAGGTATAGAAGGACAGGCAGAACAGCTTCAGAGAAAAAGCCTGGAGAGTTTTTTAGGTTGGGTGCTAGTTCAAAGAGATTCTTTGCTCACTGCTCGTGTTTTTGTTGTTGTTGTTATTGTTTGGTTCCTGCTGTAGTTAGGGAAAGTGAATTAGAATGCACAACAGATAACTAGATTCAGCACGAATTTCCCTTTCTACCACACAGCACTTCAGTTGAGTGTTTGGATGAGCATGCAAGTTAACCTCCCTGGAAACTGAAGGAAATGCAGCTACTGTCCTCCACAGAAGAGCGCCACAAGAAGCCATTAATTTTCTTTATGTAACCAGGCAGGTGATACGAAAATTTCCAGCTGGTGTGTTTGAACCTCATTCTGCCCTGAATTTAGGATGAAGCTGCCCCAGGCCCCTACCTCACTAGTGTTCCATCAGCTGGCATTTTGAAAGCTGCTTTTTTCACGACTCTGAGATAAATTTGCAATAAAGTCATTCTTCAGGAGATCAAACACAAAAATAAAAAAGGATCTTCTGAGATCCAAAGGTGTCGGCATTATTTTGATCCCATGAATTTGTACTTCTATGTCTATTTCTTCTATGTCCTTTTCCTAAGATTTCTATTTCTCACCCCTCTATTTAAGTCTGAGGATGCAGGAAAAGCCACCCCTGCACCTTCTCTCTTCACACAATAAACACTGAATGAAGTTCATACTGCAAGCATTGGCAGTAGAATCTCTCGCTCTCCAACAGAAGAGATTAAAAGTGTCTCTTGGCACATCTCATCGGGGGACTTCTTTTATCCCTTGAATCAACAGAAGCTTTGGATCAACAAAAGGAACGAAGCAGGTGTGTTTTTACCTCATGCCAATCTATCCTACTCTCCATCTTCAGAAAATTGTTCTGTAGCTCTCCAAAGGACACTCAGTGCTTGGGTAACCATTTGTTTCTGCTTTATCTTGTCAGTACAAACCAGAACAACAATAACCCTAGATGCAGAAGGACTCAAAATCATCTATGCTTTTATTATTATTATTATTTCATATACATGATATATGGTATTAAAAATCCACACAAACCCTCACGTTATCAGATATGAAGCAGTATTCTTCTTCAAGGTTATGTTTAGCATTTCTCAATTGTAGCTTTTCATCAGAAATTTCTGTCTGTCCAGAAAAAAATATCTCTTTGGTGGATATTTTCTTATCTTTCTGAAAGGTCTATCTTGAACCATAGTTTCACACACACTCTAAGACTTTGAAAGAGTGGTTTAGCCTTCTGCCCTTCCCACAGTTGCTCATTTACAGATTACGCTTTCAAGCCTATGCTGGCATGGCTATTTATGGGTTTTGCACTGAACTAGATAGTGGAACTAGGGAGCACATGACAGGAAGCTGCTTTTTTTCACTGGCAGTGCTAACCATTCAAATTGTACATGGGATTATGGCTAGAGTATGTTTTCTTGAGCTGACATAAAGACAAACTTGCACCTTGCTCTTGCTATGCTCTAGGCTTATCTGACATGCATAAGCTCAACTCCAAAGCCACACTGTGTTTTCACATTAATGTTACTCTGCTGAAAGGATATGGGTTCTGTCCTGAAGAAGAGTGGGAGCAGTTCTTCTGGGTTTTATTTTTTATTTCCTTTGGGTTCTGGTTTTTTTTTGTTTGTTTGTTTTTGGTTTTTTTTTGGGTTTTTTGGGGGGGGTTTTTTTGGGGGGGTTTTTTTTGGGGTTTTTTTGGTTTTTTTTTTTTTTGAATTTTGTGGAGCAAAGCAGCAATCTTCTGCCCTACTCTCCCAAAGAAATGCTTTTGAATCAGCAAACAGCCGGCTGTTCTCCCAGATTTATGTTCTCTTTTTTAGTGTTTCTCTTCCAGTTATGTATTTTTGTTCCCTAACCTGCCATAACCTATTTCTATACTTCTCTAATTGCTTAAGAAAGAGTGATCTCCCCCCCACTCCTTCCCACTGCCTACCTCCCCAACCTGTTGCTGGAATCTCAAATCCCCAATCATTAAAAGAGGAGAGGCTTTTTTTTTCTCAGCTAAATTAACACCAATCTGCTCTTGTTAGCTTGACGTTCTCCTGAGAGCAGCCATACAACCTCTTCATTTCATTTCCCCTTCTCTTGCTGCTTAAGAAGTAGCACATCCTCACACCAGAGACACTTGTGTGAATCAATTTGCAGTGACCAGCTTAAATGTCTCCTGGGCCACTCCAGCTTCTTTCATTTGGATTTGTAGAGTGAAGGAATAGCTACCTTGTGATAGCTGTAAAAGAAACCTGACAAGGGACAGAGTTGAAGTGCTTGTGTTGGCACACTGTGCTTGCTCCTCAAGTCAGCTTCCACCACCTCAGTGGGAGCATCGTTAGGCCTGCTAAGCATGACTAAAATATTAATCTTTTTTATGATCCTTCTGGTTTGCTTCATACACATTGGACATTTGGGGCGTTTGTGTAGAAAAGCAGTCTGATTTCTTCCCTCAGGACCAGTTTCATGCCAGTAATCCTTGCCAAACTTGACACAAGCAAGGATGAAATCCTGGTCTGGCTAAAGTCAATAGCAACCCTCCCATGGGAGTGAGAGCCCAGATCATACTGTCAGCTTTTTGCACAAGAACCAGCCTTCACATGCCTGCTTGTCTGTGGGGGATGTCTGTGGAAAGAGACATTCCTTCATCATGGAGGAGAAAGAGCTGGAAGGCAAGTAAAACAAGGCCAGTGTGGATCTTAAATGTGATGTTAGAGCTTTGAAAGATGGTCTTTCTCTTTGAAAGGTGTGTTATACTCATAGCTGACAGGTGCAAAGCTCCCCCAGGTATCCTCATCACCCCGAGAATGACATAAGAATTTATAAGAAGCAATTTGTGCATTTTCTCCCTCTGCCTATTCTCCAGTGAGTATCTACTGGAGTGGAAATTACCTTAAACAAACTCAGAACCTCGTCTGTTCTGAAAATCACACCTACAGGGGAGGAGCTATCTAACCTCCTGGGTGATGTTTCCTTAAAAAAAAAAGTCACACTTTTGTTTTGGTTTTTTTTTTTTAACCATAGAAGAATCTCAGTATAATCACATAACCATAAACCAGTTCCTTACTGGCCTCACTTGTCAAGCTGCTGCCCTAGCAGCTATCCAATTACTCACTAAATGTCTGTGAATTGTTTGGTCTGTTAGAGATGATTTGCAGTAGGTTGCAGACTCCAAGTTACTGGGTCTTGCTGGAGAAATAAAAGCCTTCGTTGCCATAGTTTTGCTGACTCTTTTTCAACATTGCATTGTATCATTTCACTACACCCCAAAGATGAAAGTAAAATACAAAATAACATCTTCTAAAATTTTAGTGTCTTCTTGGCTCTAAAATGTCCTGAGGGCAGGGAAAGGGGAACCTCAATATAATCACAACAGCATTTTCAGGATAGAAACTATGGCCGTTGTAAAAGCAATAAAAAAGGTTGATGCTGTTGGTAACATCGATCTCCTTTAGCTGCAGTTTTGGGTGAGCTGAAGACACTGTTCTATGGCTGGAGAATCCTCTACATTCTGAGAGAAGTTAATAGAAAGCACGAGATTTTCATGCCCAATCCTCACTCTCTGGTAGGAATAAACAGCAAAAGCTATTTATTTGTTCTTTGTCTAGGCTATGCAATCACATACAAAAAGCTCACATGCTCTACACTTGCAATAATTGAAACTTTTGAGGCTGCTGGTTTTGTTTGTAGCCACATACTCCCACTAACTGTAATCAGAAATATACCTACTATCAAAGGCAGAATATTCCCCTCTCTGTCCAGGAGATTGGTTTACTGCAAGAAAACTACCTGCACAAGCAAATATCCCAGACATGTCAGACTTCTAACAGAGCTATGAATTCTGGTAACAGTCAGAGGTAGAACATTAATAACCAGAACCATAAAACAAATCTAAAAACTGCAGAATAATAATAAAAAAAGATATTTATAGAGGCAATGCAGAAGATGCAATAGTAAAAGAGCCTCCCTCTGGATCATCAATTCATGAGTTCTGTGATCCTGAATAACGGGCATGCTTCCAAACGATAAAATAAAACACATCAACTATTCAAAATCACTAACTTTCCTCTTGCGTTCCTTAAAGGTGAATTGCAGCAAATGTATAAATTTTAGTGTGCAGTAACTTGTGTGCATTTTACTACCCTAGGAAGTGAATTTCGCACTATTTATTGGAAATCATTATCTTCCTCTGCTTTTTAAAATTTAATTTAAAATTTGTTCCAGCAGAGCTGACACAGCCTAATACTGGTGAAGGAGTGATACTTTCTGAGAGGGAAGATCTGCCACAATTTGCCATTAACAGTATCTGTAATGATATTTTCCTATCAAAATATTAAAAAATAAAATAATTAAATGTTTGTATCTAAGAAGGATTTATGGACAGGGATCATAACCAGTAACAGAAGATCTTTAACTGATCTAAGTAGCAACATCAAAAAAATCAAGCCTTCATGGAAGCAAAACACCCTGCCCTATTTTCAGCCTTATTGGTTAATTAATTCTTTAATTCTTTATAATAATTTCATTTGGGACTCTGAGAGCAGATGTAACTACTTGCTCAATTATGGAGTGTTTCACACCTGCTCTACCCAGGCAGAAGAGGCAAGCAGGTGAAAATCAAGCTTCTGCTATTCTAATCAACACATTTTTTGGCAGAACGAGCACTTTTTTATTATTCCAAAACATTCCTGTTAGTAAAAATCCCCCATCACCTTGACTAACATGCATGTTTCTTAACGTGGGGAAATCAGGCCTTTGTTATTAGAATCATGTCAAACACCTAAGGGTCATAAATATAAAGTATTATATATACAGCTCAGGATAAGCTTGATAAAAGAAAGCTAATAATCAAAGAGGGATGTAGTCAAATGCACATGAAATATGAATCTGAGATTTTGGGTATGCACATATGCATTTGTCTGTTTCATGGTAAGTGGACAGGCAAATAGGAAGAGTTCTTACCTGACCATCATTAACCAACTCATTTTCAATAGGTGTTAAGGTAGAAATGCTTATTGTTTAGTTGAATACTGTTTTCATTTCAGCCTGAGGAGTGGTGAGGTTTTTCTATTCTGACCTCTTTCACATGATCCCATGCTGATTTGAGTAAATGGAATTTCACCATGAGTTTCATGAACTCCCTAATATCTTTCCAGGGGCCTTCTGACAGGGTGTAATTTGTGATTGCTTCCTTCGATGTTATCAGATCTGCCTTCTGCAATCCACATCTGTTTATGGAATAAGTTGACCTGGTAATTGGTTATTATTTCACACAGGCTTATTGAGAAGGACTGGATTCAGATACTATTGCATTCGCAGTGCCTTCAGATCAGGCCTTAGAATTGTGGACCTCTGACCTAACTGCATATAATGTTAAGGAAAAACCAAAAAAGTAATGCTATTAAATGCAGAGAATCTTCAAAAACAGCAACATATGGCACATATGTAACTACTAAGTACCTACCAAGAAATCCTTGGTCTAGCACCACAAATCCTTAATCCAGATACCCCCAAAAGAGAGCCCCTAAATAACCTTGTAATAAGAATTCCATACTAAAGAATGGACCCTGACAGTCTCTAATCCATTTGGAGCCTTCTTCAGTATTTGCTTCTGCCTAGCAGGAACAGATAGACAGAATAGCAAAATGTGTATACAACTGTTTAGTCTCTAAACGCTAATCACAATCAAATTGTGGCATTCAGCCTCAGATCCAGACAGACAAGGCTGAATGTGATCAAATGTAGACAGCTAAATTGTACATTCATATCAAATGTGCAAGGATCCCTATCTATGATTTTCTACAAGAATGTGTAAAAGGCAAGCTCTGTCTGCTGAGTTGTAGCTCATGTTTTAAGAAGGTAGACATGGGTTAGGCAGCTAACAGAGGAAATGAAAGATTCTTTAAAATTTCATGTTTTATAAACTATTCTATAACAACCTGTAAAAATGTCAAACACAGAAAACCCTTCATTTGGCATTTCCTTGCTGAGTTCTTGTGAGGAATTCAACTCAGCAGGGACTTAAGCCTAACACCTTCAGATCTTTCAAGTTTCAGTTCACTACCACAAAAAAAAAGGAGCACAACCAGCTAATGGTGGTAGAAAGCATTGTCATTTTTTCAAGCATCAGGCCTTAAGGAAAAATAGATCATAGTAACCTCTCCCAGTTCCTAACTAGAACAGCAAAAGAGGCAAACCCCTTTGTGTGTTTTGTACAGTTTATTTCTTCAGGGCTCCAGCAGCTGTTTCCTTCCTTTGGTTTATTTTAAATTAACAGCACAATTTTGTGAGGAAGTGCTCAGGTGTAAAATAAAATGGTAGCACAGTCCTTGTTTTTGATGATGAAAGCAGTGAAAAACACTAATAAGACCAGCAGATTCCCTAACAAGTATCAAATCTATTTCTTTACAAAAATATATTGCCTTTCCTTTTGCTGCATGTGGTGACAGAGCCTACATATTGGTGTCCCAAAAATTTCACTAAAAACTTAGGAGTGCCTAAAGCTCTCCACAGAGGTGTGATGGGTAAGGATTTTCTTTATTGTGGGAAGGTTACAGAAGTAGTACTCATAGGTATTTTGCAGATGGTGTCAAAGTAGCAAAGTGTTTTAACTTTTGGAATGCTTCTTTCTGTGTATGTTTATTAATTGTATCTCAGCTTTCCTTTTAAGAGAAATAGTAATTTCACGATTATAAGCCGCACCTGATTATAAGCCGCACTTTCGTTCGCAGAGAGGATGCTTGCACAACTTTCACAAAGTTGCCAATTAGTAACAGAATCGCGAGATCGCGGAGTTTACTGACTCGGCTCGAGGCCATGCGGGCTCGGATCGGCCTCACTTTTCCCCTGCCGGGGCCGTGCAGGCTCAGATCGGCCCCACCACTCCCCTGCCGGGGCCATGTGGGCTCACACTTCCGGGTTGGAAAATTTCTGAACCTCATCAATATATTGGCTGCACTTGATTATAAGCCGCACTTCCGTGTTCAGACCAAAATTTTAGTCAAAATGGTGCGGCTTATAATCGTGAAATTACTGTAATTTGTTTGTTTCAGGCAAAAAAAGCAGAACTTTTTCAAGCAGGATAAAAGATAAAAACATTAATTTATTACAACTATGCTTTCACTTCTATAAATAAAATAGTCTGAAAGCAGCTGTCTGTTGCTTTGTTTTACATAAAGGCACTATCCCATCCTTTATTGATGTAAACTGGCTTCTAGTCAGACCTCCACAGAGAAGTGTACAGAGAGCACAGAGGCATTTTCAGAAGCAGAGGTGGCCACAGGATAAGGGGTTATAGTGAATAGGGTGACATCAGGCTGGTGCCTGGTGACTTGTGGGGTTCTACAGGGCTCCATGCTTGGCCCAGCTCTCCTCAACATCTTCAACTTGGATGCAGGACTCTAAGGTAAATAAGTTATCAGATCATACAAATTGAGAGGAGCTGCTGACACTTTTGAAGGTAGAGAGGCTCTGCAGAGAGGCCTCAACAAAACAGAGGGCTGGGCAATTACCAACCCTATGATGTTTAACAAAGATTCTGCAGCTGCCGTGGGGAAACCGTGGAGGTACACACAGACTGGGGAATGAGAAGCTGGAGAGCAGTGCCATGGAAAGGCACCTGGGGTTCTGGGCCATGGCAACATGAACCTGAGCCAGCAGTGCCCTGGCAGCCAGGAGGGCCAGCCCTGTCCTGGGGGGCATCAGGCACAGCATCACAGCCGGGCAGGGGAGGAGATTGTCCTGCTCTGCTCTGAGCTGGGGCAGCCTCACCTCCAGTGCTGGGGGCAGCTTTGGGTGCCACAATATGAAAAAGATATAAAACTATTACAAAGAATCCAAAGGAGAGTTATGAAGATGGTGAAGGGCCTTGAGTGGAAGCTGTATGGAGGTCACTTGGTCTGTGCAGCCTGGAGATGGGAAACTGAGACTCACTGCAACTTCAACTTCCTTGTGAGGGGCAGAGGAGGACAGACACTGATCTCTTGTGGTGACAGGACCTAAGGGAATGGCATGAAGTTGTGTCAGGGGATGTTTAGACTGGACATTAGAAAAAGGTTCTTTACCCAGAGGGTGGTTGAGCACTGGAACAGGCCCTCCAGGGAAGTGGTCACAGTACTAAGCCTGACAGAGTTCAAAAACAGTTTGGAAATATATTCTCAACACATGGTGTGATTCTTGGGCTGTGCTGCACAGGGCCAGGGACATCGATGACTCCTGTGGGTCCCTTTCAACTCAGAATAATCTTTCGTTCTGTAATTTTTCAGGCCTGCCAAATTAGGTGGGAAATTATATTTCCACTATGGCTGCCAGTTTTCTCTCATTCCATTCCTGACAGGAAACCCAAAAAGTGGCACAACTGATCCCCAGAGCTTGTGAAAATGCAGATACTTTCGTTATGAGTTCCCTGAATTGATGGCTCAAGCACTCCCAGCTGCTCAGCTGCTTAGTATGCCATTAGGCAGCCTATTACCCCAGCAGGCCCACCTGGAGAGCCTGCCCACAGGCTTTTCTTCAGCCCGCTCCACAGGGCTCCTGTCAAATGGGAGGGGACACTGATGCATCAGTTTTCCAGCCCCTGTGGAGACCACTGCCTTTTAAGTGTGGGGGGGCAGGGGATGGATTTGGACAAAAATTCACATTGAGGGAAATGGAGGGAAAGCAAAAAAATACTTGTTCTCTTGCTACAATAGGAGAGCCTTTAAATTTTGCTAGTTCTAACCTAAAAGTGCTGCTGTTGAGTCCACTGCACTTGTTGGCTCATGAAACGAGATGTCAAACCAGTTCTCTATCAGGGGTTACTTTGAAAATTTCCCAGAGGATGGCTGTGTGTCTTAAAAGACATTGCATCACGTTTTCATCTTAGAGCATTACATCATGTTAATTTTGGGCTGTGAAAAGAAATGCAGTTAGAATTTGTTGTTTGGATCTAGGGATCTGCCAAAAAGGAGAATCAAACCTCTGATACAGTACTGCAAAACCCACAAACATCAGGTACTAACTGGAATCTGACCAGCAAAAGAATAGAGTAATAAAAGTTACCACATCCTATTTTGTTTTGTCCTCTTTCCTCCAAAAATTTGAAGAATAATTTTCGAAGGTCATATGACATGGAAATCAGAAAGCAATCCTCTGAGGGTTGATGCTGGCTGGGTGCCAGGCACTCACCAAAGCTGCTCATTTACTCCCCTCTGCAGCTGGAAAGGGGAGAGAAAATAGAATGAAGGGTTCATGAGTTAACTTGTGGAAGAGCTCACTCACTAAATACCATCCAGGCAAAACAGGCTTGAATTAGAGATACCAATTGAATTTATTGCTAGCAAAATCAGTGCAGGATAATGAGAAGAAAAATAAAACCGTAAAAATACCTTCCCCCTACTCCTCCCGCTTCCCAACTCTACCTCCTACCCAAGAGGTGCAGGGAGACAAGGAATGCAGGTTATGGTTCATCATCTGTTTTTTATCCCACTGCTCAGGGAGAGGAGTCATCCCCCTGCTCCACTCTGAGGTCCCTCCTATGGGACACAGTTCTTCATGAACTTCTCCAGCATGAGTCCATCCCATGGGCAATAACTCTCTGTGAACTGCTGCAATGTGACTCCATCGCAAGAACAACAGTCCTCCCAAAATGCTGCGGCATGGGTGACTCTTCCACGGGCTGCAGTCCCCCAAGGACAGGCTGCTCCAGCCTGGGAGCAGGGCCCCTCTCCCTACAGGTCCCCACAGGGTCACAACCTCCATTGGGTATCCACCTGCTCCAGCATGGCGCTGCTCCATGGGCTGCATGTGCATCTCTGCTTCCCCACAGATCTCCAAGGGCTGCAGGTGGATCTCTGCTCCCCCAGGGTCCTCCAAGGGCTGCAGGGGCAGAGCTGCCTCACCATGGTCTGCACCACAGGCTGCAGGGAAATCTGAGCTCCAGAACACCTCTTTCTCCTCTTTCTGCAGTGCCCTTGGTGTCTGCAAAGTTGTTCCCCACAGACTCTCACTCTGCTCTTCTTCAGCCACAATTAAAACTGTGCAATAACTTTTTTTTCTTCTTCTTAAATACGTTATCGCAGAGGCAATACCTCCATTTCTAATTGTCCCAGTCTCATCCAGTGACACATCCAACTTTGGAGCTGCCAGGGATTGTCCCTGCCAGACATGGGGGAAGCTCCTAGCTGTTTCTCACAGAAGCCACACCTCCCAGCTCCCCCATACCAAAGCCTGGCCATGTCCCTAACCAGGACAAAACCCAATACAGTTGTTTTGGGGGGGCTACATGGAGTATGGTGATCATTCTGCATTTTAAGCTCATTAGAGTAAGACTTCACTGACATAAGCACAGTGACATGCAGCAACTAAGTTTTCTTCAGTGTTTGGCTCTTGAATATATAATTTCCTCCATGCTTCTCAATATTTTGATTCAGTTCTCACTTTGGTGTTAATCACATCCATGTATACATAAATTGTTGAGCAACGATTCTAAAGAATTTTACTGAATTATGCAATGTTTTTAAGCAAGTTATCAAATTTCTTCATAAAAGTTTGTGTGGTGTTCACCTCTTCTTTTGATTTTTTTTTCATTAAAGCTGTGCCATAAAGTAACTTCTATAATAGACACTTGTAAGTACTGTGACAGATTTTTTGGGGGTCTAAATATCCCAGAAATAAACCCCAAAGGTATTTTAGTTTACTCTCATGTAATTGTGTTTAACTAATTTGCAGTCTTGCATCTAATTTAATAACACAAAGTGGGTATCCCAATAAATAAGATTATTTCCTTGTTCTGCTAGAAAAGGACTAATAAGTGTATACAGATATATAGAGGTATATATGCAAGACTCATTTCTGTAGAAACTCCTCTTGTAAAGACAGTTACAGAACCTGGTTGAGTAGCCCTGTATAAAATAAGGAATTTGATGTTACATGTCCTTCAAAGCGCTGGATAAACGCATTAAACTGGACCTCATCATCCCCCTTAATAGTATTCCTGTTGCTAGGAAACAGTTATCTGGACCCCATCCATAAGCCTTGTCTTTGGGACTGCTTTCATACTTAAAGCCCCAGCTCTGACATCCTTGAAATTGTGTTTTCATTTTTCATTGTCTACCTTGCTACTTTTTGCCATTTGTTTTTGCTCACAAAATCCAGTTTTGCAAATGAGTAGATAAATATCATGTAACTAACCAGTTGAGTAAAACAGAGATCTCCTTCAAATTGTATCCTCCAGAAGTATTCCTGGAGTTGCTTTTTCCCCTCACCATTTGTCCTGGGATAAGTATTAATGTGGATGGGACTACTCATGGAAGATCATCACTTCACCATCACTTTCCACTTTTACTGAAACGTCTGTATTTATGTGTAAAATACTGAGTTTTCTTTCTTTTCACTGCTGAAGTATTTCTTGCACCCACCTACTGCAAGATTATGCTTAATTAGAAGCCTCATTGTTTTGTTTGATGCTCTTTTAGTTGATTTCACTCTGCATATGAGACTTGCCATGGATTTACTAAAGGAAAAGGACACTAGGTCCTCTTGCTTATCAAGCTTATAAATAGATTGCACAATTTATCTTTCAAAAATCCTAGCAAAGCCAAAATGATAATTATAGCTGCATAATTATTAAAATGTGTTCCTAGCTGAGCTTGTTATCGCCTCTCAAGAATCAATGAAGGAATAGATGCTGTGGATTTAATGATAGGGTTGTTTTAGTGGTTCTTATTTTACAAAGCAGAAGCAAGGAGATGGTAAAAAGGTCACAGAAGGTAGCAAAAAGGGTGAACTCAGCATTCTGCTATAGAAAGTGCTCTTTAGGATCCTCCAAGGGTGTTTCTAAAAAGCTAGTCGGAGATATAAAAAAGCCCAGAAATCTAGACTTGCCCCATTTGACCTTTTACATATCCCTGATTCAACAGAATCTTCAGATATACATTGCCAGGACACTTTTCCCTCGGCATATCAAACTTTTGACCTTGCAGCTGTTGTAAGTCAGTCACAGCAACACGTCCTGCTGTACCATGTTATAAATAAAGGTAACTTGCTCATCAAATGCCAGTGTTATACAGACTGATCCTGCAGTTCTCACACAGGCAAGACCACCGCTGACCTAAGACTTTGTTATTCCACCGATGGCTTCAGCTCCCTTTAAATCATAGAGGCATAAATCAGGATCCACCCAGATGAAATCATGGGTTTAGACAGAAAATCCAGTGTGAGTGGAATGTCAAAGAGCAAATTCCTGTATTCAGTAATCCTTCAGGCTTCAGTGCAATCCTTGAAACCTTGCTCCATGGAGAGCTTGTCCCCCCAGGTACCTAAAACTTTGGGAACCTTGCCTTTGTGCAAAGTTTTACACCACTGCTACTGAAAACAATTTCTGGGTCATTTTCAATGCTCATTTTTTATGTGCCCTCTTATGGAGTTGGGTTGCTTCAGCCAAGCAAGTAAGGTCTTTCTTCTGCTTCTTGCATATGGAAGTGTATTGCAAAGGCTCTCACTCAGCCCTGTCATTCTGCATTTCCAATTTGAAATTCAGCTTTAAAACAGAGAAGAAAAAAATTGGAGTTGGGTTTCAAGATGCTGCAAGAATCATCTTTTTGTCCTGAAAAGGGCATCCTGATGTTCCCAATTTTGCCATTAATGAAATGCTTGGAATGCTTGATTTATATCATTAATAAGTGATATAAAATTTGTTTTCCTGCCAATGCAGGCTGTTCAGAATGCAGGATGTGAAATGATAAACATGTACTGTAGATCACAGTGAGCCCAGAAAAGAGACAACATTGCAAAACATCCTATAGAGCACAGTCTTGCCATGAAAATCCCAGCATTAATGATAACTACCCCTCAGTGAATTCAGAAATTACCCTGTGAATCTTTGGCATCAAAAAGACATAGACATTGTCCTTGGATTTTACATTCAAATCCCAGCACTCACTTACTAGCCCTGATTTCAGAAAAACAAATTGTTCCAGTTTTAAGGCTGCCTTTGGGTGAGATTGTTAACAGGACAGTATATTTATAGACCAAACCATATACAGATTTTGCCAAATTCTTGTTTTGCTGAGGAAGACCTGATCACAACTTCATGATTTGAATTTGCCTGGCTGTCATTCATTAAAATATGAGTACCAGATATTTCACTCTGGGCCCAGTGACAAGGCTAAACAGTGCCACAGTAAAGGCGTGTAAGATATGCTCCAGCTGTCCCCTAAAACTCCTCTGTCCTAAATATATCTCTTCATTGGTTTAACTGGCTTCATTTCCAGGAAGACTGGCAGAGGTTTAGCTTTATATGTGCCTAGCAAACTGAATGAGCAATAAATAAAACAGGGGGTTTAGCGAAAGTTTTGTTCTCACCATGCAACAGAGTACAGGACTTAAGAGGTAGCTTTGCTGTCCCTGTGTTTTGTTTTGAAAAGAATTTTTGAACAAGTGTGATCATCCAGAATACAGTTCTTCACTTATTTGCATTATCCTCTTTCAAAATCTCAGTAAAACTCTCCCTTTTCTTATGTCTTTGCCAACATACCTTGGCAAAAAACTTGGTAACAGTCAGGTTTTGCTCTGCTAAGAACAGCGTCTATCAGGCTGGTGGGGAAGTTCTTACTGCTTCCTTACACTCCTCTTCTCCATCTGCTGCTTAATATGCAGCATTTATAGCTCCTGTGGTAGGGAGCTGTCTCGCAGTTGTGGGTTTGTGAAGGAGGTACTGGTCCAAGGACAAGACTCTTAGTCCTAAATTCTAGAAATAATATTAATTTACAAGGTTTCTGAACTGTGTTGGCAAAGGGGTATTTATGGCAGTGACAGACACCTTCATAAAAACGTTCCCAAGTTCACTCTTGCCTTTCTCTTTGCCTGTGATTGTTCTGTGCATGGGCCTGATGAGAAAAGAGGAGAGGAGAGGAGAGGAGAGGAGAGGAGAGGAGAGGAGAGGAGAGGAGAGGAGAGGAGAGGGAGGAGGGAGGGAGGAGAGGAGAGGAGAGGAGAGGAGAGGAGAGGAGAGGAGAGGAGAGGAGAGGAGAGGAGAAGGAGGAGAGGAGAGGAGAGGAGAGGAGAGGAGAGGAGAGGAGAGGAGAGGAGAGGAGAGGAGAGGAATACTCTTTGGAAAGTCAAACTAAATCTTTATCTGCCTCAGAAGCATGTGAGCAAGCCACTGAGAAAGCAAGCAAGCTGGACAAAGGATGTTGGTCAGATACATGAGAGAGATGCAGTTGATTTGATTCTCTAGTATATGTCAGGGATTATAAAACAGGTTTGGGATCTCATTACCTTCATGGAGATTAAAGTCTTTGGGCTGCTAGCATGGAGGCCTCAGGCTATAAAGACCCCTCCAGGCAGGAGAATTCAGAGAACATCTTTCAGAGGAGACATACACCTAAGCCATTCTCATAGTTACTGTGAACTGGAACTGGAGAGCTTAACAGGACTTGTGTGCATTGCAATCCTGCCTCTCACTAAGATTTATTACTGTGAAGTTCCCCATCCCCCAGATTACCTTCTCACTTTGCAGAGGGACTGAAGCAGGGCTGAGGGCTCCTCAGCCAAGCCTGAAGGGTTTTGTGTGTTGTTAGCAGCATGGCAGGACCAAGGGAGTCTTGCCTGTGGATTTGCACCTCCCATCACTTTTGCATGCTGTTTTTTTGGCCCCAGTGACCTGAGAAGCACAGTGTCTACTGGGCACTCTGCCACAAATCCTCTCTCAAGAAAATACAGGTGGAAAGCAGCAATTAATTCTGCTCAGTGGAACACTCATTTAGGCAGCATTGCTATTGGAATGATCACTGAAGAGGAGGGGACTGTTTTGCGCTGTCCCTCAAGGCAGGAAAAGCCTCAAATCATATGTGGTAGTCCTGAAGGAGGTATATTGGAATATCTGGTTGAAAAAGATGATGTTTTTTCCTGATGCCTTTTCCCTACTGAGCACTCAGGTTAACAAGTGGGAGCTCATTCAATTGAGCAGAGGTGGCCTCTGGACTCCTGTGAGCTTATTCTTACCAAATGAACTTGTTTAGTGAGGCAGCTTCCCAAGCCTGAAACTCATCCCTTTGAACTTTCACACTTTGTGACTAGTAATTAAAGATATTAAAAGGAGAGGTTGGGAGGGCAAAATTTCTTCATTTTGTTCTCTGTTTGTTTGTTTGGAGTTCAGCCACTGGAAGTGTGATACCTCTAGCATTTAAAAGAACAGAATATAAAACATCCTGTGGCTTTTGTCTCTTAGCTTTCTCGGTTGCAGACTAGATAACTCAGCAGGAGAAAAGGAAGCCATGGCTTTTATCTTGGCATCTAGCTGCTGGCACTTATGTAATCAGCCTTCAGGAGACTCTATTGCATTTTAACCATTTTCACGATTGCTCAATTAGCAGTCTGTCGTTTCATCCAAATTTCAAGGGGACTTGACCAGTTCTGTTTCCACCATAGATTCAAAGCTGATTACATCTTTGGGATCCTCATGAACTCCATCTCTGAACCTAGTGTTTTCCTGCAGGATGGTCTTGGTTTTTTTTTTTCTTGGAGGCCCTTTGTCTGTGCTTATTATTTTGGCTGCCTTAATAAGTAAGAGCCATCTGGAGGCATGGTTGACCGAGTTTGCACCTGCGTCTACATCTGCACTGTCTGGCCACGTCAGGTGGATGTTCACCTAAAAGATCTATCTCAGTGTGATAAAAAGGAAAAGAAAAGGCAGGGAGGGTGTAAAACTGTTATTCCTGCCTCCCTGCAACAGCAGGTGCACCAGATGGCTCACAAAGTAATTAGGGTGAAGAAACAGTGTCAAGACTTCATGTGGTGTGGTCTGTAAATGATCATCAAATCAAATTCTTTATCAAAGATGGAGTTTTCTCTCTCCCCACTGGCAAATCGATACACATTTGAAACAGCGCGTGTAATCTGCTTCCTTACGTGCAGGCACCTGGAATGCAGGCAGAGAAACCTGGTCAAGAGACCCTTCTTGTTAAGCAGCCATCTGTCCTAACAGACTGTCCCTAAGCATTCCCAGCCTGTTGTTATGTTTTACTTTCTTTGAAGGCAATATTTCCTTTAAAAATATTTTTTTCGCCTCCTTAAGTGATCACCTAGAGGAAATTTTGCAGGCAGTATGTAAGGTAAACAGCACAAGGCTTCCTGGTAGAGCTGTGCTTTGGCAGCAGAACAAGGACCTTGCTGGTTTAATCTGCAGATCTACTTATTTCTAAAGCTTCTTGTATTTCCCCCTTTTTCTTAGCTTTTGACTGTGTTAGCTCCCTTGGATGCAGGGAGCTCTGGCTCCTGCCTGAGCCTGCTGGACAGACCCAGCAGAGCTCTGGTTGGTGTGCTGGACATTTGTTAGTGTAGGATAATGAGCGTAGATAACGCGCTGTTGCCGTGTCACAGCCCAGGGTGCCTCAGCTGAGGACCACTGCACCAGATTGCAAAGGGGCTGCTTCTGCACAGCTGTGTGCTGCCCTTCTCTTCACCTGGCCCCTCTCTGCACCCACCTGAAATACCCGCTCTAACCACCAGTGTGCTCTCTTCTATTGTCTATGCCTTTATCCCCCATTTCAAATCCCTCGTTGTGCCCATGGAGCTCTGCACCACCTTGGCATCCATAGGAGCAGCATGGATAGAGACCACAAGCACTGGTGAGCAGCTGAATGGCAGGCCTGTGTCCTTAAATACTTTTACAAGGGTATTTCTGTTTAGGTTCTGAAACAACTCTTTTTGCCACACACAGCATTTCGTTAAATAACTACAGTAAAGCAATACCTCAGGAGAAAGGAGAAGTCTTGAAATGAGCTTTCAGCTGCTTCTCAGATAATCACAGAGCAGTGAGGGAGCAGCTGCACAAGGTTTAGATACTCCAGGATAAATTCTGTAGAAAAGCTTACACATAGAAAATGTGCATAATGCCAGCCTGGAATTTGAGTCTAAGAAAGGCAGTCTGTTGTCCTGCTGCTATTTACTACAAACTGAATAATTTTGATTTGACTGTCAGTGTGTTTGGGTTTTTTTCCAAATTATATTCTGCTATGGTGAGTTTACATATTAAAATTGACAGATTTACCTTTCTAAAACTGTGATTTAGAAAAAAAAATTAGTTCAGTTTTTTGAAAGCCTATCTATAGCTGAATATTCTCTAATAAAGGAAGTTATGACAGAGATTAAAGGATTCAGAGTCCCTGTGGCAAACATGTGCCAAATGCAGGAGAAGAAACCTCACCTGGGTTGCAGCACAGAAGACTGGATGGGCTGGTGTAGTGCAGGGCCTTGTAATCTGGCAGTACAGGGTAAGGCATGGGATGCTGAACCCAAAAAAATTCTCCAGAACTGCATTTGCAGTGTTCATGCAAATAAATCTAGAATTCTAACTTCTTATTTTTTAAAACCTGTTTGGCAGCTGGCAAGCATTATCTAAACTCACTGGGCTTTTTTGGCCAGGAAGTTTAGCTCAGTTCTTACTCATTTCCCACTGACATCCAAATGATAATCAAGAGTTTAATTCCTCTAAAAGACAAGTGGATCTCTGGGACTGGACTGTGTACCACAGAAATACACAGTGTTCTTGCTTCCTTTTAAAAGCTGCTCTCCACCTTCCCCCCTCTCCTTTTCCTCTCCCCTTCCTCTTCTCCCAGGCTTGGCAAGTCTCTGAGCCCAATTCTTGGGCAGATGCTACTGCAGAAAAGGTGCATGGTAGGAACATCTCTTTGTGATTTCTCAGGAAGATAATTCAGCTCCTCACCTGAGCTATCAGGTTTTGGGTCCCAACTACATGGAGGGGTCTTGGATGGTTTGGCATACAGCCTGAAGATTATTCTTTCTTGCTAACTGGCTGAAAATCAGGTACCTGCTCAGGATTCGTCTGGACCAGCTGGATTTTAGTTTCTGTTCGGTGAACTAGATGTTTTCTGTTTTGGGCAGATCTGCGCCTAATTTTTTGACTTGGAAATCCTTAACTGTTTCTAGATCTCAGTTTAATACAGCCAGCAGTTCAACTCTTTCAATAGCCACACTCTGTTCAAACCTAGTAATTGTCTGTCCCTTAATTACAGTGGTGAGCAGCTGTCAGTACCTTAAATGTGCATTCCTCATTACTCATAGCCATACTCTTCTCCTCCATTCTACTAAAAAGGAGTAAAATTTCCCCATTGGTATTGTTAAAACCACTTTTGCAAATCAAACCTAAGCAAATAAAGCAGCTCTTGTATATGCACTCTGACCTTAACTGTTCCTACAGCAGATAAAGTATTCAGTCTCACTCTACCATACATCTGGAGTTTTCCCCATCAAATGTGTCTTCATTGAAAAGATGGGAAAAAATCTGTTTGTAAAATGCCTAGACCTTCATTTTCCTGTAAGAGGCAGTCAAGGAGTTTTCCTCTGTTATAGTTTGCATTTTTCCTTTTGTTTCTGTATATCTTCATATGTACCAGAAAATACAGTTAATTTCCCTACTGCTTTTGATTACTCCTGGTTGGCAAACAATGAAGATTAATTGTTTTCTGATGTAGCAGAAACAAACATGATTCTTATTCACAAGTAACCTTGGCAGTGTCAAAAGGGGCATACACAGCCCTGGGAACAATTTTCTTAGCTAGCTGTACTTACAGAGCCACAAAGAAAAGTCATTTTGTTGCTGTTTCTAAGATACAACTATGGCAGAGAACTAAGATGCAGCCCAAGTCTCATATTCAAATTAATAGGTAATTTAGCTGAAATGCATTTTTAAATTGCAGGAACGTGAAAACAGTGATACAACTTTTCTTGGGGTAGGTTTGCATGGAAAAGAAAAGGAAGCTGCCCAGCCCCATCGCAGCCTGGGCCCAAGACCAGCTGATGAGAAGGGAACTTTACTGGTGCAGGTACAGTACTGTGTTTTAGAATTTGTTTTGCTTCCACCTTATGTTAGCAGCAGGGCTCTGTATAACAATATGTGGATGTATAAGCTGGGATGAAACCTACTTCAGGCATCCTGCCGTATCTCTGTGCTAAACACAAACACAATGCCCTTAGTGATGGATGGAAGAGAGGACAGGTAAATCTTAAGGTAGATGTCTTTTTTTCACAGATGTGTATAAATAGTCAAAGCAATTTAACTGCTTATAACATGAAGAAAATGGATATATTTGCACCGGTAGATGATGGAATAAAAAAAATGTTATCATTCTACAAATGTATCTTTTATATGTTTTCAAAGAGAGAAAGACAACAAATAGCAAAATTAATCTATTCATTTTGCTCTGTGGTAATGTTTCTTCAAATTAAATTACTCCATAATGACCTATTCAGTGCTTTGCATTATCTTTGAAACAAATAGTCTATTATTTTGGTACTTCTCTGGCCCTTAGAGATGTTCTCATTTCTTCAAAAAGTGATGTAGGAAAGCAATATTTTCTTCTTATCACAAATAGGAAGTAGGTACTGGAATTCTACAGATCTTAGTTCCTAGTAGGTGTGGTCCTGCTGAATTTCTGTGCATAAGCTTTGCAATGACAGAATCCTAACAGGGGACCGAGCTCAAACAAGAATGAGGACAAGACTGTGACTGAAGCTCACCTCACACTGAGCTCGCTGATATCATCTCACTCTGAACTCAAGCTACCCTTCCTTAGTTGCTGGAGTTTTACTGAAGCAAGAACTAGAAAATTAGGTCTCTGTACACATTAACACATTTTAATCAAATCTTTTTTAGTCGTAAGTGTAAAAGTCAAATTTCCAGTGTTTAGTTAGTGGATCATATTTGTGGTCAATTTGGGTTTCAACTAGCCTTTTGGTTAGCTAATTCTGCACTGTGAGGATGCCATACCAAAACATTGATCTTGTTCTGAGCAAAAAGCCAGCTGTGCTCAGTGTAAGTCTGTGCTGAAAATCATTGTAGGGACTAAGCCCTATGTGTCAGCTATAACATTTGAATTAAGAGACACAGTAGAATCTTTTGCAGCTTTTTCTAATTAAAATAATAATTATGTAGTGTCTATCAGCATGGAATTCCAAATGTAAGCCTCAGGGTCAAATGGCTTAGAAAACTGAAACTCTGCTCTCTTCCTGGGGAAAAAAAAGGAGATGAAGCCATTCTGTGTGGCTTCATTTACATAAATTGCAAATATTGTTTACAAATAACACCATTTACTGTGTTCTGTTCTTCATAAATGACAAAATATTCTTACTCGTGCACCACAGTAGCATGAACCCCAGAAGTGGTAGGTCACTCTCATCAACAGGCAGTGATTTATAATGTTTGATAGTGCAGTAAAAGAGAGCTCATTTAGAAGGTGCATGATATTCTTATGAGCACAGGTAGTGCTCGTAGTTCTGGTGCCCTTAAGTGTGGCATTTAGCTTTGGGACTGAAGAGAACCATGGTCAAGATAGGATGCCTTTTGGAAACACAGCACCAAACCTGCAGAAGTAGATTTGAAATCACAGAACTGAACCCAATTAGCACACATCAGAGTAGATGCTGGTGAAGTGATTTTCCTTGAACTGAAGCTGTGTGGTGGAGGATCAATCAATCAATTTATGAACACCTCGAGGGTAATAACAGTCTAGTGAATGTGAATTTGTCAAGGACATATTGTATCAAACCAATCTAATTTCTTTCTTTGACAGGATAAGTGAATAAGGGAGAAGCAGTAGATGTGATCTATCTTGGCTTCAGTAAGCTCTTGAGTCTCCTACAGAGCATTCTCATAAGCAAATTATGGTATATGATTAAATCACTGCAGACAAGGCTTACAGCTGGCTGAGAAAACAAAATCAAAGAGAAACTATCACTGGTTTTTGTTTTTTTTTTTTTTTTTCAAACTGGGAGGACATTTAAAATTATGTATTTCTGAGTCCATTTATATTCAATCCTTTGCTGACCAATGATCTGGATGATGAAATCATGAGGATGCTTTCAAATTTGGAAGGAGTTCCAGAAAACAGGAAATTGTTCCAAAATCTGCTGATGGAAATTTGATAGCGGCACATGCAATTGCAAGGGAAGTGCTTTGCATATATGAAACTGGGGAGAAAACACTTAGGAAGCAGCATAAGCAGAGTAGGAGTTAAAAGTTAGGGGGACAAAGACAGTGGCAACAGTGTGACACTATGTGAAAAAAAGATTCTTCTTTTTCCTGGACAAATAAATTTTCATTTGTGAAGGGTAAGAGGCTCTAGGTGGCTCTAGATGACCTTGCTTGAGCAGAGAGGTTGTCAAGATGACCTCCAGAGGTCCTTTGCAGCCTCAGCCTTTCAGTGTTTTGGTATCAATTGAGACCAGTGATACCTCATTTACGGTGAAGTTTCAGGCTCCAAGCTATAGGAAAAAAGTAAACACACGAAGGGCAAAAGGAAGATAAGATAAATGATAGAGGCTTGAAAAACTTGACATCTGAAACAGGCTGAAAGTGGAGTAGGCCACCTCTGTATCATTTGTTGCAGTAGGCAGCAAATGTCCTCTAATTTCTTAGTGTCATTAAAGCACATACAGGTAGTTTCACGAATACAAGCCGCACGATTATAAGCCGCACTTCCGGTGCCTCGACAATGTTGCTGTCTTTGTCAATAGATAAGCCGCACCCCGAATATTAGCCGCACTTTCGTTCGTCGCGAGAATCCGTGCGCAGCTTTCACAAATTGGCCAATTAGTAACAGGATCGCGGCATAGCGGGGTTTACTGGCTCGGGGCGGTGGCCAGGCAGGCTCGGCCCGCTCATGGTTGCCGACGGGGCCGGGTGGCCCAGCTCAGCGCCACGGCTCGGCGGGGCTGGCCGGGTGGTGCTGCCGCCGCCGCCGGGCTCGCTGGCCCCCCTCTCCCGTCAGCACCGCCCCGCTGCCGCGTTTCGCTCGCCCCGCCGGCAGGGCTGCCGCCGCCGCCGCCAGGCTCGCCAGCCACCCTTCCCGTCTGCACCGCCGCCGCGGTTGCTCGCCCTGGCCGGCACTGCAGGCCCCCGCACCGCCGGGCTCCCCCACGCTGCTGGCCCCGATTCTGCTGGGCTTCCCCCGCTGCCAGGCAGCCCCACCCGTCGCCTTCCTGCTTCTGCCATGCTCCCCTGCACTGCTAGCCCCAGTTCTCCCAGGCTCCCCCGCCCTGCTGGCCCGGGCTCTGCCGCCCCCCTGTCCCGCCCTGCTGGCTCAGGCTCTGCCGCCCGCCCCCCACACTGCTGGCCCCGCCTCTGCCAGGCTTTCCCACCTCTGCCGGGGCCGGCCGGGCTCCAGCTTGGCTTGGGGCTGCCGCAGGCTCTCACTTCCGTGTTGGCAGCTTTTAGAATTTTGTTAATGTATTAGCCGCCCCGGAATATTGGCCGCACTTCCGGGTTTCCACCAAAATTTTGGTCAAATTGGTGCGGCTTGTATTCGTGAAATTACTGTAACTAACATTTGAAAACTTGGGCTTCGACAGACTTCTGATTTATGTTTGATTTTGTGTCATTTTGTTGTGTATTTAAAAGCTTAGATGTTCTTTATTTTTTTTCTCTCCAACTGAAGTTCATAATGTTTACCAAGTTTTCTTGTTTGCCTTTCTGCTACTTTTTTTTTGTGTACTGAAATATCCCCAGACAGAAGAAACACTGCTGTTGATGTTGTCAACTAAGATTTACATAAAAAATATAATTTCAGCTCTGTGTACTTAGGGCTTTGTAAATTCTGTAGCATTATACTACTTTCTTCTGCATTTCTGTTGTACTGATTGGAGCAACACAGGTGAAGAAAATGAGTGATGTTAGTCAAGAAAATACTCTGGCTTTATAGAGTAACTATTCATGAAGGAAAAGCCTTGAAACATTTCCAGAACTGGAGGCAGAGAATTTATTGTTCCTGCTGGATCCCAGAATAACTACTGCTTTGTGTCATCATTTTATAATCCTTGTCTGTCAATAAACATAACTGTAGCTAGCAATAAAAATGATACAGGCTCAGTCAGGCAACGCTACCCTGGTAAAACAAATTTATGAGCCAGTTAATATTTTTAATCCTGTTTCAGAGATGACCTCAAAACCCAGACCATTTATTTAAGCCTCTATCCCCTAAAGGAGCACATGTGGATGTCAGATAAATGAAACCTGCTTTTGAATCACGTTGATCTTGGGCTGAGGTTGGACAACAAGAGGGAGAAAGGGTGGAACTGTGGACATCTATCTGCAAAAACAAACCAGCTCCATTAGTGCCTGTCTCCTGTCCAGTACAGAGCTGGTCAAACTCTCTTGCAGGCTCAAATGAAACCATTCATCTGATAACAGAAAATTCAGTATGCTGTATTTTTCCCTTCCCCACATCAGTTACATGCCAGCGATTATTCCAGTCCTACCATTGATCCAAGATGACTTTTCACAACAGGGAGTCATTCTGTTTACACCGCTTCAGAAATCTCTGAGATGTTATTTGATCTACAGCATCCATTAGATGCACAGAACACATTCCTTCTCTATTGTTTCGTCTTATTAGGAAGATAAGGCAATGACACTGTCTGCTAATTGCTATCCAACTAGTGCTTTGTGCCTTGTTAATTTTGACTAAGACTCTTTTCCTACATAGCACAGCGTAGATGTTGCTAATAGGAGAAAGACAGGTAGTTAATTGGTGTCTTGAATGTTACACAGACAAATGAAAAATTCACTGCTAATCAGTTTTCTTTGATGGAAGGGTCAGCTCTTGTCACCAGTTTGTACACTGTCCTGTCTCTCTATGCTGCAAAGTACATGTATAAAATACTTGTACTGGCTACCAGAAGAATATGTGCTGCTGTCCTCAACTTATAATGAATTATTATGATGAATAGTCACTTTTTAAACCTTGGCCAGGTGTTCTCCTGAAAGCGAAAGCCAGGGAGGGTCCTAGGTCAGAGTGTATTTTTGCACTGATTGAGTCTCCTGGAAAGTCTGCAATACAACAAGGCAAGACACATGGTCTCAACAACACAGTTACAGGTTATAGGCACCAAATGTATAGTAAGAGTGGCTAAAAATATACGTTCTTGTTTGGAGAAGCCAGATGAGTCAGTCTAGCAATAGAAGTTCTGCTTCTAGTTCTCATCCATCATATAAGAGAAGAATTTTTGATGGCTCCAGACAGCAATCCTTTGAGTCCTGAAAGAAAATAACTGAAAGTGCAAGGGAAAGAGTTTTCTTTCACCCAAGCTACTCACAAAATCTCTTTGTTCTTGGACTTAGACCCAAATCCACATCTTCTGCACTGCCTCATCAAAAATACAGGTTGATGTTTCACTTCTTATGTCTTGTGTATACCAATTCTCTACTGCACCCACAGACATGCATCTCAGGCAAAACAAATTATGGTCCTTACAGAGTGAGAGCTAATTGTTGATATATGTAGACAGAAACGGCAATCAAATATCCTAAAACAGGGTAACAGAAGCTTTCTGGTCATGAGCAAATATATTTACAAACCTGGTTTTATAGAAAAGATGGATTGAGTGCTATCTTTCTGCCAGTTGGTGGTTTGTAGAGAATTGGTGTTCTGCAGCTCCCACTAAATGCAGAACTGAGTATGCAGCAATCTCTGAAGTAATGCCAAGACTTTCAGATATATATGCCTGCATTAAAGACAAATTTAGTAACCATGCAGAATGCTATACATCATATTCAGTGTCTCTCTGTTTACTGCAAAGGTAACTTGGGAAAAAAATATTCTGGTTTCACCGTTAATTTTATTCAAATTTCTATATGTGAAGAACAGCCTTCAGACAAATATTCATTTAAGTATAGCAGCTGAAAACAAATGCTAGGAAGACTATAGCATCAATTAATTTCTTAGACATCAGAATGGCTCTCTGGATAACAATCAGAAGTTGCCAGACAAGAAAAATCAAGCAGTAAGGTGAGTGCAACAAAAAGGCCTACTAAATTCAGTACAGTCTAGTGACAGTCAAATTCTCGATATAGCTCCTTGCAGAACTGCAAGGCGGCTATGTGTGAGCTTAATCATGTGTAATGATATGGATGAGCACAGCTCAGAGCAGCACCCTTGCACTTTTCATTCTGCCTAATGTGCCTGTGCTCCAGCACACAGAAGCTGATGAGTGCCAACTTCTCAACCACTGTCTGAACTTACAGACATTATCAATTCAAATAACACCTCCATCAGAAAATATTTTACCTCCATTGTCATAATAACACCTACAATTAGAGAGGGGGAAAAATAAACATTTTTATCTTTTCCCTCCCGGTTATTGTGCATTTGAAAGCAAACTGTACAATGTCTGTTTCAGTGTTTGCTCAGTCCAGTCAGTCTGTTTTTCTTAGGGCTAAGGGAGGGGCTCTGGAAGGAGAGAAACAAAAGACTCACATAGCAAAAAATGGAAATAGGACAATAAGATTTTAAAATCTGGAAAAAGGTCTTAACTACAGGCTTTTGTGGGTGCATCTAGAGAAGGATAGGCAAAATGTTTTAACTGACTGGATTTTAAGCTTGGAGAAAGGAAGGGCTGTGTCAATATTCTCCCTGCAGGGAAGGCAGAGAGAGTAGGAGAGGAAAGCAGGTGAGAATCCTCCTCCCTCCTGTGGCTGTCATTCTGTGCCTGTGTTGAGCTGTGCATGTGCTACACACAGCCTGGGCAAAATGCTGATGTACTTCTCTCACAAGTCTGCCTGTGAAAGAGCAAACACTCCTCTTATTGGTTCCCTTCCTCTCTGTGTCTCAGCGCAATTGACAAGTTTGAAAATTACAGACATCACATGTGCTTAAGGAATTGCTAACTCACCCTTCTGATTTCCTCCTTCCCTTCTTTTCACCAGGTGGGCAGTTTTCATTTTTCATATTCAGTTTCACTCTTGTTTTCGCCTTTCAAATCTAGCAGTGACGCAGGAAGAAAAAATAAAGACGTCAATAGTATAAAGAATATCTCATTAGTTTTGATTTATTATTTTTTTCCCTTCCCTTGCACAGAAAACTGTAGATTTAATTTGAGGAGAACCTAACTGGTAAACTGCAACTGAGCAGGAATTCAGCTGGAGAAAAAATGCAACTCAACATGAGCAGTTTTTATAAGCTTACTTAAATCCCTTATAGACGAGCTCTTTCTTTTCCTCTCCTACACATTGCGTGTCACATTGGCTCTTGTAATTCTGACTGCCCTAAAAGGCCACCTTGAAATTCATTTCACAAAATATCATTTCCAAAACATGTTTTCAAAACTTTATTTATTATTAGAGAGGGGAGCTGAAAATTTAACCTTTGATCTAGACTAAATAAATCTGCTGGTTCACCCTGAACTGTCATTTCCACTGAATGGACTAAAAGAGGCAGAACATCTGAGAAGCAAAAACCTGTTTTCTGAAAATGCTATGGTTCTGCCAGTGTCTCACAGAGAAGCTGGAACTAGTCTATGTCAAGCTGCTTTAAAAATTAATATTTGTTTCATTGCAATATTTCTTTTTTGAAAATAGGTAATTTTAATGATGGATTTGTAAGTGATGGAGGCAGCCATTCCCCCAAACCCTTTGCCACAATATGTAGGAACTTTTACCCATTGCTATATGCAGGCAGAGATGATTCCAGATACTGTTTAGTACTTGAAATGGCTGAATGGGTTTTCTGCTCACCATGCAAACAGAGGGAACTGAAGTCACAGTCTGCTATTAATCCTCTGTCCTTTTGCAATGATTTTGGTTGTTTTTAGAACTCAGATGCTGAGGCAAATTTTTGTTTCCTAAAACTAAATACTCGTTCTGATTTTCCAAGTGACTAGATAGGTAATACAGCCCAGGGAAACAGAACAAGAGAGAAGGAGGGACAGGGAGGAATGGCCGCTGTGTCCAAAATTGACACTGACATATCAGCTTTTTGGGATTGAGACCTGGATTGTCCTACATCTTTGTAAAGTGCTTAGCACATTTTGGGCCCTGTGAGCTGTTGCATTAATAATGACCTTGGCTCGCACATAACAAACAGCCTTAAGCTCAGCCAGTCAATATTTAACCTGGGCTGGGAGGGAAAAGAAGGTGGCATTCCAAGCACCATCCGAGTGCCCAAAATAAAGCATCTCAGCCATCATTCACATTATATTCATGGCTGCTGCCTATTGTTTCATCAGCCCTGGAATGCTTAACAGTGAGCATTACCTCAAATACTGTCCTTGGCCCCTGATCTTCAGTGAGCTCTGAGGACCCACGTCAACTCAAGTCCTTGCTTGTGACAGTGTGGCAAAAGGGGAATGCACCACTTTGTACCAGGGCAACTCAAGATGGCTTGGGCCACTGTTCATCTGACATGCACTTCAGGTAATGGAAGAAGCTATTCAGGAAAAATATTACTTCAGAAATATTCAGGAAAAAGAATAAATTTAAGTCCAAAATAGTAGTCTGAATTCCAGGCTTTTACAGTGCTAATGTAAAGTCATAGGCAAAGGATCTGATGCTATACAGAATTTATGAGCAACAATGTGAGACATTGCAATAATGCTAGCAATAACAATTTGTGTCTTTGTAGTGTTCAGTGCAAAAAGATCATAGAAAAATAATCTTACACAGTTTAGCAATCAATGATCTTTAGAATGTAGTTCTACTGAATGAGAGGATTCTATCTATGATGGCAGAGAAGAAGGGGGAGAGAAATTCTCTGCATTAGTTGTAGGTTTGCAAAGCAGTTTCTATTTTCCAAGGAAAATGCTGCTGGAGGATAAAAAAAGTAACTTTTATTCACCATTTTGTGACTATTAAATACAGATTCACATAATACAAATTCTTTTATTTCTAGTTTTAAAATGTATGTTTGTTATAAATATGTTAAGTTCCTTTGTTTTATGGTCAGCACAGACTAAAAACACGTATTGCTAAACAAGCTGTAGTCAATATTGATATTTGTACTTCCAAAATTTTTAGCCAATGATTACATATTTCTGAATATGCATTTTGAAATTTACACTGTTTCTACAAATAAACATTATTTAGTTCCTCTTTAGGGAGAAAATCCAGATAAGCAGAGCCACATAAAGAAGGTTTGGGAGCATTTGTTGGGGGGAGTGTGTATAGGAGGGGGAGTGGGTGTGTAAGGCAGTTCTGAGTACCAATTAAAAGCAAAATGTCTCTAAAGAGACTTCATTTATGTTTTTTCTCCTGTACTGAGAAAGCTTTTTAATGAAGGAAATGTCCTTTAAATTCAATGCTAAGTGATGTTGAACTGAAGTGTGCATTATGGCACCAATCTAGAAGACTAACAGGTGTTTAATTTCTGTTGAAAGATAAACTACAAGGTTTTTTTGAGACTATTTATGTTAGGGGCTGCTTGTTTACAGCTGGGATCCTTAAGGAAAGAAAACTTTAACCTTGACAGAACAATAGAAACTGAAAAAGAAGTGACTGCCTGAACGACTCAATTTCCTTTCAAGGGCCCAGTGCAGCAGTGCAAGACATCATCCTGTGTGACACACAGGGGCTTTAACAATAGCACATGTGGAAAATAGTTTAATATTTTTTTTTAAATAGTGATTAATTTCTGGAACAATGAATATTCAGACATAACTTCCTTCAACCTCCTCGCTCCCTGCTCCTCATCATCCCTGTACATTTATATAAGATCCTTATATCATACCTGAAGATTCAGCATTTATAACATAAAGCAGTAATGTGATGTCTTAAGTGTCAATAGGAACTTGAAGAATTAGACATTTTGTTTAATTTTAAATAATTTTATCTAATGGTACAAACTAGCTGATGAAATTAAGCCTCTAGTGTGTGCTCTTTCCTGGCAATCAAGTTTTGCAGAACAAAGAGAACAGAAACAGCTGAAGAACAGAATCTTATCTCTCTCACCACCACCTCAGTCACTATATAAGCTCAGCTGGCTTGTTTATAAAAGTTAATTTTGCATGCAGTTATAGTTTAGTGACAAAGTCCACATATATTCTTCTTGTTGGCTGGGTTGTTTTTTCCCAGTAGCTTAAGGTGAGTCTGCAGTACTGCAGTAAAAGCTAAAGTTACTGATAATTTCCTTGGGTCATATCCATTGCATGGTGTTTTTAGCACCACAGAAGCCATGTAAGGGCTCAATTCTCTTTTTCATGATTATACAAACTGCCGCTGAAAACAACATTTAGTGAGGAAAGCAAGACTGTGCCCCAGGGCATGAGGAGGATATCCTACTTCCACTGACCATTCCTGGATGACAAAGAAAACAGGATTTGACTGCAATGGCACAGCTAGGAACAACAGCAATACAAATAGCTGTAATAGCAGTATAATTAACGTGGTAAAGGCATATTTTGGTCATTGTAAGTTGAGGGACTGGTTTCCTGCAGTGACTGTACCTCTTTAAGATTGTGTAGTGAAGCTATAAAGGTTCCTTCGCAATTTGTGACCTCTGTGACTTTTCTAAGTAAGGGCATGGGATGCTTCAGAGGCAGCAAGTTTGGAGTTGCTGTATGTTAATTGACTCATTAGCTTTCACAAAAACAATGACTTCTACTAACATCTCCTTTACATGGCCCCTTCCTACTGAATTCTTCCTCTGCCCTGTCTGGTTACCTCGTCCAGTGTACGTCAGTTCTCCTTCCTCCCTAATTATTTCTCCAATTCCCATTTGGTGCTGAGCATGGACCAGATTTCTATACAACTCTTTAGTCTGCTCTCTCCAGGTTTTCCATGCCTGTTTGTTCTGGGTCATCTTTTGTTTTCTGTGCCTCTGCAGCGTCTGTTCTATTTAGAAATATTACCAGAGTGACAGTGGTTAATGCGAACACACAGAAATTCTTGATGTTGGAATTATGAAAATCTCCTCTTGATGGTATTTTTCCATTATTCACTATACAAAGTGCTGAAGCAATACCTCAAGGAATGTTGGTTTCTTTATTTTTCCTTGCATCACCCCCAGTTTCAGCTGATCGTTGATTTCTTCTGAGCCAGGATTCAAATATATTGGACTCTGTTCCTTCTGGCTCCTGGAGATTTTTTGACTGCCATCTGACCAGGGCCCCCATAGCTTTCATCTGTTTTCACTCCAAATCCTTCTTCTAAAATGTAGAATGATGGCCTCTAGCCAGCATGTTGCCTTTTACTTTTCCTGTGGTCCAGACCTCAGTTAAAGATTTAACAAAAGCAAAAAAGCTCTGTTTCAAGCCAAATAAAGGAATAAAATCTAAAAGTTTTTCCAGATGAGAGTGTTGGACATTTCACAGGCAGCTCATATGCTCTTTGGCAACTGAAATCTAGCACAAGCTTTGCTCATGTAACACAAAATAGGAGGGTTTTTTATACAAACTATTTCTGGAGCTCCCAATTGTTGCCTTTTTCTTTTAATACCTCTTATTTTATAAAATCCACATGAAAAGATGAAAGCATGTGAAACTTTGCATCTGTGGAGGCAGACTTCCTGGGTTGTCATCTCCAGTTCTGTGCCAGGAGGGCTGGGTGGCAACTTGTACTGCCTGTACTTGGGTGAACATCACTCTGTGCAGCTCCCTCTTGCACATAGGGGAAAGTAATCACTAATCAGTCCCTCAAGGGTACACAGCTCTGTTCTGAGTTTTCCCATCCCTGTGGAAGACCCTCCCTCCTTGCAAGGACTGACAAGTCCAGTGGAATGTCTCAGTCTTGTAGGTGAGGTGTATACCTGAAGAACTGTGGTTCTCTTTGAACACCACCAGCAGAGCCCCCATTTCAGCAAAGCACTCTGATCAAACTCTGCTGTGCTCAGGGGAATCTGCTATTTAAAATCCAGTGGAAGTGGGGGCATTGAAAGCTGATTATACTCATTCTTACTGCACTGTGAGCTTTTGCTTGCTATTTAAATGACTTTACAAAGAGAAACTCAAATGAGGGATGGATTGGAAGAGAGGATAAACTCTTTCCCTCCCACTTTCCAAATGACAGGCCTGCTGCAATGTAGTTATATACCATATTATGCTAAGCTTTTTCACAATACAAAGTACTATTCAAACACAATGTGTGATTACTACAATTTCCCCTCTGGTTCACAGATATTATATCTGTAAGCATCTCTTAATTTGCTGTTTGTGATACTCAGCGCTGGACAGGATTTTCCTATGCCATTCACGTTCCCTGCAGAATTTCCAGTTGCTGTACAGGGCTCACCAGGGCAGCCTGTGCACATGTGTATGCTGGGGCAACCCAAACCCAGACTGGGCTGCTCTGAGCCTGCTGGGGAAGATAGTTCTGGATGTACTGCTGGAAGAGATGATTCAGAAGGATTCGTGACACTAAAGCACTACTGTCCAAATGTATAAAACACATTTGGAATGTGTGACACTTAGAACTGATCCAGCTGGAAAGTGATTTTAAACAGAAGATGGTGAATCTTTTATTTCTCAGATGTTTTTGAGAGAGAATAGATGTTCTCCTCCCAAAACAGACTTCTTTCCTTCCTTCTTAATTCTGAGAACATCTTACTTGGCATAGACTTTCGTGAGCCACTGGTGCAAAACTACATTTAGCTCATGATAACAAAATTGCAACAGTTACTTGTTATTCTTTAAGACCTAATTTCACATAGCAAAGCATATACAGTAGTTTCACGAATACAAGCCGCACGGATTATAAGCCGCACTTCCGGTGCCTCAACAATGTTGCTGTCTTTGTCAATAGATAAGCCGCACCCCGAATATTAGCTGCACCTTCGTTCGTCGCGAGAATCCGTGCGCAGCTTTCACAAATTGGCCAATTAGTAACAGGATCGCGGCATAGCGGGCTTTACTGGCTCGGGGCGGGGCCAGGAAGGCTCGGCCCGCTCATGGTTGCCGACGGGGCCGGGTAGCCCAGCTCAGCGCCACGGCTCGGCGGGGCTGGCCGGGTGGTGCTGCCGCCGCCGCCGGGCTCGCTGGCCCCCCTCTCCCGTCAGCACCGCCCCGCTGCCGCGTTCGCTAGCCCTGCCGGCGGGCTGCCGCCGCCGCCGCCCGGCTCGCCGGCCGCGCTGCGCCGCGTTCTCTAGCCCTGCCGGCGGGCTGCCGCCGCCGCCGCCAGGCTCGCCGGCCGCCCCCTCCCTTCTGCACCGCCGCCGCGTTTCCTCGCCCTGGCCGGCACTGCAGGCCCCCGCACCGCCGGGCTCCCCCGCGCTGCTGGCCCCGATTCTGCTGGGCTTCCCCCGCTGCCAGGCAGCCCCACCCGCCGGCCTTCCTGCTTCTGCCATGCTCCCCTGCACTGCTAGCCCCAGTTCTCCCAGGCTCCCCCGCCCTACTGACCCGGCTCTGCCGCCCCCCTGCCCCGCCCTGCTGGCTCAGGCTCTGCCGCCCGCCCCCCACACTGCTGGCCCCGCCTCTGCCAGGCTTTCCCACCTCTGCCGGGGCCGGCCGGGCTCCAGCTTGGCTTGGGGCTGCCGCGGGCTCTCACTTCCGTGTTGGCAGCTTTTAGAATTTTGTTAATGTATTAGCCGCCCCGGAATATTGTCCGCACTTCCGGGTTTCCACCAAAATTTTGGTCAAATTGGTGCGGCTTGTATTCGTGAAATTACTGTACTTTGAAAGTCTTAGCATCAACAGTATTAATGCACTGAATCATAACAAAAATTTCTCTCACTATTCCAAGTGCAGCTAGAGGTCCCAAATACAGATATTTCCTGTGAAGATTAAGGGTGACCTTTAATTAAGCTGAGGAAAAGGCTGCCAGCTGCTGCTTGAAGCCTAATATTGCAATGGCAGGTGAGAAAGAAAGTGGATGTGCAGGCAGATTTTGAAAGTAGTGGTGAGACAGAAGGGTGAGGAGTTGGGGCATGTGGACATGAGCTGAATGGGGGAGGAATACAGAGGAACCAATGTGAAATATAAGAGACCAAAGGATTAAGAGGAACAAGGAACACAGAAAAAAAACTGGAATCACATTGTGAAAGGAGAAGTCTTCTTATGAAGGAAGCGCAGGAGGTGTGGCATGCACAGTTTAGCCAAGCTGTGGACCTTGCTGCTGTCTGTATTTTTATTGCAAGGATAGCTACCAAAGAGAAGAGAGAGTTTCCTAAACTGAAGGATTGAAGTTGCCTAAGAGGAAGAAACTTAACCATGGATAAAATCAGGGTGCAAACTGAATTTCTATTTCTAAGAAAAGGAGCTTTCCTAAAAATTAGGCTCTGTGGGATCTCTTAGCTAAAGACGTCACCTTTGTTAAAGGTGGCACTGGATAACTCCATGAAAGCAATCATATGACATGAATCTTCCCAGGCCTCTATTTCTACAATATATCAAATTTACACACACATAGGTGTAGAACTAGATGAAACATTAAATGAGCAATATGAAAGTTTACATGACCTTCAAAGGCATTATTGTGGAAACTGTGATAGTACCACCACAGTAAATGCTCATTTCATTTGTGTTGGGGGAATTTGTTTCTTGAAAACATTTATTGTCATGGTGTATTTCACCTAAGACATTTTCAATAAGAAACAAAATGTTCTATAAGCAGAATGGCTTTAATATGGCATTGCTCCTTGAAACTGAAATACTTTAGGAAAGATTGTTTCTATAGTAATGAGTTTCACAAGAAAAAATGACCTGAGAATGTTGGGGGAAGAGGAAGCAGGATGCAGGAGTTGCTGTTGGCTCTCCCAGTCAAATTCAATGAACTGCTGAGTGGTGTTGACATGGAAATTAATGGAGGGAATATTGTTCTTTAGAACATATATTCATAAATATGAGAAACTTACTGCAAGTGGAAGTCTCTGGTCTCTACATGTGCCAGGGACTGGCTCTTTTATGTTTCAGTGCACAAATTAGAGATGCTTCCCAGACTTTTGGAAACAATTCCAGATTTTTGGCAACTTCATCATTAGAACAGTGCAGCATGTTGGAACAAACAAAAATAAATTCAAATCATTAAGATTTCATTTGTACTGTGGTCACCTCACCTTCCTGCTCTTTACTTTTGTTCTCTTCGTTCTTGGATTCATTCTTCCAACATTATTTCATTCATTAATAAGATGTTAATTTTCATTGTCTTGGTAACTAGCAGATGCTGTCCCACCTTCCACCCCAGCTGTGCCTTCCTGTTCTTGTACAGGTTACATAAAACTGATGCCATTTGGGTTTTGCCTTTTTTTCTTTTGTATTTTCTCTCTATTCTCCAGACATATATTTGTAGTTCTGTCACCTATTGTATTAGTAGCTAGTTTTCCCAGTACTTTTCCTTGGCCTTTCCCTAGACAGAAAGACAAAACAGATCCCAGAGGTCCAAGCCCTGGAACTACAAGGCTCCCATCCTATCTTGGTTCCTCCTGGGAGCCAATGCTGAGAACAGCTCTTCCAGGTACATTTTCCTGGTCAAAGTACAACTAGTGCTGAAGGGGAGTGCTCCAGAGAACAGGCTTGACCTGGGGGGGGGGAGCAAATTGCATCACCACTTGTCCTCCTAATTGGTGCTTTTATCAATTATAGTAATTTCCTAAAACCTATAAAAATGTACTCACCCCTGGAGGGGTGGGCTTTTGTGAGCATCTTTCCATAACTGCCTGTGAAGGCCTTCAAATAAAGACCTCCTTTTATATTACCTTCTTTCTAGAATGATCTCAAGTTTCATTTCCAGGTTGTAAAAAGGCCACAAAACTGGCTGCACTAAACAAGAGTCCTTAACTTCCCCCTAGCAGAGCAGGGGAAGAAGCATACACTCTATAAAAAACCTTAACAACAACAACAACAACAAAAATCTTGCACTGATTTTACATGCATTGCTAACCATTCCCTGACTTGGACAACATATGAAACATATGTAAAAAGTTTGTGGCCAGTAATATAAATTAAAAAAAAAAAATCAACTAAGAATCAGCAGTTTTTTTAAAAAAGAAGACAGCTTAGGAAACTCATGCTAAAATAAATGTAGTTTTAAAAACAGGTACATTTTGCACTCATCAAGGGAGATGGTAAAATAAATACTCTTCAAAGTGTTTCATCAGTTTCTTACAGTTAGTCTTCCCAGTGCTTTAAAGTTTTTCTCTCTCCTCCATAGATAAGTAGAAAAGTATCTCTAATGCCTTGTCTTTGTGAACAGAAAATAATGCGTCTTAGATAGCTAGACCTTTCAAACATCATGAATAAGCACTTAAAAATGTCTCACCAGCTGAGAAGAAAGAAAAGTAACTTAGATCATAAATGGATCGGTTTCAGAAATTGTAGTGATTAACACCATAGTAAATCTTAAGAAAAACATCCATGGGAAAGATTCTGCCACCTTTATGCAGGCTTAATAATAACTTACTTTGAAAAAGAAATCCCCACTGGAATTTAGTAAAGGAAGATACTTAGCAGCCAGTTTAAGTGTGTCAAAGCCTGATCCAATGGTAGAAGAACTTCTGAGATGCTGTTTTTGACTATCTTAAATATTCACTCAGTTTGGAAGAGAACAATTTAATAAGCATGAGTCATCATGGATTTGTGAAAGGTAAATCATCTCAGACAAATCACAGTATTTAATGAAATAAGTGTTGGAATAGACAGAGCCAGCAGATTTAACATATTTGGATTTTCACAAACCTGTAGTTAACTTTAGACATGATGGATTATTGTGTCATGATCTTTTCAAATATAGGACAGGTAATAAAGTAAAACAAAATAAAATAGCTAAGAAACATCAGGGAAGTGGAAAGCAAATGGCTGAGATTACAAAGGCCTTAGTATTTTCACAAAAGCAGGGACCCAAAGGCATCTCTAGTGAGATCAATGCCTTTTAATACCAGCTTACATAATATTTAGAAACTGATGGCCTCTCATGGAGGTTCATTAGATTTTTGCCAATGGCTTTAGGTTGTGTTCTGATCTCATAATCAATTTATAGAACATATGAAATTACATCTTATCTGTTTCAGGAGGATCTTGCAGGCATGGCAAAGCCAGAAACACAGCAGAATGAGATGAAAAGAAATTTAATGTTTAAAATTATACCTATAAAAAGAAATGAGGCATTTGAAGTAATATTCACATCATCCAAATGACATTTGATTTGCTAATATGATTGAGACAAAGGATTCATGTTCAATAGAACATGCAGGCATACATGTACACAAGAGCAGCTGCAACAGCCAGGAGGATTTGCTTTAGTCATCCATATGTGTTCTGTCACTTTTCAGTGCTGTTACCTGTGCTTGAGGGTGTTAAGGCAATTCCTTTCTGGACTGTGAACCGAGTGCTGGTGATAGAAAAGGCCCTTTGGAAGAAAACTAATTTACAACTTAAGTCTGAATATTTCTAAGACCTCCAGCAAGAGATTCACACTGTATATTTTTAGCTACAGGTGACCTGAATCACTGTCTGGTGATATTTCTAATATAGAAAGACTTGACTGCTCTACTCAACATGCTCTGTACTGCATGAAGTAGATGGTAGGAATGCCTATTTAGACTATTCAGTGCTGATTAGTAATAAAATTAAGAAAATTAATTAGTAAGAAAATTATGATTCTTAAACTGATATGAAAAGCATAGCATATATCTAACAAATAAACTTGATAGAGGTTTTTGGACAGATGGAGACTTGAGACAGCTTCTATAAATTCAGAAGAAACAAATGTAGAAAAGACTTCTAAGGTATAGTCTTTTACTAGGGCTGATGTACTGAAATCAGGAAATTTTAGCATGCTTTGAAAGACATGGTTAATAAATGTAGTATATTAAAAGTGTACTGATCAATTGACCATCTTTCAAATTAAATCATTGACTTATTTTGCTTTGATTGGTGTGAGTAGAGAAGTAATAAATTTTTCCGCATTTAAAAATCAAGTACAGTAATTTGACTAAAATTTTGATCCCACTCCGGAAATGCAACTTACACTCAGGAGTGGCTAACGTGAAAAATTTTCTGAAATCTCCAACCCCGGAAGTGCCAGTCAGGGTGCCGAGCCGAGCACCTGCCAGTAAAACCCGGGATTGTGCGATTGTTACAAATTGGTTACTCTGTTGCGCGGCGGGTGGGAGGCGGGCTCCGTGCCAGCAGTGCCGGGGGGGAGGCGGGGGGCTCCCTCCCGCAGGCTCCACGGCCCAAGAGAGAGGTGGGGGAGCTCCGTGCCCGCCTCCCACCAATGCTGTGGGAGCGAGTGAGCCTGGCAGTGGTAGCAGCGGTGGCCGGCCTCGAGCGGCCCCGCCGAGCGGCAGCGCCGGGTTGGACCACCTGGCCCCGTCAGCAGCCCCGAGCGGGCCGAGCCCACCCGGCCCTGAGCCAAGCCAGTAAACCCTGGGATCCTGCGATTCTGTTACTACTTGGCAACTTTGTTGCACGTGGGTCCTCACTGTGAATGAAAATGCGGCTTATAATCAGGTGTGGCTTGTGTATGGACAAAGAGCTAAAGGTTGCCGACACCTGGAGATGCGGCTTATAGTCAGCGCGGCTTGTAATCGTGCAATTACTGTACTTGGATTCTTTTTCTTTGGGATAGTTACTACTCAACTTGTTTTTAACAATGAGGATGGTAAAACACTGGAACGGGTTGCCCAGAGAGATGGTAGATGTCCCATCTGGAAACATTCCAGGTCAGGTTGGATGGGGTTCTGAGCAATCTGATCTAGATGAAGATGCCCCTCTCCATGGCAGGGAAGCTGGACTAGATGACCTTCAAAGGTTCCTTCCAGCTCATACTATTCAATGAGTCAATGATTTTTTTTTTTTGGTTAGTAGAAATTTGTCTTCTCTTGAAAAGTCACTCATCTTTTAAAATGTGGTGATGGTGTATCATACACATTAGGGTTATAGCATCACCTTGCATTGCAAACATTTACATTAGTTTTGGTACCACTGGTATTACATTAGCAAATATTTTGCACGTTTTTTTTAAGATTAAATACTGCTCTGCACAGTTCCATACAGACTTGTTCCACACTGTTCCCATTGATTGTCTGCACACAAAGTTGAATACCAGTTAATACAGCAGGATTCTGGATGGCAAATTGGGCCTACAACCTCAGAAATATATTTAATACACATAACTCTGCTTACCAGGATAGAACAACAAGCAAAACACTGCATTTTCAAGTGTGATATTTCATTTTAATTCAAGATCTATAAAAATGTGTCTATCAAACACAGTTTGTGTGATATTTCACAGCGAATGTCAATAAACATCAACTCACAGGAATTTTCGTCCAAGTCTTGCCTCCAGGAATCCCACAGTGAGTGCAGGGTAAAAGTCAGGCTCTGTGGACAACTGTGTGCCTGAAGGTCAGCAAACTAGCACTTGGATTAATTACTAGCAGGGTCATCAAATACAAACACTCTCCCCTCTGCTGCAGATTCTGGGAATGGACTCCACTATCAGAAGCAGGAATCTGAGCTGCAGTCCCAGCCACTGGGAGAGGCAGCATTTTCCCTTTCCCTGCAGCTTTGCTGTGGGCACTGAAGTTCCAAAGAGCAGCGTGTACTTCAAGCTGAATAGCAAACAGCCAGGACTGCCAGATGCTGACTCCTTCTGCGATCAATGGGCAACAGTTGTGGTGCCTGTTAGCTATCTGTAGGATTTATTAGTTATCTGTGGGGTTTATTAGCTATCTGTAGGGCTTGTTAGCTATCTGGATGGTTTAAATATATATTTTTTTGCAGACAGGACACAAACAAGCTCTGTTCACACCCCAAGGCTACTTCAAATCACACTTCATGCAATTGTGCCTGATACTATTCTGAGACTGCCCACAATGCCTGCTGATTTCCAGTCTCTAAAGAACGAGTAATTGGGAATGAGAGAACTTAAATCTATAAATGCCGGAAGGGTATAAATTGCTCTACTTATGTAAGTAGATATAAAAGTAAGCAATAAACAACAGAGGTAAGCAATACTGAATGTGAATTTTCTACTAATTTCTGTCAGTGTTTTACAATTGGACAGTAAGTCATTCAAGAAACCTTCTACTACCACACTACCTCCTTTTGTTTTCCGCATTAATTTTTTTCAAACTTACATTAGGAGACAGCTAATCATAATTTCTCACTGGTGTTTTTTCTCTAAGGAAAACCTCCACTGTTTGCAGCAGTTAGCATTGAATTCTTCTATTCCTCTGGAGATTTACACTCATTTCCCAAGCAAAACCTTATGTTGTCAATATTGCCCCTTGGTTCTTTACAAAACTGTGCCTAGAATGTTCCTATTTGTTTATAGTGGAGATTTGATTATCTTGTAATTTCCTAACATAGCCTTCTCTTAGGAATAAATCTAGGTTATATTGGCTCTATTTCTTATGATTTTGTGGATAATGTCTCCCCTACAGTCTAGGAAAACAAAGCAAAACACAATTCATCTTTTTCGTGCAATTCTGTAAAATATTTTAGCTACTTTAATCTAATTTCTTACATATTTTTATTTTACTTGTATTTTAATTATTTATTTTATGAAATTATTATCTGTAGTATGTAAATTGTCATAAAGAAAAGACAGCTACTGAACTTATTTCAATTATATTTGAGCCCAGTCAGTGATTTTTTTTTTCTACTCATTATAGCTGCATAATCCTATATTTGCTATAGAATTTGTTGGTGAAAATAGATGAGGAAATTTGCAACAACCACTTCAGATAACTCCTCAAGCTATTTAAGGAAAGGTATAGTATGAAATACAAACAAATAAAAAGAAAATTAATTCATATATCTGTAGATACTAAAACGTATTACTGCTTCAATTCTAATATATTCCTTGGCACATCCACTACTTTTTCCATATCTATATATAAAAAATGTTGCTTAGATGATTTTCCTTAAAAAAATAACAAAACTACTATTTTTAGAAATATCTATGTTCCAAGAAAAAAGTCCACTAATCAAATTTCAGTGCTGATTGAAATGCAGCCCTGCTTCCTCTGCTTTGAACATAGAGCACGCTCATTATGGTGTAACCAGTTTTCAAATAGCTTTATCTTATAATATACTTTGAATGAAATGCACTAGTTTTTATTCAGAAAAACATTTCACTATCTGATTATAGATCTTGCTGCTTCAGGGGACAAATTAAGAGGTGCACTTGCCCTCTACAGCTCCACCACAGAGTCTAGGCAATGTTTCGTGTCTTACTAGTCCATGTAAGCCACTCAAATGAGGGCTACATTGCCACCTCTATGTTAAAAAGAAGTTTTCTGTCTAGTCCTCTTAAATTATGGAAACAATGGGATCTTGTCAGTTTAGTCCCTGCCCTTGTGAGAATTTGTACAGTAATTTCACGAATACAAGCCGCATGGACTATAAGCCGCATCCCTGGGTGTGGCAAATATTTCGTTCTTTGTCCATAAATAAGCCGCACCTGAGTATAAGCCGCTCTGTCGTTCACAGCGAGGACCCGCGTGCAACAAAGTTGCCAAATAGTAACAGAACCGTGGCATGGCGGGGGGTTTACTGGCTCGGCTCAGGCTGTGCAGGCTCGGCCCGCTCGGGGCTGCTGACGGGGCCAGGTGACCCAGCTCGGTGGGGCCGCTCGGGGCCGGCCACCGCCTCTGGGCTCGCTCACCCCGGCCCGGCGCTGCCCCACGGTGGCAGGCAGGGACGGAGCACCCCCTCTCCCGCTGCAGCGGTGGAGGGCAGGGGCAGAGCCTGCCTGCTCCTGCCGCAGCAGGCAGGGGCTGGAGCCCCCCGCTTACCCCACGGGCCGCGGGGATGGCAGCACGGAGCCCCCACCTCCTCCCCGAACCGTGGGGATGTCAGCACAGAGCCCCCTGGCTTTCCCCCGCCTGAAGTAGGGAGCTCCCCTGCCTCCCTCCCTCCCCCCGCGCTGCTGGCACTGAGATGGCCCCACCCACCGCGCAACACAGTAATCAATTTGTAACAATCGCGAAATCCTGGGTTTTACTGGCAGGTGCTCGGCTCCGCACCCTGGCTGGCCCTTCTGGGGTTGTAAATGTCAGAAAATTATTCACATATTAGCCGCTCCTGAGTGTAAGCCGCATTTCCGGTGTGGGAGCAAAATTTTAGTCAAAATGGTGCGGCTTGTATTCGTGAAATTCGTTTAAACTGCTAAGAAGGTGCAAAACACCTCACCAGGTGCATACCTACACCTACAAGCAACTTGGGAGCCCAGGTCTGTGTGCAACAGCCCACAGCTAGTCAGGAGCCCTTCTACAACCCCAAAGAGAGCACAGGTTTAATTCCACATTTAGATCAGACATTTAGATCAGTGAACAAGGGATCAGTGGGAGCAGGGCAAGGGCAGGAGGCCTCAAGCATTCACAGGTATCTCTTGGTGATGCAGTTCTGGTTGTATGGCCATGTGCTGGTGTGTAGTAGTTGAGGTCAATCACTGTCTTGCTGAACACTGGTACTGTCACACTTGCATCATGGCCAGACTCCAGCAGCCTAGGCAGAAAAAGAGATGTCCGTTCCACTTCTCACCTAGATAAGGTGACAATCAGCACGTTCCCTAGATGCTACAGATCCTGTCTGAATCTGTCCTGGGAACTGTATCCAATTTAAGCCATGTGTAGTGCTCAGATCACTGCAGAGTCCAGCCTTCAGTATCATCTGTTGGTTAAGGAGCTGACAAAGTGAGCTAAACACATCAGCAATACAAAAAGTCAGGATCACTCCTGTTCATTTTCTGCTCCAGAGGACAATGTGACTTTAAGAGAATAAACTGCAAGTAAAGGAGCACATCTTTTATTTTTGTGTAATCAAGACTGATTTATAACACCATTTGAAATGATCTATTTAAAATTTCCTTCCTCATGCACACCAAAAGCTAGAAGACATTTGCTTACACAAATCCATTACGTCAGAGGAATTGTATCTGTTTGATGGGTGCAGAATATTATCTTTTGTTATTCAGTATCTTAGTGAAATAAACTATATGAAAATGCATGTTTTTTTCCCTGCCTCTTTTTTCTTTAAAGCCAAACCATTTTAAAATTGGAACAAATTCTTGGTAACTTGGATCTTGGAGGCAGTCATGTCTTAGTAAACTGTTATGACCTTGAAAAATGTTCAGTGAAACCACAAGGAGTCAGACTATTCATTCTATTTCAGTTCTCAGAAAAACACCGTCCAAATATTGCTGCACTAAATAAATTAAAGAAATAAATATTGAACAGAAGGCAAAACTTGAACTAGCCAAAAGTTAAGCATAAAGCTTACCCCATGCAAATAAATACCAACTATTGTTTATTGAACCTGAATCAAATAAGGACTTCTTTTTTATGTCTCATGCCAAGAATAAAATAGGATTCTCTCTGCCACAGGGTCCCATAGGCAAATTCCCACTGAAATGCTTTTGTTCACAAAAAAGGGACAGTCTGGTTCAAACTCTGAATACATGATGAAAAGAAGCTCTTAAAAAAAAGGAAAAAAACCCAAAAAATATATCAAGAACAGACATTAAGCTTAACTTCTCTTAAATAAGCACTAGAATGAAATGCTAGTAATTAAAGATAGAAACCAGTGGTTACATGTGATAAATTGTTTGGCAGTTGTTATTTGCTTTAAAACATATTCCCTTAAGGGGGTATTTATTATTCTTGAAGGCTTATCTGGGAACAAGGGGAGACTTGAGTAAGAAGCTGGATGCAGCAAATGAAACAACATGTTAAATGATTTACTATGTAAAATTTGTGTACAATTTTAAATATGTACAGTTACATCAATTTTGCAAAGCAATTTCTCTGTGCAATTTTTATTTCTTTTTTTACTTTTCAGTCATGACTAAGTAACTTTTAACTTCACCATTTCCATTTTTTAAAGCTGACTGCCACTACATAGAGAGGATGAATTTTTCATAATTATGAAAAGAATGAAAAAATCAGATTAATTTTTTGGGTACCTGTTAATGAAATTTGGCATACTACAGAACTGAGTCAGCAAAGATACATGAAGCACTCCAGTTAACTCACATTCAGCTGCCAGAATGGTCCACCTATCGAGCAGATAGCTGGCATTTATAATTCACCAGAAGCATTTATGTAACTACAAATAGCATTTTTACCGAAATAGCATATCAAAGCTTGCCTTTTTTATTGATATTGCAAAGAACATTTGCAAAACTTGGGAATGCAAAACATCTAAAGTTCTGAGTAACTTCTAAGCAGACATAGCCCTACATTTTCCTCCTTACTTGTAACAATACCATAATTTTTGAGAAAATGTGTCACAGTAAGTGTTAAATCAGCCTTAATCATTCAAAGGGAAATGATTTACTTGTTATTGCTTAATAGACACAGAGGCTCAAACTAACCATTTCATTGCCCTCTTGACTGACAGCAGCCTTACGTGCCCTCCTTCCATGCTGGCTGGAGCAGAAGCCAGCTAAGCCAGTAGCTGGCTGAAGCAGCTACAGTAATCCTAAAATTATATTAGGAGAACAAAGAAGGATGTAACTCTATCGTCTCTACTAAAAATAGGTAAATAGTAATAAAAAAAATATTTCTCCAGTGTTGTACTCCATTCAAGACATGACATGGTTTTAGTAGCAGGATAAAACCCAAACAGCTTTAAAATTATTTTACCATATCTGGGAAGGCAGATGCTGCCTTAGTTCTCCTCTGAAACACACTGGTGACATCAACTTCCAAGCAGACTCTCACAGGCTCCTAGCAGCCTATGATTTCCTTCTTTATGTTTGCTTACCACAGAATGGTGGTAGCAGAGATCACTGAATATGCTTGCTTCCATATGTGTCTTTGAAATTTGATTAAGTGCTGGCTCAAGATTTTGGAGGACAAGACAGCCTACATCTTGTAGGCATTTATTTCTTTACTGAATAACATTTTTACCACATTTTCTCACCTTAAAATATGATTTAGTGCATCTGAACTCACATTTTCTAGGTCTATTAGGGCTTGTTTTCTACTTGTTACAAAACAAACATAAACCCCTAGAAATCTGAATTTGAAATGTGTGAGTCATTTTGAGCATTATCTTATTGACTGAAGTAAAAAGAATAATTTTCTATTCTCCTTCCTGAAGAAGAACAATATGTTTATGATCTTTAAAATACAACAATGTAGCCATGCTGGTTTTACAAATAAGGAAGCTAGAGGGAAGAATCAAACATCAAAACAGCTTTTGCTTAAAATAGTCAATTTATGGAAGAGATATTGTTTTTTGAGGAGAACTAATGAGCTGTTGAAATGTCTACTTACAGGTTTTATAGAGAAGGTAGAAAAATCTCTAAATCCATGTGGTAAAATTGTTTGTAAAAAAGAGAAAGAAAAAATAAAAGGATCATTTGATAGGCAAGTGGTTAGGGTACCTTTGTAACCTGCAGAGAATTTGGGTTCCATTTTTTTCTCCGCAAAATGTCTAGAGATGAAATTCTGATAAAAACAAGAACTGCAGATGTGAGGATTCCCTTTTTTCTGGCTCAATTTATTTGTTTCTCTGATGACTGTGCAAAGGTTTCTTTGAAGTCCCTTGAGAGGCTCTGTTTAAATCCAAAAATTAGACTTGGCTCTGAAGGCAAGTTAGCATTCTGTGTCCCCTCTGCTTGTCTTTTCTTCATGTTTTTTTTTTAAAAAGTGAAAGATCAAACCAATAGGCTTAATAGCCATAATGTCCATAAAAGTTCTTTGGATGTAAGTTTCTTAAATGCAGATACCTAAATGCCATATTATATGCCATGTGAGCACTCTTTTATTGGTTTTCCTCTTAGTAGCAGAAAAAGAAGGGCAGCTGCTCATTATTTTTCCAAGAAGCAAAATAACTCAACCTGTCTCTTTGTTGGTTAAACTAGATTCTCCCCCACCTGCAGTGATGTATTTATTTTTCCCAAATATACATAAAAAGGGGCGCATGTCAAGTCAGATGTTATGACTCTATATGTATGTAAAAATATATCAAGTATACAGACTTATATAAAGGATGGCACCTCGACGCAAGTGAAGAAAAGCTGATGAAAAAGCAAAGCTGAAATAACCTTAAATCTTACAGCCTTAAAGTAAGTTCATATAGCCTTACATAAAGCAGCCTTTGGACAAAACAAAGGAAATTGGCATTTCTGGTTATGTCTAAACTGCTGGTCTCATGAGGACATGCATCACCCTGTACTGTCATGTGAGCCCCAGTCATGAATATCCACCAGGTTCTGTTCACTTCTCTAATCAAAATAAAGTTTGTATAGACAGAAAAGGCATTATAATGCACCATGGTTTGAACCAAGAGGCCAGCATGTCATGACCTCACTGTTTAGCAAGTTTAGTCCTATTATAAATTATACACACTTGGAGAGATGAAATCTATTGCACATTCCTACACATTATTTACATGGTAGCAGTAGACAGCAAGATATCCCCCCACCTCCACTATCAAAAAGTAATGTACTGCAACAGTACCAGAGATACTAAAAGAAAAATAGATCCAAAGACTGTTGATGTTGATTGAACTGGAAAACAGGCCTCAAAATGTAAAATCTTATTATCCTTATCACGAAGACCGGTTCAATGCTGTGAGTCATCACGACTCTAGAGCAATTCTTTTAACATTTCTGACAATGGTGTTTTCTCTCCGAAACAGCAGAACAGGAGAAAATAAACTATTTTTGGTTTCTGACCAGAGAACATTTGGGACAAAGAGAAGGTGCACCTCATAAAGGCTTTTCTATGTTTTTTTCCCAGAAATGCCTCAGCTGGAGGGGTCAGGTTTCTCTTACCGTGGCAGTGGTTCTCTCCCTGACCAGCTATTCCTACAGGAATGTATTAAGCTCTGTTCAAGTGCTAGCATACCACTTCAAGAGGATAAAGACAGATCTCTTTATCTAAGAATGGAGCTGAAAGTTTCATCTTTTCATCTGTGATCTTCAGGACCTACCAAAACATAACTTTTTATAAAGGTAGCCATTAGAAAACCCTTCATATGCTGATGGTTTGAATAAAACACCGAGATTCCAATCCTAAAAATGCTAAACTCAAAAAGGCTGAATCCTAACTCTTGCCCTGCTCCTAACAAAAGCCAGCCAGTTCTGATCAGAGAATGATTCCTTGGTTCCCCTATTAATGCCTAATTTTGATGGAGGGGAAGGAGCCATGTTGCCAAAACCAGACCAGAAAGCCAAGGGGGCGCTTGGAGGCAGAGGCATGGATGCAATGGCTGCAGCAAATAAGATAGCTTGGCAGAGTAGTACAGTCAAACAGGTACACCAAACTATTAAGAAATACTCAATTAGTCCAAGTACTTCAGCCCTGACAAACAAAACAGCCAAAGCACATGTGCACCCTCAGGAAAGAGTAAAGGAGCCCTCAGTTTCACAAGTGGCACTTTCCCATTGGCAGAGGAACGCATGTGAGATCCTGCCAGCCTGGCCCTGGGGGTGAATATTGCTACTTGAGTTCCTCTAGCAGGCTGATCCCCAACATCACATCCTGCCTAGCGCCTCCGTAAAAACAGCGGGCTCCTTTCAGAGCACCACTGTTGCTAAATATTTAAGCTGTGATACACAACGAGCTTGTTCCGCCAATCAAACTGAAACAGACACTTGGCCCACAGAGCTAGAGGCTAGATGGCCATTTAAAGAAAAGTATGCATAATTAAATTCTGTCTCATTTTATGCCTTATCCTCCCTCTCCCCTTTTATCTCCAGCTACCATTAACAGGCTCCTTTTCATTCTCCCCTTCTTATCCTTTTTCCTTCTTTCCCTTTCATCCTTGTTTATGTCTTTTTCATTTTCCCCTACTTTAATTTTTTTTTCCAAATGCTTTTGATCATCTGCCTCCTCAGCTCCCCAGCTCTTTACCCAGCTGTGTTCATGGGCTTTACCATTTTGTATCAGCTTTTCCCTCTCTTCTTTCTCACTACATTCTACTTTTTAAAATGAATTAAACCTTATTCCAGCAAGCCCAGGACCTGATTTCAGCATTGTCTGGAACAAATTTTAGTCACTCTTCCCTAATGAGCAGATTTAGATGGAAACAAAGCACATGGCTAGAAGGAACAGTGTAAAAATGGGGTGATAAAATCAGTGTTATGAAAACGAATTTAATTACATTACTCTTATCATTATATCATCCAAATGCTCATTTGCTCTGACAATGATTTCCGTTCAGCATGTGTGACATTTTACATATATAGTTAATGTGTAGCATTGTCTCTCATTTGTTATTAAAAAGCAGTGAAAAGTTTGTCTAAATGAAATCAGATCTTCATTCGAACAGCAGGAATATAATCTTCAGAGCAAATGATCTTGCCAAGAGTGTCTGTGCAGGTCATGTATACAAATATCTGTTTTAATTATTCCCACATAAATATGCTTGCTTTCTCTAGCTGTACATAAGCACATACACCCTAGCAAGGTAGACAGGAATATGAGGTAAGTTATCCAGTTACAAATTAACCTCATTACCTGTTAAACTGGTGCAAATAGAGTAATCTGTTCACTTTCACATGCTTTCAGGCAAAGTGCCTCTGCTTTGAGTCCTCTTCTAGTTTATCAAGCTCCTAGTTTGAAACTAACATTCTTGAACTAAAGATTTTTTTGTCTAGCAGCCTAGTATCCTCTTTTTCTAATTTTAAAAAAGTGATAGTCTTCCAGTCTTCTTTACTGCAGCCTCTGCACATTCACAGGCCCTCCAGTCATGCCCTGTGAGAGTGATTTGCAGATCAAATTTGTACCCTTCAAATTTCATATGTCAGAAAAATCTGGAATTCAAGTTCAGAAAATAAACGTCTTCAAGCTTACCTTATGAGATTCTCTGAAACCTACAGGTGCTTTGCCACATTTCCTCCTGATTTAAACTGGTCTCTCCCCTGAATCTGGGGATTTGTTATTTGGGGGTTTTAGAGATTTTTTTGGTTGATTTTTTTTAATGTGGTTTTTTTGTTTGGTTTGTTTTGGTTTCGTTTTTTGTCTTGATGTTTTTTGATTTTTGCAGCTGAGACTGGTAAGTCCCCTCTTTCCTTCCTGAGCTCTCCTTATACAATAATGTCCTACTCTCTTCTGCACAGTACCAAATTTACCTTTCTCTGTTCAGTGATGATGAAAACATCACCATTCACACCAATCTATAATTCTTCCACTTAAATCTGATTGGTTTTCAAACCAATCAGCTACTGAGGATGACATAACATAAACTCAAAGAATACTCTCAGCATATAGTACAAAGCAGACCTCTTAAATTGATGAAGTTACTACTCACTTCATTGTAACGTGAAAAAACCATTTTCACACAATTTGAAGCATTTGAAAACATTCTAACACTCTGCACATTAAAACTTCTCTTTTAATATTGGATTGGTCTTCTGTAAACTCTTTTATTTATGTATGAATAATATCCATAACATTAATCACTTAAAGTTTTTAAAAGTTTGCATTTTATAGACTGTAATTAATTACAAAACAAACACTACACATATATTACACATGGAAGCACTGACATTTCTTTTCATTCTGAACAGAATGAAAATAATGCCACTGATATATTTTCTGATTTTTCCCACCTAAAGAACTCAGTGAATTCAAAAAGATGTCATCGAGATGAGCGATCACACAACATACATATACATAATGAAAGCTTTCTGCATCTTCTACTGTGTCCTGAAGACTGCTCTCCTCCACTAATATTTCTTAAATGCACTGGATAGAAAGGACCATGAAGTATAAGTAGACCATTCTTATTTTAAATGCCTTTTTTTGTGTTATCCACTGATAAGTTCCACCTTTCTGTGTCAGTCACAATTGTTTTATCATTTTTTTAGTCCCTTTATTCTGGGCCTCTGCCCCTTCATGGCATCCCACTTCATTAGTGCTTCTGTTACATGCTGGGGTTTTTTCTTAACTGCATCTTTCCTTTCTTTCTTTACTACCTTTCCACTCCTTTCCTTCCCCTGACTTTTGTGTTTCTCCTAGAGTCTCTGCTTTGAAACTGAATCACAGAAGAGAATTAAGAAAAAATGGGAAAAACTCTCCTCAAAGGCACCAGGAGCAGCCCAGAAATGTTTTCTTCTCAGTAAAACCTAAAATGTTCAGTGACTAGGAGACACATTTTCACTAACATTTATCTAAGACGGACACAGCTAATACAGCTGGTGTTCTCCTATTAGTGAAGAAAGTCTTGTGGCCAAGTGAGCTGCAACAGATTAAAGAAGCTGCAGCACATTTATGTCAAAATGGTATATATAAAGGTCAACATATAACTTATGATGACTGAAGATTTAAGCATTGGTTTTGGAGAAAGTAACCATGGGCAAAAATACTGCTAAGTTATGAGAGCAGGAATTATATGTAATTCTTGTTTCTTTATTTTGTGTGATGTGCAGAGTGACAGCTTTCTCACTTAATTGTGCCAGGCACAAATGAGCATTACAAAAATGTGACATTGTTTACATCATCTTCTTGTACAATCACTATTTTTAATATTAGCAGAAATATTGGCATGCCACGGAAGTTTGACTAATTTAATAAGTCATTCATCTTTACGATTTCATTGCCTCCCAACTTCTGTCAGATTTCATTTCTAATTGAAATTTATTATTTTACCAATGCACTTAGTGACTGTTAGCAGAGCCAAACAGTCAAATCTCAAAACTGGACCTAGAAAAAGGTATGAACAAAAAAGGCTATTTCCTTTTGGTGTCTTTAACCTCTGCTTCTGTGCTATTTTGTAAGGGCATCTTCAGACACAGCCTTAAGGCCAAATGCACTGTAAAGACCATCCATGCTGAATAACTTCACAACAATTTTCAGACTGTTATTCCCCCAACTGGTGACAGAATAATGCAAAATGTTTCCACATCATCCCAGCTAGCAGAGAACATAATCCATAGCAGGAACGCTGCCCACTCTGCATGGATCCAAGTCTCCCCAGGCATCCTCCCTGGGTCCAGGTTTACCCAAGCTGTCTTTGTATCGCTATGCAAAGCCACCAGCTGTGTCAGTCCTACCAGGAAGATGACCTGCTCTTTGTCAAACTAGATGTCCATGGTTTGGGGAATGGTGCATAACCCGACAGTCTACTGCTCTGAGCTCACATCTGGACATTGCACAAGCACTGCATGCTGGTTTTCTACTCCAGGCAGCTTCTTAGTCACCAAAATATGGTAGCTCCCCAGAGGCACGATGGTGAACTCGCAGGGCTCAGGAGTTTCGTGTGTTCTCCCTATGAAGAGAGCAAACAGGCTTCACTCTGGCATTTCACCATCACCTTCGCCTCATTCTGCACAGCTGCACAGCAAAATCAGTATGGATAATGGGGAGCTGTCACAGGGATAGGATGGTGCTTAGCATCCTGAAGTGCAGCCTAAGTGCTGAGGGGGCTGCACTACTGCTACTGGCTTCACTGGGAGCATGACTGCTGTTCAAATAGGAACAGCACCACTGGTGAAAACATTAAAGCAAACAAATCAGGCATAGGCTTGTCCTTCTACAAATGATCATGAAAATAAAAAATATTTTGATTTCTCCTTCTGGGTTTTTCCCCAGTTACTTTGTTTCAGAAGCTGTGTGTCTCTGGTTTTGAGGCATTTAAGAGATGTTAAGCTGTTATTTTCAGTAACATAAGCAGTTACTTCCCATTATAGTATGGATTATTCCAAAGCATTTGGTGCTCAGAAGGAAGGAACTCTAATCTAGGAAACTTTTATGTTGTATCTGCAATGCTTCTGATCGTAAAGGTTATTGTACTTAATCCATTCAGTTATATTCTGAAGAGCTCTGTCAATTCACTGTTTGCACCTGAACCTTTGAATTTGGCACAGGTATAGTCATGATGTTACAGAAGAGTTTTAATCTAGGTGTCTTACAACTTCTTGGTGGTGGTGCTTGATCTTTACTAGTATTCTTTTAATATTGTTTTGTTTGTACTGTACTGTAAACAAAACAAGGATTTTTGATGAAAAGTTGCCCCTGACTTAGAATCTGTCTGATTGGTTCCTCAACAAGAAAAAACTTTACTCAGCAGTGCTCACATCTGATCACTGCATGGGAGAAGGGATAGAACAACATTTTCTTACTTGACAGAGATTCCCCTGTTTGAAAGCTGTAAGTCCTTCAAATGTGGCTCGACTTCTTTTCATATGGGTAGTGGTTTTGCCCCAAACCACACCTGTAATTCCCATCAGTAGTGGTGTGATGGTAAAAACCCCCAGATCTCGCACAAGGCAGCTTTCCTGTGCATATAATTCCCATTACCTTTAATCTAAGTTCTGCACAATAAGCAACAGCAGGATCAGCACTCATTTTGAAAATCAAAGAAATATGTAATGATTCACCACATCTGCAAAGCCTTCCTGAGTTTTATTTATCATGCTTTTATTTTGGCAATCACATTTCTCATCAGAATGGTTATTTAAACTTGTGAAAGGAATCAATTTCAGCATTCTGTTTTAGCACATACATTTGTATCCATCATAATTCTTAATCTAGACTTAAAAAATAATTTAACAGTATAATGAAAAATATTAAGTAATTGATTTTTAGCACAATAGTGCACAAAGCAGGAGAATTAATAGCACCCATGGCCACAACAAATTTCAAATTATCATTCCCAATGTTTTTGAAAAATCAAAGGGTAGTTGATTTGCTATTAATTTTATTATGTGTAAAATGCTAAAAAAATTCACTGCATGTAAATAAAGTCATGCTCTGGCTGAGTACATTTCTGCTCTTATTCTCTCCTGTGTTTGCTCCCCCTTTGTCTCCTCAGAGCTACACTATTTAAATAAGCTCCCATTATTTTCAGTGGAATGACTTGCTAAAGGGAAATATTTGTGTCCCTTCACTGGACATCTGCTGTTGGTATGAAAGCAATCAAGAGGAAAAAATAATGGTATGAAGCACATTTAACTTTCACGCCTCTTCATCATTCTGCACAAGCAAACACCAACAAGAATTCAATCATAAGTACATCAAAATATATTCCTCCCCTTTCTAAAAAAGCAGATATTAAAAAAGGAAAATAAAGAATAAGAAAAAATTACTAAATAACAATAGATTTTACATGTGAACCTTGCAAATTTTTAGCACCTCTCCTGACACACTATCACTGTTAAAAAAATAATTCAAACACTTTAAATACTTACAAATATGAACTAAATTCTACCAATGACTAAGAAAAACTGTGTAATTTAGAGATGTCATCATTATAACATATAATTTACTTATGAACAACTTTTTAACATATTAAGGTAAAAACCTGCATTCAGCACAGATGGTGGTGTGAGAGGTTGTACTTATATCCATGCTCATATCCTGCCTCTTTGATAGATTCTGCACCACTGGCTACTGTGCCTGCCTGCTTAGAATTGCCTCTGATGAGATGGTATTGCAGTGTTTTGCAGCAGTATAAACTGTTGTTAAAGTAGACTTCATGGGATTTTTCTTCAATTTGAAAGACAAGATACAAAGTTCACACCCTTCTGCTCAACTACAACTGTAGGGAAAAAAAAGAATCTTAACTTCTTGTTCTGATAGGATCCAATTCAATATGTCTCATGCATCTCAGATGACAATTGCATCAAAGTAATAGCAGGAACTTCTCTGGAGGTGCTGCTGACAACATGAATGCTACTTTGCTAAATCACAATTAGTAATAAAGAGGCTGAAGGCATGATAATTCCATCCATCAATGACTGTTTTTAAGACCCACAAAGAGAACCAAAGAGGCTGCATATTTCACTTCTTCTGTTTCACAAACTCCTAATTAGCTGTAAATGAACTTTTGGGAAAACTTAATCTTATGCCAAGGCACAGATCCTATTATCTGATGCTAATTTAGAGCTATGGAAAAAAAATGAGAAAAACACATACGAGTGAACAAACTCAAGAGAAGTTCACAGGCAGAAAGGACACTAACCTTATATTGAATATGGTTTTTCAGTTGGTTTTTGCTTCTGTGCATTTTTGGTGGAATGAACTCAAGATGTCAGAAATATGTTTTCCCAACTGGAAAAACAATCTGAAGGGCCCTCGCAGAGATGATCAGTCAATATTAGCACTGATGGCATCAGACATAACTATTTCAGTTGTCCGCTTTAGTTCTTTGCCTTTTATTAAGACATCTAAAACCTAAACTTTTGTCAAGCATTTCTAGGGATTACTCCTAAAGGGAATATGTTCCATCTGAAAGATGCCTGCAGAGAAACCCCCTCTAGAAAATGGTTTCTCTATGGAGACGGATGGACTAGAATATTTTTAGCAGAAAACATAAAATGCTATAGCTCTGCTGGTAAAACTCAGCGTGTGCTCCTTCTATTATGCAATAAGCACTAATTTATTTTGGAACAATTACTCAGTCTTGGAAGACTGAGAAGTTAGCTTACCTCACAGTGCTCATCTAAATTTTGATTCTTCTGGTTTCACTCCGTGACACGGTTGATTATAGAAGCACTGAATAGAAAGAACAGCAACTTGAAGTTCAAATGAGTAGGGAGAGGTGGAACAGTATAGAACTTTGAAGACAATGAAATTAAGCCTAAATTTGTAATAGAAAAGGATGTTAACCCAGATGAATGACAAGATCAAAGCAACGAGTGACAAAGATGATATTACAGTCGGTATTTGTACAGACTTTGAAGACTGAATATATGAATATTTGCAAGTATTTGCATTTGATCAATTGTGTTTCTGCTTCTTTCTGCTCCTGACCAACCCTATTCAACCTCACACAAATCTGAAGGTTGTACACTCTTGGTAGGAGTTTACTTGGACTACTTTGACCTCACCTCCTGTATGTATCTTCTGATAATGAGGACAGAGACACAGCAGAGAACACACACATTTTGGGAGAAGCTAAGAACAAGTAGTAAAAGAAAAACAATGGAAATACTTTTCTTGACAAGGTATCAGAAGCTGGAACAATTATTGAAAGACATACAATACATTTGAAGATGCAAAGGCGAAAAGAGAGATGATTTTGAGTGCAGTAATGACTCTGATCAACCTCACTTGGAACACCCTCCCATACCCTCTGCCCAGCTGTCCCAGAAGCACCATCTTCAGCACCACTTCAGCTTATCCTGAGGCATTCACTCTCTGCTGGAGGTATGGTGTAGGAGCACTGGTAGACCCTGATGACCCAGGTCCCAGTGTGTGGGTTCATGCTGGGCTTGATCTTGGAGCTGTCTTATCACAGTGGACCTGGTTCCCCATTCCTTAGGAGCAGCTGACCCTTCCCATTCCCTGACAGAAAGCTCAAATTTGAGGAGATCTGCTTCTCATATATGCTATACAGACTGAAATATTTCTAAGAGTGGAGTTAAAAGCCAGAATGTTTTTAAGTTTTTGTAGATGGTTAAACACCATAGTTTTCTAATAAAATACTGACAATCAGAAGGTGAGACATAATTTGGCTTGCAGACACACAAATACATCAAACACAATGTGGTATGAGGTGCATGTTCTTCCTTGTCTGTACAAATCACACGAGTGCTAGAATGAGACTATGTGGATCATGGCATTAAAATGTAATGACTTCACAAACTTCTACCTGCCTAGGCTGTACTCTCTCTTATCTACCTTATTACAACAATTATGAAATAGATATTGTCCCAAAATTCAGTTAATTGTTTTTGGGCTTGAACTAGCAGTAACCATCTCTGTATAGTGTGTTCTGTTGTTCTTTGCTTCCTTCCTGACATTCAGATCCTAAAGTTTCCCCACTGTTTTACTTGGAAACTTTAGACCTTTTTCTCACTTCTATTTCAACAATATCTGATTAAAGATTGCTACTCTCTAATCTTTTAAATTCTTCTTAAACATCTGGATGTGTTTTCTCTCTCTAGTTCCATCTATGGTTTAATATCAAAGCCAGTAGTGGCCATGTAGAATTTCCTCAGCTATTATAAAAAACGTTGGGCTTTAGCAGCTGGAAACAAAGAGGACTTCAGTTTTTATTACCACCAAATTTCTGAGTGATCAAGTGAATAAGGAAAGATGTCCTTGGGATAAAATGGATAATTATTGTTGCTTGCATAAATAATTAGTAATAAAAAGAAAAAAAAAAACAAAAAAGAGAACGAAAAAAGGAGGCTGTCATATTACACATGGCAATATCTTATAGGGAGCAGTCACAGTTGTGATAAGTACATCTCAGTGCCAAATGAATGATCAGGGATCAGCTCTAGTGCCAGCACATCCCAGCAGCAATAAGCAGGACAGATGACAAGTCTCAACTGAAGATGGAACATTTTGTATGCAGCAACTTTTGCAGCTGCTTAGATTTGTATAGATTAACCTCAGATGCCAAGCAGCTCTTTGTGGTTCCTTGAAGGAAGGGAAAGACAAGGTATGGGGCGGATGTGATCTTTTAAGGACACTACTGGAACCTCAACCTACCCCTCAAAAAAAGGCACAGGGAGGCTTTTTTGAATAAACACTGGAGAATTTACAGTTATCACTGAAATAGCTCCCTAGTAACAAAAGAAACCATTATAGCATCTACAGATAGAGATACATTAAATATTATGAAACAGAATATAATTGAGTATAATGCAATCAATAAATCCCGGCACATAGATAAGCACACATACTCTTCTTTTTGTAGGTTTTGACAAAAAACAGCAGTGAAAAGATAAAGAGCATCAGTAAAAAATCTGGGTGAGAAGATAAAGCTACCTAAAAATTATAGCTGCTTTGTATTTAAGAAAAGCCCCAAACGGAAAAAGAATAAATTTTTGTCACATTTTTTCCTTGACCTACAGAGAGGATGTTATATTTTTTGAGTGGTTCTCCTGACTAAGGATTGCCTCCGGAATTTTGCTGAGCAGAAAAGTAGCTTTGATAAAACCAGAGAATTGGAATCATTGCCTGTCTTTTTTCTAACAAAGCAAATCATACTTTCACTCACTAGCTGTACTTAACTAAGAAAATGTGCCTCTGTCCCAGGAAGAAAATTACTTTTTCATCATATTTAAACAGCAGTGTCATTGAAAGATTCATGAAGCTTGTCTGTCTGAGCTTTAAAACAAGATGGAGTGAGCTAGTGAAAACCACTCTTGTCTAACTACTTTATAGTGCAAAAAATAGCTTTGAGCTGTGAGTGTGATGTTATCTGCTACTGAACCAAAAGATCAGGTGACAGCTGTGTAGCCCACATTCTTGGCCACTTAATCAGCATTGTCACGGGTCAAAAAAAGGCAGGGTGTTTGGGCCTTCCTCCAATATTTAAATATGAGTCTTTGCTTTTCTATTTCTGCTGTAACATGAGCAAGAGAGTGTTCCTGCTTTGTATCATTATAGGAAGGGTGACCTCATGCTATGGATTATGCAGGGTGGCCTTGGTATCTCACAGAATTTGAGATATGCTTACTTGTTCTTGTGCCAGTAATACAGAATGAAGAGCACTGTGAATATCCCTAGGATCTTTAAGGTAACAGCTAAATAGATAAACACAACCTATATCTCTAATTGTTAAGCACAGATATATGCCTTTCCCAAGATTTCTTCCAGACACAGGTCAAGCAGACCTGTTTTCACATTATAATTATTTGGACTTCAGACCTCTCTAACCAGTAATGCAGCTCTTGTTTGGTTTGAAATTTCCAAAAATCAGCTGTGAGAAGTAGCTCAGAGATCTGGAATATGGGAAATGGCTCTGCAAGAGAATGATTAGCAAAGAGAGGACAGCTCTGCCAGTGAAGTTTCTGTAATGAACAGTGTAATTATTCATAATTTATTGTCAGGTTGTTTAATTTTCCCTCAGTGGGATGTATTATTCCATATTTAAAAATAAAATTTTTGCAATGAAGGCTGGTTTTGTGCATTTCCTATTGCATTTCCTACATTAAAATCTAGAAATTAGTCATGACAATTACCAGATTTTCTCTTTATTCTCAATGTTTTAGTGTCTCATTCTTTGATTCTTTACAGCAGGAATAATTTTATTTGTGATAACTGGGAACTCGTATGTTCCTCGGCTGAAGTGTGTCTATATAGGGAACTGTAAACAGGTATTTCTTTGAGGTGATCCAGTTCAAGAACAGATGCAAGGTATGTAAAGTATCTGTTTGTCAGTGAAAAACAATCAGCAAAGTACTTTTTTTTTTTTTTCCCCCTGCAGATGCTTCCAATCCCCTCTCCAGCCACAGCTTAGCCTTTAATGAACTCTCTTGAATGCATTCTTGGAACCAAACCACCAGTGAACCTGTGGGTTTTGCCGAGTCTTTTCCTGATGCTCTAGTTCTTTTTGTACAGTTTCTGCATGGTTTTCATGCACTCTCCAGTACTGAACACAGTGAAACACAGCTCACAATTCCCGATCAGCCACGCATGACCTGTGTTTTCTATTGTTCTTGTTGGTTTAGCAATTCCCTGGAGCTCAACCGTTTCTTGGATTTGCTGTAATTAAAGCAGACCGGTTGTGTTTTTGAAGGTCAAGCACTTTAGCCTCACTCCCACCGTGACTGTGACCAAACACTCCTATAAAGCTCTTCTGTAATCCTCAGAACTCAGCAACTTCCTATCTCATCTTCTCTAAGCTAACGTCAGATAGCTGTGGATATGGGCATGGATTTTTCCAATTCCCTGTGACAAAGACAGGGTGGAGAGCTACTGTTTTATGCTCTGAGCACCATCGTTTACCACACTGCAGGGCTGATCAGAGAGACAATTTCATGTGCATCTGGACATTCGAACTGAGAGAGATCATCCTTAGCATAAACATTGGTGTAACTGCTCATTTCTGGATTTTTAGTGGCAGATCTTACTAGAAGACAAATGTTAAAGTTTATTTTGTCATAAGTTAAATTACTTATGACACTTCTTGAGTTTTTTTGTTTTGTGCTACAAAGGTAACGCTTTCTACGCCAGCTATAGTTTCTAATGTTTGGAAGCTACAACTGCATCTTTTAAAGAATATAGAAATTACCTCAATTATGTAACCATGAAAAAAAGTCAAAATTAAGAAAAAAATAATTTATTGCAAAACACTCGTAAGTTACCACGGCTTTGGGGAATTAAGGCAATGTCTTTTTTTTGGGGGGGGGGGGGGGGGGGAAGAAGACTGAAGTTCTAGGCAAACAACAAACTGAGAGAATAGTTGCAATTGAAAAGAACAAGTCTGACGTCAGGAAACACAACAATTAATGCTGTTCTGCCCCCTTGCGTTAACTCGGCAGGCGGCTGCCGTGGCCCCGCACATCCCCGAGTTCGCGTCCCTCGGCGGAGACCGCGAGTCGCGGATGCGCTGCCCAAAACAGCGCTGTCCCGAGCACAGCACGGTGGGGACATCGCTGGAGACCACGGGGCTGAGTGCCTGAGCTCGGACTCGATGTGTTGTGTGTAAAAAATGGCTCAGAATGGCACAAATCGCTGAATGTGCCGGAGCTCGCACGGCCGTGCGGGGGATGGGCAGAGTTTGGAGTTCAATTGAAAGCGGCTAACTACATGGAAAAGCGGCGTGGAAAACAGAGGACCTGTGCTGGGAGAAAACTCAGAACCTGAGCTCAAGCTCCTAAAACCAGCATTACCTAAATTCTTGCTTTTATCGTTTTAGTGACCCGCACGCAATAAACAAGGCATTAAATTTGGCCACAGTTGCACTGGAAAAGGAAAAGCTTTCATTGAAAGCGAGGGCCAACAAAAATATTTCCACCTCCAGAACTCCACTTTAGTTTTAAAACTGTTTCAAAGTCAGCAAACACATCCTTGCAGCGCCAGGGACACCAGGAGCCAAAGCCCCAGTGGGAAGACGGCTGACATGCAGCTGTATTTTATACGTGAAGCGGAGATAAATGCCAGAAGTCACACGCTGCAAACGATGAGAGATAATTGCCATTTTAATGTGATTTCATTTCCATCGCTCCCTCTCTAACCCTGCTAATTCCTGGCGTTATTCTTCACTCGCGGGACCAGGAGCTGCGCCCGTGTCTTGAACCGGGGCCGGGCTGGGCGCTCTCCAGAGATCCCGAAACGCTCCGCAGGGGCGAAGGGAGCCTCTTACCGAGAGGGCTAGGCAAGGAGATCAAGTTTTATGAGCAGCACGCGAATGCGAAGCAATTAATGTACAAGACAGTGCCGCTCCTCGCCAGCCCGGAGAACCCATTTTCATCTCAATTTCCTCTCGGTATCAGCCGCTCGCCGTGCGGGCAGGGCTCTCACGGTACCCGCGGAGGGCTGAGCGGCGGCCTCCAATAGTTCTTCCGACAGACCGCAGACCGCCTGTACAAACAAACCGAAGCGCTCATGGAAAGCCGGCGCTCTCCCCCTCTCCTGCTTCCCCTCGCCTGTCCCGGTGCTCGGAGCAGCGCCAGAGCGGCGGGGCGGCGGCGAGACCGCTCCCCCGGGGCCGGGCTGCTCGCTCCTGCGGGGCCCCGTCGTGGCAGGGCAGGGACCCGCGGCGGCCACAACTTCAGCGCCTGCTGCTCTGACCGGGGCCGGCCCGCCGCAAAGTTACCGAGACGCCTGGCTGAGATTTTTTTTTTTTTTCTCTTTCCCCCGCGCCGTCCGCGAACTTTCGACATCGTCCTGCCCGGCACGGAGCCACGACCTCCTCAGCACAGAGTCGCGCTCGGGGCAGCGGGGCGGGAGGGAGACGCGAGCGCTTCGCCCCCGCAGGCGGCGGCCGCCCCCGAGCTGCTGTCGGCGGCGGGGCCCGGCCGCCTCGCCCTCTAGCGGGGGAGAGCGGCGGCGCCGGCGGCTGGGCGTGACTTTCCGCGCTCCCTTCAGCCCGCCCGCCCGCCGGGGGGACCGCGAGTCAGTCAGGGAGCCGAGCTGAGCCGGGACTAGCGGCGGCGCCGGCCGAGGAGGCTCCGCGATCAAGGGTGCCCCCCCGGGCTCCGGGGGAGGCGAGCGGAGCCCGCACGGACCCCGGAGCAGCGGCGCGGCCGGAGGAAGGCACACGGGTGGGCGGCCGCCGGCCACTTCGCACCCTCTTCCCTGCCCTTAAGAGCGGAGAGAGGGCGAGGAGGGGAGAACAGCCCACGGGGCAGCAAGTGCGGGAGTCCGGCTGCCCCTCCTCGCCTGCCCCACTGGACTGGAGGGGGGCGAGAGGGGCGCCTCCTACTTTGGCAAACACTTTGGCACTTTGCTGGATTCGGAGCAGGAAGGGCTGGAAATATGGGGAAAGTTGGAACTTGCCTGGTTACTTTGGCCGGACTTTTGCTGGCAGCGGGAGCGCAGACGTTCACAGGTAAGGAGTCGGCTGGGCAGCCCGGGGTCGGGCAGCCTTCCCGGGGGCCAAGCGGCGGAGGGCGGGGGGAGCGCGGATACTTCGGAGGCGGAGGGGGTTTGGTTTGGGTTTTTGTTTATTTCTGTGTATTTCTTCTTTTTTTTTTTTCTTTTTTTTTTTTAATTCTTCTTCTTTTCCCCCCTCCCCCCCCATCCCCGTCCCCCTGACGCTGCGTCGATGGGGCGGAAAAAGTGTCCCGAGGAGGCAGCGGTGCCGGGATGCCGCTCCGCTGGCGCCGCTGAGCCCCGCTGGACGGTCGAGAGGCTGGCGGGGCTCGGGCAGCCCTAGGGCAGGGCTGGAGGGACGGGCGGGACTCGGGCTCGCTCCGGCGTTTTTCCGCCGCTGACTTCCCGAAAGTTTCCCGCTGGGCCGGCACAGGGGGCGGAGGGGCGAGGTGAGCCGGTCCCCGGCGCTCGGCCCGCGGCTGGCGGCGGGGCAGGGAAGGGCTTGGGTGCTGCCCGGCGGGGCCCCGCGGCGCTGCCCGCCCGGCGGTGCCTGCACACCGGCCCCGGCGCTGCCCGCCCCCGGAGGTGCGGCTGCCGGACGCCGGAGGGAAAGCCCCAGCCCCGCTCTCCGCAGCCCCCAGAGCGTCACCTGAGAGGGCAGGGCAGGAGCTGCCCGAGGGTGATGGGTGCGGGCATTCATAGCCAAGAGGAGCCCGCCAAGTGCCCCATCAGAGGCGGCGTTCCTCTGTTCCCCGAAGCCCCAGACCTGCGGATGGTTATTTTGGTCTCGAGTCCCCTGCCTGCACCCCTGTCCTATTTATATGTTGGAGAAACCCGTAATTTTAGAGAGAAATTTGGATTGTGAAATAGTTCTGTGTGCTCCACTGCGAAGAGTAACTTGAGGATTTTTCTTGGATTGTTTTGTTCCTAACGTGAAGTTAGTGCAACTGAAAGCACGTTAAATTGGAGACATCTGGTCCTCTGCTCGTGCGAAGTGTGCTTTGATCTGGTGGGAAGCAATCCTTCTGACTCCTTGTTGCTCTGGCTGCAGAACAGTTTATATTTTGCACATTACATGTTGCTTCTATGGAGCACTGTAGCTAAACAAAGTTTTATGGCTGGGAATTGGTGGTGTGATTTAAAACTTTTTAAAATTCTGGTTTTATGTTTGGTTCCAGGGACCACTTCTATACGTAGCTGCATTTCCCCTAGCTTCTTGCGAGTATTTTTACTGTAGGGGAGACTGAAGATCTCCGAGTAGAAAAACGTTCTGTTCCAAGGTGATATGTAACAATAATGAAATATTTTCCGAACTCCTGTGAGAAGGAAGCAATGCTCTGCAGCAAGTTATGAAACTGGGCTCAGTTATATCAGCTCTACAACTCACTAATGTTGGAAGTCTCCTGTCCAGACTTCAATGGGAACACTTGATTTATTAAGATAAATCTGTAACTTATTGCTGATCTGTGTGAACTGTCTTTTTGTTTAAAGTTAAGCTGGCGCAACTCTTGTGGCTATGAACTGGCTTGTGCATGCGATGTGCTGATACTGTACTGGCATCGGCATTGAAGTTCGTGTTGCTGGAGAACAGTCCCACATTACTGTTTGATTTGTATCCATTGTATTCATTTACCTGACACACGCTGTGGAGGGAACAGTGCTACAAACCACAGACAATTCACTGATGACTTGTGCATACAGTTATTCCAAGGGTGCAATTCCACACCGTCTGAAGTACTCAGTAACAGAGGCTGCTATTCACACATTTCAGTGAGATTTCAAAGGAAGGCATGGGATACATTTTCTCCCAGTTTTTTGCCCAGTTTTTTCCCCATGTATGTATATGTATGTTAAATATTGAAGCTAAAGGTTATTTTTGAAGATGCATGTACAGAATTTTTTCTTTTTAGTTGGAACAAAATTGATAGAATTTCCATTTTTGTATTTTACCATACGAAACTTATGTCTGGGTATAATTTTTACTTGGGGAAAAATGCTGTTTCTTTTGTTAAAACCTTGATGCATTAGCATCAAAGAAATTAAATTACAGATGGATTTTTGAGTTGGGTAGTTACCTTTTGTAATAACTGTCCCTTATTGCAGAAGGGAGTTATATGACTAACCTATGAAAAGTTTAAAAACAAACACAAAATAAACAAAGCCAACTCCACAAATGTTCTAAGCAAAGAATAGCAGTGTGTGAATTAAGTGCCTGTGGCATTTATAGTTCCATTTTTATTTTTACCCTTGTCTAAACTGACAGATGTGTTTCACAAAGATTGGTTCTAATGTTACCTTCAGCCATTGTCTTATTTGAGTTTTTTATTTAGAAAATAGTCTTACTGAAAGATCAGATCTTGGCTTTTTAAGGCCTGAGAGCTTTCAAGTAATCTTTTGAAAGCAGCTTAACAGTTAATAACAATGCGATTTTTCTCTGAGTCCTTAACTAAGGATTTTAAAATTCTGGATTCATCAGTTCAAGAAGCAAATGATCTTGAGAATTTTAATTCAAGAGATATTACTGAAAACATTGTCTTAAATGGACACCGCTAATCTTAAGTTTTTAAAGTAGCTGGATGCTTTCTACAAGATTAGTTTTGGGTTTTTTTTTTTTTACTGTTTCTTAATTTCTTTCTGTGCTATAGCACATCTAATTTAGCTGGTTTTATTTATAATTTTGCCAAAATGTTAAGGTTGTCCCATTTGGAGACTGAATGGTAGTATTACAAAAGTCCCTGAAAAGTGGTGTTCAGTCATAGAAAATGCTACTTAACTCTACCATGTTCCTTCATCCACCTCCTTGGTAGATTTTTCAGGCCAGGGAAAGCAAAATTCACTCCTGTAAGGGATTTAGGTCAAACATAGAGATACAGGAAGTTAGAAAGGACATTGTAAACTTAAACATTTGATCTCATATAAAATTAAGGGCCTGGATGGGATGAGTTCTGTCAAATACAAAAACGGGGAGCTGAAATTGAAAGCAAAGAAATGTGTAATAGAACTTGGAAACTGAGTTTTTATGAAGGCATTCGTATTCAGGTAGATGTAAATGTACACAGAACCTGAATTCTGAAATTGGTGTTTCTTGGTTACAACCTGACTCTTACGGAGGGAGGGCTATTATTAGTCTGTTATATTCTCTTTCGCTGTGAAAAAGCACTAAGGATGTATATCAACACTCTTTTTAGGGCACTGGTTTAAAATGTTTTTCTCTGAGAAGGAATGAGGTCTGTTGAAGTGAGAGGGATGGACAGACTGACTAAAAATGCTTGAGAGAGGCCTTTTGTAATGAACCAGAACCAGTGGCAATTATGAAGAGAGGAAAAGGAGGGGAAAAGTACAAAACTTGAAAATTATTTTTCCTAGTGAGTAGTAAAGGTTTTACATAAAGAATAGTCATTCTCCAGCTATTTCATGGATTAAAAATACAAAAACTTTCATTCTGAGTAGATGTTGTGCCTTAGATTCATCTGTTCATTTTTGGGTGTAGGCACTTTAAAAAGAAGGATCACATTTTCTAGAAAAGAGATGTAAGGAAGGAGGTTGATGTGCTGAAGTTGAAACTTACTGTGATCATGTTGATGTTTGGTGACTGCAGAGAAAAGAAAAAATATAGGTTAAGTCTTCATAGGTCCTCTTCTAGCTGAAATGAAGCTCCTGGTAATGTCTAGAAAATAAGAAGTTTCTGGTATAATTAACTGTGTGTAAAGAGATTTCTCAGAGTATTCAGGATCTCTGTTTGAAAGTCTGTATTAGCTATTCTGATCACTTTAGCAACAGAGAACTCCAAGTGTAGTTACATCTCACTTTAGCAAATTCTGCTTTTGTTTGCATTGTTTATTCCACCTGCTTTTTGTTTCTCTCCACACATCCATCAAGTCTGTATTCCTGTATCTTCTAAGGAAAGTAACATATGCCAGTGAAGATGTAGCTTTATTAGTGGCTGATGCAGGTTGTCAGGTTGTCTATAAGTTCCAGCTACAGGTCATTGCATGGACTTGGCCTCACTAAACAGTGAGGGCTGTAGGGGAAGATTCTCAAACCAAACTTCCCGCTGTTAAGATATTGCTGCTGCTGCTATTACAGCTGTTAGGTGAACAGGTGAATGACTTGATTTCTGTTTTACATCTACGAGTATTCATATTTAAAATACTCCAGCAAATTAATGGAAACATTTTTAAAAATCTACTTCTAGACATGATGATTTTTTTTCCCCCTTTTTTAAAAAATTTAACAGTTATAACAAATGAAGTAAAGTTTGTGTTTCCATGTAAACTGGCATGTACCTTTAGAATGCTTCAGGTAAAAATGAGTCAGGGCTTTGGAAGTGGCACAGTTCATCAAAAAAGAAACTGTGTGGTGGGTATGGGTTTTTAAATTTTTTTTTCTATTTAGCTGTTCTGGTTTCAAAAGATAGAAATTAAAAATAAATCTTACAAAATACGGCAAGAATGTAATAACGCTGGATGAAAAAAATGCTATGGTGTTCATTTGGACCCGTGATTTAGCAGTTGTCAGAATTCATGAGGAAAACAAATCACAGTGTCCTGAAACAATATAAGCGTATATAATATATGAAATAATAATAACTTTAGTACTCACAGAAGTTGCTAGATTGACGTTTTCACAGCCATCACAGGGTGTGGGTGAGCACACATGAGAAATAAACCATCCCCACATCTCCAGGTCAGATGACATTAGTAAGGCAGAGTTCAGAAACTTGCTCGCTCTACCCCAACATGTTTTGTGATTTGGATGGGGATTTGGTCTCTCTAGCTGTCAAACAGGCGAGTTGCTGATGGTCAGTTCTACACATTGCTGCTGAGACAGCCCCTTGAGTGTGCATCCTTGGATTCTGCTGGGGGAAGAAATGAGTGTAGACTTGATGGAACAAAGTCCAGTGATGTTGCAGGATGAACTGATCCTGTATTTCACGTGTTGCAACTTTATGCTAAAGGAAAGGCTTTTTTAGAGGGATATCTCTAGTGTTTAAAGCTTGTTAGTATCCCTGTCAAGCACTTACTTCTATGCTACATCACTAAATTCTGAAGATGTTTCCCCAGGAAATGACATGCAATTACAAACCTTTCAGCTCACAATTATGACTCTTGTGTAAAGAAGTAGTAGTTTTGAAAATTTTCCCAGGAACAAACTGTTAATGTGTGACTGCAGCTGAATTATCTGCTCATTTTCCTTAGGAAAAATTGAGAATCTTCTCCTTACTTAATTTAATTTTTTTTTTTTAATACCTTCCAGTTCTCTTATTTCTGATGTGCAATGTTATATGTTAAAACAAGATTTCAAGATGCCAAAACCAATTTGGAACATATGGTCATATATTTAGGAAAAAAAACCCCAAACAACCAGCAATAAATTTTCCTGTGTTAATCTTTTCATCCAAATGTATTCAGATACTTCTTTCTGAATTTTGTCATGTCTTCCAGAGTTTTGCTTGCTGTGATCTGCTGCTGATCACTAGGTGTAGCTGCATCTCTAAATCGTAGCGTAGAAAGAGAAAGGGCTGTAAGCTGGGCTTTGTGAGAATGTAGGTGTATTTGGAGGCGGGGAGGTGTGAAAATAGATGATGGATTTTTGTGACCTAGAGAATTTTAATCCATTGGTGGCTTGTTTGCATCTGTTTGATTACAATACAAATCAACTTTTAATTACATTAGTAAAAAGGCTGATTCCAGTATCAATGTTAGTATTCAACAGAAAGACAAATGAATATCTAATATGATAAAAATTCATAATAAAATGCATGTAACTACAGAGAAATTGTCAGTACTTTCCTAGTGTTTCAAATGCAGGAATTATTGTTGCAGAGATCTGATCAGCTTTTCTTTAAGGATCAGCTAAGATACAACCTTAAGTTTTGTGTGAGTACGTGTCTCCTCACAACATATTAAGAACTTTTCTGATCCATTCAGAATTATTATCTATGGAGATGATGTTGCTGTCAGTGGAATTTTGCTCTCCTTTTGGTATAAGGAGGTGTTGTGCTGGTTTTCAAGCCATGTGGCTTCCATTAATGCTGTGAGAGGTACAGAGGGTAAGGTGCCACATATACTTTAAAAATGAAGGAAAGACATTTTTGTGCCCAGATTTCTGAGAGTAATAGCAGTAAAAATTAAGGTGCATTTATGCCTCTAGGACATACCCATGCTCAGTATCTGCAGAGAATAGGAAAGAAGTGTCTCAGCCAGAAGTGTCTGACTCAACAGTCTCAACAGTGACCCTTTGCCACATAAGGAGCAAAAAAAAAAGAGTAATGACCAGTTTTTCAGACTAAACCATGGCAGTATTAGCAGGAAGGAGTTCTGAAAAGTGGTTAGACTTAGTGTGTTTTGAGGGGGGGAAAGTGGGAAAGAAGGTATAGCATTTACTGGAAGAATGGAAGTGATGAATGTTCCTAGAAAAGAAGATGTAAAGAAATACTCTGAAGTCTAAAAGGCAGCTGAATTACTTGTGGCAAACAGAAGTGAATTTATATTATTCACATTTTCTTATTTTTTATTATCTTAATTTTCAACGCATTTGTTTTTAATAATGTATTCAAGGCTCAGATATTTCTTCTGACAACTTTACATAGCAATAGTTGATCATCTTTACACATATGATTAAATGTAATGATGTTAATGAATTTTTTTTCTACAAAATGGTGTTAACCCAATATTTTGCTTATGACTGTTTGTTTTTACCCTCCCCAGCCCCCATGTGTAATCTACCCTGATTTAAAACAATAATTTTTGGTTATGATGGGATTTTTGGAGGGGTAGATTAGCTTTTTTATTGCTCCCCCCTATTTTTTTGTCTTTTTAATCTTCTTCACTGTTAAGCTATTATAAATATCTCTTACAGCATTTTTTTGTTAATCACTAGAAATGTGTTTTTGCTCTGGAATAGCTAACAGCTAATTACCTCTTTTATCACTTCAGCTCTTCATCTTCTAGGAGAATGAAATAGAGCATCACATGCCTGTTTTAGAGCAGATTTTTTTCCGCATGTATATGACACATTTTGGGGGGGGATTTTTTGCTTGTTTGTTGTTTTATTGTTTGGGGTTTTTTTATGTTCAAGGTATGGTTATTTTGGGGAAGTTTTCAGAAAGATCATGCTTTATTTTCTTGAATCCAGTCACATCTTTTATCCTGAACTCTAAAATCAAATATGGTTTAGACAATTTATAAATAATGTAGTGGATAGGATGCTTTTGTCAGTGGACCTTTGTTTTAATTCTGTAGCACATAAATGTAGGCTCATTAGGTGAAAGAACTGTTTATTTGTGCTGATAAGATTCTAACATAAGATTGAGGAGGATATTACAGGAGCCTCTGTGTACTTTCAGGCGGATAAATAGTGGATCAGTAACCTAATAGTTAAGGTTTGCTTGTTACAGATAAATTGAGTGGCTATTCAATTTTTTTTTTTTTTTCTGGTGCATATGCATTAGACTGAGTAAATAATTTCCACCCCTGATATGTGTACTTACATACTTGTGTATATGCCTGTAATCTTTGCATGTGTTTTTATGTCTCTCTCTTAAAGTGGATGAGTTACTACCCATTAGCAGACCTTAGCATTTTTCATGGTGTACTTGACTCAGAGGTAGTGGCAGGGGTGTTGTATTTTTTTTTTTCCCTCCATGGGCAAATAATTCCTTATTTTGGCAGCTGATGCTTAGTCATTCTGCTATGTTGATGCAGTAGTTTCTGACCAAAAAATGGTCAACTGTATATGCACATCTTAAAGTTTTGGTTACCAAGTCTATATGGTTTCTGAGGGTAGAGCTTCTCACAGTTTGAGACAAAGCATCTCTAGTTTTGGGAAAAAGAGTGTCACCAGGTTATATCTCAAGGAGAGGTGAAGATGTCCTAAAGGGATTCACACTGTCCTCTACCTCCATAAAAACTTCTGTTTGTCTCACTTCTGCTACTTTTTACCTTCGTGGCTTTTTACTGTTCTAACAAACAATTCAGCGAGCAGTTGAAAACAAACATGAAAGTCAGTTTCCATCTCAGTGAACTGTGTCAGGCACCAAAGCAGGCACAACTGTTTCCTCTGTAGCTACTTAGTTCAGTGCAGTTGCTCTTTCTTATGTGATTCAGATATTTGTTTTGTTTGACAAATTTCATTGTTGCTTCTTCTATCTTCTATCCTTCTCATCCACTGTGAGAAGTCCAGTGTTTCCTAACAACTGTACAGCCTGCTCATAGTGTGCTCAAAGGTGTGGCAGAAACTTGAAAGAAAATATTTTTGTTTCAAGGTGTTTGACACTGTTTGCACACCTGTTGGGATTATATGTAGCGTATTGTAATTGCTGTGATATTTCTGTCAGTCAGTGTAATTCAGGAGCAACAGTGTTCTGATGATTAATTTGGAAGTTAATAAGTGTTTTTATAGTGTAATACCTCTTTTTAGTTAATTGTTTCAAGATATGTCTCAAAATCTTAACCAAGGAACTGTTTTTTCTCCATGGAACGTTCTGAGCCTGGAGGCTTTTCTGGTTCTGTGTTGGGATGGCATTGCCTAACATGCCACACCCCCAGGGGACAGCATGAGGAAGACAGACATATGTGCAAAAATTCCTGTTTTAATAGCAACTTAGTGATCAGAACTCCCACATAGGTGCAGGAGATCCATATTTAACTCTGTGCTCTGGCGTTTTGACTGTGACATGGATGAGGAACTTTATAGCCAGACTAGTTGAATTTTTTTTTCCCCCATGGTTGAGAAATCTGCTAAATTTCTATTTACAAAACATATTGAAAAAAAGAGAAGGTGATAGCTCAGAACCCCAGAACACATTTAGGGAAAATCTACAGCAACTGCTTGGCACTTCCTCTAGCTTCAGTTTTCCCTGGAAATTCAAAAACATGGTTAAATACTGTCACATGTTTAGGAGATAGAGGCAGTTATGGACAATTCCAGGAACCATAGTTCTCAGTGGGGTAGTTCTTATGTTAATGACTGAAAATAGCTATTGCCTTTTTCCTTTAATGTTACCTTTTCTGAATTCTGGAGAGTAGATGAAGATTATTTTACAAAGCACTGCATTCAACATTTTAATATAAGCACTTTACATAACACATCACTTAAGCTTTTTCTTTTTAACTTCTGCAGAGACAACTTGATACTGAAGTAATTTCTCAGTTTTGCAAGATAAATTGTTGTCTCAGTAATAATTTTGAGGCACTGTGCAGCTGATGCCCTTTTTACTGTGTCTGAGAGATGTTGACTGTCGTAGCTCAGGGGAAAACCTTTGCAGGCAAACTTTCTAAATGAGAAAGAAACCTTTTGCAGTTAGGTCTGTAAGCACCACAGACCTTGTGTTGGGAAACCAAAAGACAACTAAAGTTAATGTGTATTTAAAACCTCAGAGGGTGAAAATGTGAAATGGAAGTCTATATGTTGCCCAACATTTGTACCTGCTGTTTATGGCAACAGCAAAGCACGTGGATTGAAGACCATATATAAAGTTCATGAGGTGTGTTTTATTTATTTTTACTTGAAGGATTGTTGTTAGAATTGCCTCCATAAATCTAGGCTAGTAAAGGGTTTATGTGAATTGGCATAGCACTTTCATTTGTGAATTTGGAAAACACTGGGGTTGGTTTTATTTATTTAAGAGTGTTTGAGATAGGCACACGCCCTTAGAGCAAATATGCATTGAAATTGCTTAGGGCCCAGGAGCCCAAGACAAGTTGAAATACTCTCTTGACTTTTGTTTTTTACTCTTGACAAGTAAAACCCCTGACTTCTACAGCAGCTGTGCACCACCAGGTGATATGGACAGGGGTTTTTAAATGAGTCTTGCAGAAACTTCAGACCTGGATTGCTCTTGTACAATTGCTCTTCTGACAGTTTGTCCATGAGAATCTGGTTCTTCTTTGCCTCCTGGATTTTGGGCATTTAAATGTTACCCTTGTTAAAAACTTTCTGTGGCCACAGAAATGTGTAAACATAAAAAGCCTTAAAGTGTTCTTGAAGTTGGAGCCCAGTATGTAGCATACGGTTATCCATACAGGGAAATGATGTGGAAATAACCCCTTAAAAATAATTTTCCTCAGCTACTTCTGTTTTCAGTCATAGGCAAACATTTGTAGTGCTTGTGAGTTGATTCAGTGGCAGGTCATTGCTGACTGTGAACTTCAGCCTTACTCACCTGTCCTTTCCTCTGTCATGTAGTGGAATTGGAGTGTTGAAGAGCAGATACTAATTCTGACTTGGACTAGGGGGGGAGCATATGTTCAGACTGAGAATTTCAGATAAAGACTGTCTGGGCTTTATCTAGCTGAATAGCCAAGGTCAACTGAAGGGGAATTAGGGAATGTAAACAGTGCATGCATTGTCTGCTGCATTTGAAATTTGTTCCCTAATTTCTATAGAGAAACAGACACAGCCTTTAGAGGTCTAAATTTTTATTTTGGAAGGTATCTGTAATGACTTGATGATGAATCGAAATGGAAAGCAGCAACTGTGGAGTCATTCTGGCATCAGTCAGAAACTACTTCAAGAGTTTTGGTTATATGAATTGGGTTGCAGTTTAGGCTGTAACAGGGAAATCTGCATTTTTAAAGTTACTGCTTGCCTGTAATTTCTGTTGAGCCCATTGCAAGAAATGGAACCACTTTCTGATGTGTAGCCCATACACCACGACTGCAATGAGTACTGTCCATATTTTTGAATTACATTTAATTTCAAAATGAAAATAAACTTGTAGTTTCATGAATTGGTCCACGTTAAATCTCCTTCAGTCAGGCAGTGTCTGATATGCTTGTTTCCTTCAAATCAATGCTCATAGTGGGTGGATCACAGCTTTTCAAATAACAGTTTGGGAACCACTCACTGACTGTGAGTGAGAAATCTCACGTTTCCAGAACTCAGTCTGTTGAAGTCTTCGCAAACTGCAGACTGTCACACTAGATTTGTAGCAAGGAAAAATTAATTCTTGCTTGTATGCCAGGATTAAAAAATGTGTATTTCTAGATCTTTGGGAGGAGAACTTAAAAGAAAAAAAGGGATCTGTATGCTTGAAACTGGCTTTGAGCAAGTGTATGACATTAATAAGCAGGCCCATTCCCATGATTTCAGTGCTTTGACTCTGCCTGGTGGTCTAGCAATAAAAGAAAGAATTGGCCAATTATAGTAATCTTCCGGAGCTGTGTGCTGTGGAATTTTGTGCAGAGGAAGAGGGAGGGTTCTTACCTGCTTTCAGTTCTAGAATTGTGCTTTAGTACAATGTATTCCACAGCAAATATAATACATATTTAACAAAGCTAGCCACCAGCCACCTTTAAGAATACACTGCTTACCTGCCACCTCCTAAGTGGTCTCCACCGCCTTTTCTCTGTTCATGTCAGCTCCTTGTCACTATGTTCCACAAATAGAATCATAGAATGGCTTGGGCTGAAGGGGCCATGGAGATCATCTAGTTCCTAGATCTGTGCATGGCTCATGGGCAGGGACACCTCGCACTAGACAAGGTTGCTCAAACCCTGTCCAGCCTGGCCTTCAACACTGCTGGTTGGGGCATCTGCAACTTCTCTGAGCAACCTGTTCCAGTGCCTCACCAGCCACACGCACAGTAAAGAATTTTTTCCTAATATATACTCTAAATCTGCTCTCAGTTGGAAGCCATTTCCCCTTGTCCTATCACTACACTTCCTGATGAAGTGTCCCTCTCTGGCATCCCTGTAGGCCCTGTTCAGATACTGAAAAGCTGCTATGAGGTCTCCCCGCATCTTCTCCTCGAATAATTTGCCATCCTCTGGGCAGCAGTGACTGAGCTGGGGTGAGAGCCGAGCCTGCAGGATGGCAGCTCTGACGTGGATGTCCTGTGTTGCTGTGGGACACTTTTGCCCTTACTGTTTGGAGAAGTGTGTGCATGTTTCCAGAAGGCTGCAGAGCCTCTGGGTGACTCTGGTGCAGGCTTGGGGATACAGTTCCTGACTGCCTGAGTATCATTCGTGACTGTTTAGGGGGATTGCCTTTTTTGTGTCTCCTTGAGGCAGATAAGACCAAAATGGTCCCATGCATGTGCTAGCACACGTGACAGCAGAGTCACTTATGAGTAAGTACTGCAAATGAGTGAAGTCTAAGTCTTGCTTTGCAGTGAGTGCATTCACACTGAACACTTGATAGCAGCAGCAGGCGGTGCTGGTGGGGAATGGGATGCGGCAGCCAGATCTGGATTTCAGACCAGATGGACGTTGTTCAGAATATTATTTGGGTGTGAATGGTTTTTGCTAGAGTGTGAAGTAAACTGATGAAGGTTTTTTGTTTGTTTGTTTTCATGCTAAAATGAATTAGTAATACTGGCCCTAATTATACAAACACAAGCTTAAAACCTCAAGATGAGTACCGTCAGTTTTGGGCGTAGTGTCAAAGTAATTAAAAAAGCTCCCGTTATTGCAAGTGAATACGATGTTAACACAAGTCAGCGTGAACACATCAATATCGGCATTTTGTAGAAATGTAGTTGCATGTATAGTTTCTGGAAATAGAAACAGCACTTTTCAAACACAGCTGTTGAAATTTTAGCTTCTTATGATAAGTAGAGGGGTTTTTTAGCCTACCTTTGAATACTCACCTGGAGTATTTTTCTGTGTGAGTAATGTGCTATTAAGAAGAATGCTAGAGATACCTGCTCTTTTTAAAAATCTTTTGGGCACTGTTTGTGGGAGAAGATGATGAAGAATCTTTCATTACATGTGTCTGCTTCCATTCTTAACAGATACAGAATAAATGTGGTTTGCAGAGATTTGGAAGAGGGTTACTTCTTTATTCAAATATTGCAGTTAAATATTGTATAATATCCATACCTTGGGTTGACCTAGGTTTGCCCATGCTGACCTGTTAATTTTGGCCCTTGTTTCTATGTGCACTTCTAATGCATATACAATGTACTTCACACTACTGGTACATGTTTTTAGTAGTTAAAATTATGCTGTAAGATGAGCTCAAAAATTGCCACTCTGTACTTACTGTGCAAATTATTATTGTGGTTCCTACTGATGAAATTTCAGTATATGAGTAGGCTGCTGACCATGCTCACGTCATCCTGTACAATGCAATATATGTCTGCATTAGCAGAAGCTGAAGTGGTCTATTAAAACATTCAAGTTCTCACTCCCATATTGAGAGCAGCAGATTCCTTCTTAATCCTCATACAGCTGATGTCTCTGCTGGAGTGTTAATAGATAGTCTAATTTGTGAGCTAAATTACTAATTGTATTATGAGCCTAAACCTTATTAAGCCTTTTGTGTGGAATTAGATCACAGAGCTTTGGGAAGCTGAATGCTGGTTGGGTTCTGTTTCTTCTCTTTAATGACAGGAGCAAGTTTTACTGGAGTCTTCAGCACTACATAGCTCTGAGACTGCAGCTGATTTCTTTTACTAGCTTCTATAGTATCAACAGAATTATAAGTTTGAAAAGCGAGCTTTTAAGAATAGCTGAAGGTTTCCAGATAGGCTCTCAGGTATCCGGAAGCAGTGAGATTAGCTGAGGTGAGGCCGTGATTTGGACTAGAAAAGGATTACTCTGATCTCGTGTACACACACTGGGTACAGGTCCACCTACATGGGAATAGTTTAAATCATTCAAAAACTGTGTAATGGCTGCAGTTGTGTAACGGGATAATGGATTTAGTAGAGGTATGTTCCTGTAGTAGTTCAGGTAGATGAACTCTTAAGTCACTGGAGTTATTTTTGTTTCTGAAGATACTCACTACCCACCTAGAGATGGAAAATACATGCCTTATCACGCAGTTATGCCATAGATTTCATGAGCACTCTTCATCTGTTTCTGTTCAAATCTGTCTGTTTTCAGAGCTGGTTCATGCTCCCCACTCTGACACTGCTCTGGAGTCAGCCTGCTAATGCAGCCTAGTTGGGGATGGAGCTAATTGCCTCCAGCAATGAATCAGTAATAAACAAACAGAGTGGAACTTAGTGGATTTTGACATCACTTGCGATAAGTTTTTATGTTGATGTGGAAAGTGACTGAGAACTATTGCACCTTTGATATAGGAATATTGCACTCAGGGCAATTAATTTTCTTTAAGAGAAAATATTTACAGCTACTCCACACATTTGCCTGTGCATACGTAAGATAGAGTTGCAATGCTATGGAGTTTTACTGTCTGCACTTAATGCACAGCAGAACTCTTAAGCTGTTGTGAGAAACTGGTCTTGTTTCACACCTGAAATTCACAGAGCTTTGTAAGTAACTTAATGGCTTTGCTTTTTACTGCTGTAAATTAATGCCATTTGACATGCATGGGTAATAAATGAAAATAATGGGCTGTATAGCTTGCGTCTCACATAATCTTGTGTTTTTAAAGAGCTTTTTCTGTTTCTATTCTTGCATTACAGTTAGTATCGCTGCATCACATTTAGCAATACACTTCATAGAGTAAAATAATAAAAGAATTGGTATCTGTCCTAACAGAGAGAAAATAAGATTCTTCTTCAGTGCTGGACTGTTCCATGTACATTGGTTCTCTTGAATTACTGTATATTTATTATGGTGTGGTGGGTGAGTAGAGGAGCCAAAAGCCATTGCCTAAAGGTAATTGTCTTCAGGTGTGTTCTGTAGCAGTCTGAATTTGTTAGGAGATTCTGTGTAGCTCCAAGTTTGTTTTTTGAAGTATTTTGGTAGGCAGATAGTTTTTGAGGGAACTTTTATATGTTTAAAAAAAAAATCTAGTATTCACTTAATCAAATACAGTATGTCTGGAGATAGGCTCTACATTCCAAATTTCTGCTGAAGAGGGGTTGTCATGCTGAAACTCAAAATTGACCTTGTCTACCTTTTGGTAGTAAATGCAACTCACACTGACTTGGATTTGCAGATGAAATAGTTTTGGGATCCAGGAATAAGAGAACTTCCGAGGTTTTTGCGTGCTTAGTCAGAGGCATGGCTTGGAATGCAGTAACTGTTCCAAATCAGGCTGCTGCTTCTGTAGGAGAGAATAATGCAGGTCATTGAGGCACACACTTCATTAGACAGGCTGAACTAATGTTATAAACCCTAAAGGCCTAACCTGATGTCCTGGGAGGGACTAAAGTGATAATGCTGTGCATCTATTCAGAAAAGCAAGTTAATTCCTCCATCTCTAGACTCTGTGGTTTAAAAGTACTTTATAAAGAGTGCCTTTCTACTCTGATTTTTGTCAAATAGTCTTGGTGACTTTTGCAGTCTGGCCCTGACTGATTTATTTGTGGGGTGTGTTTGGTTTTGGTTTTCTCCCTTAGGATAACAAGTGGTACTGAACTTCAGTAGCATTCTCGTGGTGATTTTCGTCATAGTCTTAGTACAAAAGGCCAGGGGTTTGTTGGTAAAAACATCAAAGTTGTATATATGTGCATTTCTGTTTGATCTAGTACGCTACCTTTTAAATTTTTTTTCCTTTTCTTTTCTTTTTGGTAAGGATTCTTCAGCACCTTTAATTAGTGATATTGAGAGTGTGCTGCTACAGAGTCATGGTTGGGAGCTGCACTACACCCATCCTTCCAAATCGCATCCAGCCCTATGGAGGCAGAGAGAAACCATTTCACTTGTACTTTAACACTTCCTACATAGGAGACAAATGCTAGAAGCAAAGCCTTAATCTTAGAATTTAACTTTTAAAAAACACAAATAAAAAGAATCAGATGTTCTTCACCAGTTTTGTGGGGTTCTTCTTTTTTTTTCACCCCTGTAAATAAACTTTTGCGATTATGAGAGAGAGGATGGGAGGATGGTTGTGAGATAACTACCTGCTTTACAGTGCTAATTATGGTATGTATTACATATTAATAGGGAATTTTCTGTTGCCACAGGCAGGATCTCCCAGTGGGAGGTACAGGAGAAAGCTGTCTGAGAAGCAGGGAACGATGGAGAAACCTGGCTCTGCACTTGTGTGTGGTGGCAGCACAGGAGTTGGTGATGCTCACTGAAGCTGGGGGGGCTGCTCTGACAAACCTTGGAGCGTTGCATCCGTGCCACGGAAGAAGCCAGTGCTGTACTGGCTCAGGGAGAACTGAGCTCCGAGCAAGGGAATTTGTTCCAGAAGTTTTCCAGGGATTACTAGCACTGTCACTGCGTGAAATGTAGGGACAGTTTGTACATGGACATGAAGCTTTATAAAAGCATTGCAAACTAAGAGCTTTTCAAGGTACATTTAGTTGCAGTGCTTTTCTGCTTAGATTGTTTATGGTCTCCTATATTGCATTTATGCCATGGGAGTTTGAGAGCTGTGGCCTTGGTGTTTATTCCTAAAGGAGGGAACACTTGTATATTGAAAAAAGGGAAGAAAAAAAGCATAACTGTGTGGTTGTTATGTTAAATGAATTTTAAAGCCGGTGAGAAGAGGCATTCAGAGATGAAAATGCCAGGGGGGAGAAATGAAAGCACATTGAAGCTCTTTCCCCTTAAGGGCTTTAGGCAGGATTGAGAAGAAGTGGTGCATACTGAAGCCTTGTTTATAGTCTTTCACTTACTGTTAATAAAACAGGGATGTTCTAAAAGGTTTCCATAATTAAAATGCAGTCCTTGAGTATAGTGCATTTTCAGAGTGGTCTAAAGCCCTGCTGCCTCTCAGACTGCTTAAATCACTATTTATAAAAAATTCTACAGTGGACTCAGTGTTTTGCAGTTGTTTTCGATCAGAATGATATTAGAAATGCTGAGTATTGAATAAATGAAAATAGAATTTATGGGGAAGCTGATAGGCGTACAAATTGACTGGTTAGTAACTAATTACCAGTAAAGAGATTGTTTTTTGCCTTCTTTCTTCTTTTCCATAATTGGCTGAATATTAATAAATTAGGTTTATTTCTGGAAAACAGCAAGTTTTAATGGTCTGGCAGAACTTAATAAGAAAAAAGCTAAAGAATTAGCATAATAAATAATTATTGCTTCCAGGGTTTTTATTGTTAAGATAATAAAATGTTAAAAAGCAAACCACTTGAGTAGAAAGTAATTGCAGTGACAAGCACCACACAGCTAGCATTCACAATAAAGTAAACCTTCTCTCAATGTCAACCTGATTTGCTATCCACATAAATGCTTCCTCACATTATGGAAATGTGCTTTTTCTATCAACAGAAAAGAATAAAACTCTCAGCATCTAATTAATCTTCCCTGACATTTGATTTCATACTCAGGTTAAAACATGAGGCAGGTGGGTCTGTTTTTGCCCCCCCTCTCTGCATGACCACAGGCAAATCTCTCCATTAATGTCAAGCTGCATCTATGTGTCTGTGCCTCTGCCACATGTCAGTCATTAATGCATTAGCATTGCTTGGATTTGGCTCACGTGCACCAGTTTTCTTGTCTGGAGGGCTTGGGAAATAGGGAACTGCAAGGCTTCAGCTCTACATCACAGGCATTTCACCTTGACCCCCCCTGCAAAGGAATAGGGATTCTGCTGTATAGAAGGATTAGAAGTGGTAATTTGTAGCATTGGGAGTTTCTAAGTTGGGATGATCAAGGAGAAGAAAGAAGCAAAACCGATTGGGCTTTGACATTTTTATTGATTAAGATTGCTCTCGTTAAAGACTCAGAAGTCTTAATAATGCCTAAATATATTACCTGCAGTAGTTTAGACTTGTTGATGGCAGGATTGTTTCTCTAAAGTGCACCAAAATACTCAACAAAACTGGTTAGATGCATTATGGGTATTTTATTTTCAGAAGTTCCAGTTAATGGTTTCTGCCAGAGGCAGTGTGTGGCTCTTGAAAATGTGGTGGGTTTGACCTTGTATGCTAAAACCTGGATAACTCTGTTGTATTTTTACATACTTAGGTTGTATGAACATTTAAAAGGACATTTAAGAACTTAGGTTCAAGTAGGAAAATCTGTTCTTAGAAATAAAAGTGTTAATATTAAGCCATTTCATAATTAAAATAACATTAAGAAACTGAGAGATATCCTCATTTACATAGTTTATGTATTAAAGTATTTTCCTGTAGGGTTTGCATGCAAAACCCCATGATGCTGGGAAATAAATATTTGTTTATGAAGTCAGAAAGCATTAGGAAGAATCAGTTTCGTTTTGCTGACTAAATGCGAAAAGTAAAAGCATCACTGATGAAAAATGTCTGCTTCTTGTTTTTTATATTATTTAAAAGTTAAATTTTAAGCTTTTGTTTCTAGTGCCTGTCTCCTACATACTAAGTGTATAAATGTGACTGAAATGGTTTCTGTCTCTGTCTGCAGAGCTGGATGCTGTTTGGAAGGATGGGTGTAGTGCAGCTCCCAGCCATGGCTGTATAGCAGCCCATTCTGTAAATTACTTATTAAAGGTGCTGAAGAATCCTTACCAAAGGGAAAAAAAAATTAAAAAGAGGCAGTGCACAAGATGAAACAAAAATGCATACATTACAACTTTGATGTTTATGCCAAATTGGTTTATATGAATAGTGTGCTACCAGAAGTTAATGGGCAAAAATTGTAAATGAGCCATGTTCTCATTATGATGAGCACTGCAGTGAGTAGATAGCTACTTCATACATCTCCTGCTTCTGAGCAGTGTCAGGTAGAATCTGGTGCTAGAGCAATTAGCATTTAGACCTAAAAAGAGAGAACTTTACTCATGATTGTTTTTTGGCAGCAGTGGCTTTCAGTCTTTGTTGTGTTTTGACTGTCTTTTGTAATCTTGAAAGGCAGCCTCAGCAGATGGAGGCAGAAGATGAAGCCAGAAGATGCCAGTCTCTGCCAAATGAGGTTCTTGCTGTCAGGTTTTCCTGAGTGTTTCTTTACAGACTTTGCCTCCAAGAAGCAAATCTAGAAACCAAGAGGAGGAGCAGTAACACAGCTCTGGTTCACACTTAGTAGTTTTCTCCACCTCAAAGAATGAGTATTGCTGGTCTAACAGCTTTTCAGAGACATTGAAATGTAGATGTGGAGTTGGAGAAATGCCGTCCCACTCAGGATTCCTTGTTGGTAGAAGCAGAAGGGTTTTTAAAGAGATCAGTAGTAATGCTTTGCATTTATGTACTGCAGCGACTTTTCAGTTGCTTTTGGGAGGGTTTAGAGGCACAGAACTTTTAAAGTAGGAAGAGTCCTCTGAGACTAGTTAGCCCATCTTCTGCTCAGCCGTGAAAGAGTTAATTTCAATGCCAGGTGGTGTTACTCAGGTTATCTGGTTGAGTTTTGAGTTCTTCAGGGATGGAGGGAGGTTCTGCAGCCCCTTTGCATTAAATGAACTTGTAAAATACGATCTCTAAAATTTTTTCAGTAAGTTAGAATATCATTTTTGTACAAGAAGAAATACTCCAGTGTGTATTAAAATATAAAAGGTAGAAGTTAAAGGATTTTTCTTTTAGTTTTCTGAATGCACCATGTTTGAAATGCATCTTTTAGGAAGCTGTTTCTTAATACCTTTCCATAGTGTTGACAAATACTTTTTAAGGGTGTCAGTAATATAAACTCCTATTACTGTCTGTCCTAGTTTTTGTTCAGCAAGTATGGCTGTACCAGTGGCTGCTTCTGATTGTCTTATTTTTTTCAAATAATAAAATGATGACCTCTATCAAGGAAGAGTGTTGCTCCAGAAAACATTTGAATTTGATTTTCAGTTTCATGTAGCTTAAAGGCATAGACTTAACTACTTTAATAGCAGAAATTTTCATTCTATGGTACTGGCATTCTTGTTTAATAACAGAGAACACAAGAGCTCCTTGACAAAGGTGCTTTTTCAGTTTAACAGTTCAGCAAGAAGAAAAGACAGGACAATACTAAAACAAAAATCAAATTGCAGAATTAATAAAGTGAGTAAAATGTATTAAAAAAAAATATCCCAGTGGAGGAAAATCCATAATTGAAGATAAGAATTGCAGAGTTGTAACTGAGTTTTGTCCCAGATAACACTGGCAAGGAAAGAAAGGTCACTCTCCAACTATGATACTTGCTGTGGGGAGTTTTAAAGCAGTGGAAGGAGGAATGAGTGATGCCTCTAGAGGAGTTTGTGGAAAGGAACAAGAAGCACAAACATGCTTTCTTCATGCAGAAAAACTAAAGTTTATTATACCACGTCTGAAGACTTTTTCCTATACTTTTTTTGTTTCCTAATTCATTTAACTGTTGTTGGTGGCCATTTCAGTAAGGTTGTATGAATTCCAAGTGCTGTAGAAACCTGAACCTTTCTTTGTTTGGAGAAAAAATAAAAAAAGACTCAGAAATGGGCCTGGCTAGACATGCTTAGATCCCCTTAGATCCCAGGCATGCTGCTATTCACAGGGGCATTGGTTCATTTGAGACATATGTGATTTAAGTCTCCATTGCTGTTCTCTTTCCTTATTTATCCTTTTGACAATAAATTTTGTTCTTGCCAGAAATGTGCTAAGTAATGACATGACACATGATGGTCATTTCCAGGGGATTAAAGTTCATGTTTTCAGAGAACTCTGAAGTTTATAATCACAGTAAAAACATCTTGCTAGTAATCACTGAACAGTGGTAAGGTTATAGGCTATTCTGTGTTTAAATTAATTACCATGTCAGACTTCTAATTAGGAGTTGGTGTCTTACAGCTGAGGTTTCACAAATTGCTAAAATAAACGTCTGTCTTCTTTCTTTTCTTCTTTCTGTTTCTTGGGAATCTCCACAGGCTCCATCGAATCAACACCATAAAGTAAAGATTCCAGATGCAATTCTTGCACTGTTTAAAATGTTTTGAGATTTTAAAAAAGTTCTTTAAAATATTACAAAAAGGTTCTTTTTATTCAGTTACTGCTGGTTTAGGTAACAGCATGCTGATTTTATCTTCTGAGGGGATACAATGCAGAAGACTAAGTAGCATGCTTTGCAAGTAGTGATGTAGCAGCTTTTTTGTTTGTCTCCATGTCCATGCATATGAACACATAAATGGCAGTTTGAAGAACTGTCAGTTCAAAGCAAGAGAAAATGAAGGAGTTAAAAAGCACCACCACTTCACATTTGCGCATCAAAAGAGTTATGAATATTGGAGTTGGTGTACATAAAAGGTATCAGTGAACATTTCCCAGCGCTAACATTTTACTCAGACCAGCCGGAAAATTAAAAAAAACAAAAAAACCTCCTAAATTTAGGGTATTTTTTTCCATTCACAGTCTCATTATTTGACACTCTTAGGACTCAACACACTACTCATATTTATTCTTTTTTTTTTCTACATCAGTATCCCATCCTTCTTTCTCTACCAGTAATTGTGGCTGTTTAGTGGAGTACTGCTTGTTGGTGGGACATTTTGAACAGAAGCTGCTACAATTTGAAGCTTCAAGTTCTGGCTGGTTTTATGGTGGCTATTTTATGCCACAGACTGTTACTTGTTGTAGGACTGAAATTTATCCTTTTTCCATTTGATTACTCCTTTGGTTCCTTGTCAGTAGCTGATGACCAGAATATCTGCACAGAAATGCTGGTGCAGGGGTTTGTGCATGAGATGATGGCCATGGGTTTTTGGTGCTTGGAGGAGAAGAGAGCTTTAGGCTAGGGCAAGCTTTGATGCTGCTGAAAGCTGTTACAACGGAGATGCATGAGTCTCCAAGCAGCATCAACAACAGTTCCATGTATTTTTGGCTGTAATTATGTAGTTTAGAATATTTAAATTTGTCTGATATAATGCTGTTAGTACATCAGAGGTACTTGAAACATGGAGAAGAAAAAGGGGGGATATAAACAGAACTGGGAAAAGAAAGGGAATAGAAAACACAGGATGGAAAACTGCGAAGCAGAAGAGAAAGAAAAAACAAATGTGTGAGGAATGTGGAACATATAGAAGTATTTATCTCATTTGTTATGTGTAGGAAAGGGAAAATGAAGTTAAATGACAGCAACAAACTCAGTTTTCAGTTTATTAATGAAAACTAGTTATAGTATGTTACAACTAAACAGATGACTTGCTGTGTGAAGAGGGTTTTTTTGTGCACCTGATTACACATGCATTTAGGTAGATTTGGTTCTGCAATATATGTCAAGTTCTGATACGCACTGTGACCATTAGTTGGTACTGTCTTGAATCTTTTTCTGCAATGGTAATTTGCACTTTAAAAAATCTTTAAAATTAGGAAACTTTTGGGTTTTTTCTTTTTTTTTTTTTTTTAAATTTTCTACACTTTTCTCAGTCTGGGCAACCTACTGTGTTTTTAATTGGGCATGAAATGAAAATAGATTTGTTTATGCAGTTGTTGTTATTCCAATACTGGCAGAACTGCATTGGGGCAAAGTTTGAGGCTAACGTGTTGCTCTTCTTTTCTTTTTGACATCCTTCAGAAGCCATAGTGTTTATAACTTAAAAACTAAAGCACACAAACCCCACATGGTGAGTTTAAAAAAATACAGCCGTGATGCTTTATCCTTTTCCCAAGCTGGCTGATTGCACAAAGTAAATCATCTTTCAAAATAGACCATTAGATCTGCGTATGGAATTATTTGGACTGTCATTGTCATGATAGAAGTCATTATGTGTATGTATATATAAGAATTATATACTATTGAACTTAAATAATATATTCTTATACCTATTTTAATGAATTCCAGTGTGTATATACATGACTAAAATAAACTGAGTTTTCTGCAACTGTGAAAGGTCTGTATATATATATGTGAGTTCTTCAGGCAGACATGGGAAAATGCTTCAGTCCTGCAAACTGTCACTTCGTCAGTGAAAAATATTTCTATAGTGTATATAAGTTTAGTGATTAAAACATGATTTTGGATCTTATCCAGATGATTGTACAGTATAGTTCATTTATTTGGTGTTTTGGGTTTTTTTGCATTGGGCAAATGTGTGATTGGACAGGTGCTCTGCTCTTGCATTGGTGTTGCATGTAGCCTCTTATGGGTACATTTATATGGAATTAATTATTTAAAATTCTGTCTCTTGCAGAAAATGCTCTATATATTATAACTAAATTATCTTTTGGCTTTAAATATTTATTAAGTACCTAGTGGAATGCCAGTGGTTAATTGGTTTTGTTGCAAATGTGTAACATAATGTAGCGTAAGGCTAGGTGGAACTATTAGATTGTGATCTCCTCTGATCTCTGGGGAATAGATGAAGAATTATTGCTGAATGGAGAACAAGTAACGCTGCACCTGTAAGTGTCAGGAGAGGAGTGCTCAGGAGTTACAGTGTGAAATCAGATGGCACTAATTCTCTTTTGAATAGACACTGGCAATGTGGCTTACTATTTGAAAAACACATTATTATCTTGCTTTTAGGATTTGTGTATGGATAAATTTACATGATCTGGATTAAGGTGTGAATGTACATTGTACTGGCAGTTGGTTCCAGCTGTGCAGAGGGGGTTCTTGAAAGGCTGTGTGTGTGAAAGAGCAGTGTGAGCCACCAGTGCTGGCAGAGCAGAGCAGGCAGCCCAGCTGGGAGGTATTCCAAGTGCACTAGGAAAAGTATCTATGCAGTCTTTATGGTGCCTTATGCTGTAAACTTCTTCTCCTGGGACTTTTTCCTGTGTGCGCATATCTTATGTCTTATTTTAAATGAAATTCAAGTTCTGACTTCATTATGCTGTGTGTTTATTACACTCCATTTCACTTTTATTGTCTACTGCAGGAGATGCAAGAAAATCTTTTGAGTTGGTCAAAAGATGATGATTATTTTAAAAGATTTCCCCTTCCTTCTCAGCATCTGTTACTGGGTGGCTTGCAGTAGCTGTTCCTGATGCTGGCATCTTACAAACTTGAAGAAACAACAATAAAAACCCAAGAGACAGTGTAGAAGACACACACGCAGAGACAAGAATTTGTTGCTGTTGGTGCAAATTACAATGCCACAGCTGTTCGAAGTTAGATGAGCATGCATAAATGCGACAGCTATTGTGACTGTTTAATTTTTTTCTACTTTTTAAATGTTTGACCTTCAGTGATTCTTTTCCCCTCTTCATGGTATTACACAGTCCAGTTCTCATCCCCTGAATTCAAGCACTGCTGCTTAGGGCTGTAATAGGCACTCATGTGCTGATGTATTCTCACTTTGCACCAAAGCGTTTCAGAAGAATGAATTAATGAGTAAAACAGAAGCCAGGCAGTGTTTTGTATTTATTTTTTCAGAAGATCTCAAAGCAAGTGTACTAACCCTACTGCATTATCTACCTCCCTTTGTAGCTTGTGACTCAGTTGTTAATAGAGCCCAGGCTTTTTGCCTCTGTGCTGTTTGTTGCATAATACAGTTGCAGAATATGCTGAGTTGGAAGGGGCCCACAAACATCATCAGGTCATATTGTTATGAATGTGTGTGTATTTTTAATAGAGTCAATAATACCTCCCTTTTTATTTTGAGTTCTCAGACTCCTTGAAAATTTATGTTAATAAGATCTCCCATAATTTCCTCTCATGCAGTTGAGGCTTCATGGACATAGTGCATGTTGTGTGCATCACTGCTGGTAAAGAAAGCTTCTATAATTGGAATATTTCTCTATTGTTTTCTTTTAAAGGTATGCTGAATGCAGTAGGAAAACCAGATGCTCTGTCAGGGTGATGTGAGTGAAACAGAATCCCTTTAGGGGATTACTGTAAATTCTGGTTTCTAATGTAACAGCTTTTAATTATGTTGGTTTAGCTAATATTTGCAACTGAACTGCTACTTCCTGAGCATTTCTTAAATGTTGACAATAATCTAAGAAGGGAAGGATGATGTCTTGGTGCTTTTCCGGTTTTCAGATGTTTTGGTCATATTTTTATAGTTTAGTCAAAATTCTATATGCATGAGCAAAATGTTTGACTTAACAGTAAAACCTTGGGATAAACAAAACTTCATTGCTATTTGTCACTGTGTTCATTGTGAGCTCTTAATTCGTTCCAATAATAAGGTTAGTTTATAAATATTTCCAATTTTTTATAAATATATTAATTAATGTTCTTATTTAAAGCCAGAGATATTTTATTTTTTAATATTATTTTAAGGATACATATATAAAAATAGATATTAAGTAAATAGTGTAAATATGTCACATGATTTAGGGTTAAAAATTTTTAGTAAGTGTGCCAAGCTGAAAAGACGTGTGCTTATTCTCTCTATACTCATCATCTATAGCTATCTTTCAGCAGATCCCAGAGCACATTACAAAGCAAGGTAGGTTTCCTCATTTTATTTAGGAAATGTGGATCATCTGCCTTATTGAATAATGCAGCACTTTATTTTTTTTTTTTTAATATGTCATAACAACTATGAATGCCTCAAAAGCTCTTGAAGGCTGTCAGTCATGAAACATGATTTTATTGTCTTCTGCAAGAATTCTGGTAAAATGCCTTCCTATGTGATTGGATATGGCTCTTCTACAGAATTTTTTGTTCTTAACCAGTACAGAGATTCAGTGGACTAAAGGAAAGAGAAGTTCAGGTATTTGAGCTGGATAAACTTCCATGGATGTAAAACTTGGTTTCTAATGTAGCATTTAAGATAAATGAATTTAAGGCAACGTAAATGTGAATATGCACATACTTCTGTCTCTCTCAAAAATTAAATGTAGGCATTTACAATAGTTTTACCTTTTACACTTGTGTCCATTCATCAAACATACTCTGTTTAGGGGGAGCTTATGCAATGTAAACTTTCTGAGAGCAAATTTTATTTGAAATTTGTAGAAGTTTTAAAAATCCACTCAAATACTACATTTTATAGATTAGAATGCTTATCTGGTATGAGTGATTTGGAGAGATAGAAAAACTTAGCTTAATTTTTTGTTTTAATTAAACAAGACTCATACCAGTTATGGAGCTTCTTGTGCAAATAATCGTCTACTTAAGTATATTTTTATCAGTCTCATTTAAGCTATCATGTTTCAATATCACTGTCTTGTAATGTAAATCACTGTGACGTACTAATTTGCCACTAATTTTTTATTAATGTAATGACAGGAAATTCTAATAAAATCAGTTAAGCTGATATTAATTTGCTATGGCTTTAGTATTCTGTGTTGGAGTATGAAATGTTGTGCTCTCCATGATACACAGTTTCCAGCCACTTCTTTGGAAACAAGTTCTGGAAAACTTTTTGAAACTTCTCACAGTTGGCCTTAATTATAATTGGGTAATATGTGGGGACTTCTATGCTAGACTAGTAGAGTGTTTTTGCAAAGTTTTATTCCTGATCTCCTTCAGAGTAAAATCACTTCGTTATTTTTACTTTTTGTCAGTTCAGCCAGGAAAAAGCAGTAACAAACCTCTACTTTCTCTGTTCATTTATTTTTCTGCGGGAAAGTCTTGTAAATTCTTGCACCTAGGAGTACTTCTGTTGAGTTAAACATGGACAGAGATAGGAGTTTCGTGAAAGCACCCAAAGATGGGAATACCTGCAATGCAGTTAACCCAGATAAAGCATGATGGTGTGCAGTGAAACTGGTTATGAAACAGTTTTGACGCAACTGGTTTGGGGTTTGTTTTTCTTTCCTGAACACTGGGCACATAGCCTGCGAGTCGTTGCCGCACTTTCTAAAGACAATTGTCATAAATATTCTAAAAGCTAGAAAATATAGGTCTCTTTACCATATGGACTTTTACTTTATTTTACGTGAAGTTTTAATGACAAAGGAATATTTATATATATATCTATTTTTTTTTTTTTAATCTGTGGCAACCTTAATGGAGAAACAGCTTAATTATTGATAATTTACGAGGGTGGTACACTGGCTGGATTTCACCCATGTAAATCTGCTGCTGCCTTAGCAACAGCTACAGTGTATCATTTAGTGCTTAGGCTGTTTGTGGACTGTACAATATTATAATTAAAGAAAAGAAACATACAGACATTGAATGTAGATGAGTTGCGTCTTGTTGAAATGTTTAGGAGGGATACACGTGATGGATATGTGTGCATCTAGCTCCCAAGTTTCTTGTCCCCCAGTGCTGTCTGTAGGGCAAAGGAGCAGGTGGTGATTGTTTTGGGGATACTGTACTACAACACAGAAGCAAGGAGCATGGCAGCAGATAGAAAGCGAGAAAGCTGATAGCATTAATTGTGAGAAGCAGAATGGTACTTCAGAATCAAAGGGGCATCATGGCCAGTCCTGTGCAAGCAGAACAGTAGATGCGCTTGGCCCAGGACAAGCAGATAAGGAACAAGGTCAGCAATGCAGGGAACAAATCATTGATCAGAGCAGCACTGCTAGAACGATTTCTAAGAAAAAGCGCATCTAGTTCAGATTCTGATTAGCTTTATCTCCTATTTATGATGTAGCAGACGTCTGTCAGACAGTAACCATAACATTTCAAGTATGTCAAGAAGGATGATAATAAGTGACTGATCCTTTATATTTGTTTACAAAGACACATTTTGCTTTTGCACTCTAGACTTGGTCACTATGTGTGAAATCTTCTGTTATACTGTGCGGTGTTTTTAATGATGCTTAATGCTTACGATACAGTATGGAACAAATGTACAAGGCTTTGAGAAGCCACCTGAGGAAGGTCATTGAAGACTATTCACTCTCCAGCACTACCTTTCTTTTCTATCTCCATTTGAAGGAAGGAGTTTGCTGTTAACATTTGTTGTACTTACTGAGCACTTACTTTGCCACTTTCTTCTAAAAGAATACGATTTTGCTAACCAAGCAAGCTCCTCAGTAGAGCAGCGTTTCTGGGAAAGAGTAAGAAGAAAGCTGAAATATACTGAATGTATTGAAGAAGTCTCAAAATATTTAGTTAAGTGTCAATTCACCTAAGTCCTCACTTGAGCGTCTTTATGGGGGTAAAGATGGCATATTATTAGCTATATTTTTTTCACTTCAAAGATAGTAATTTAGTGCACTATTGTACTGAAATACAGTTGTATAGGGAAGCATGTGTTAGAACAGAGCCATGAGCTAGAAAGGAAAAAGAATGATTTTTTAATGCCAAATTGTTTTTAAATGTTTCTAAAGAGTTGATGTATAAGAAAAGCAGCAACTATTAAGGTACCTTTTAATCTGCTGCTCCAGCCATAATGCGTTCAGCAGCGCTTTAGGACTGTGTTAAGCACAACCAGGGCATCTGTGGAGACTTGACATGGCAGAAAAGCATACAAGTAATATAAAGGCTGTACTGTGCCCATTTCCTTAAGCAGTTCAGAGCAGAAGAGGGAATTTATTATTTAAATGTTTATGAAAAGAACAAGAAGTTTTAATGTGTGAATGTGCAGAAAAAAAGAAGAAAGCCTAATTGAATGGTGCGGAAAGCTGCAGCTTTCAAAGCTAGTGGTGGCTTTTTCTTACTGCTTAAATTAGGCTAGGAACAAGGCTTTCTTTTCCATTAAATAGCATAATTAGCCTTACAGTAACTGTCTGAGTATCTTCAAGTCTCCTGTTTGTTTTCATGACCTCCTTGTTTACTTGCAGGAAGTATTATTAAAGTTATTAAGAGGCTTTGCTCACTAAGATCTATGTGGGAAACCCACTAGAAAGTGAGGTATGGTAAGTGATGCATGGTATGAGAAATAATTTTGGAATTTTGTTTTTGTCTTAGTGTAAGCATTGAAGTTTAAGTTTCTGATTTTTGGGTTTAGTTTTTCCAGTGACTTGTTGTCCCATGTTAATTAGATGTATGATTCACCTCCCTTTTGCTTTGTCATTAAACTCCTCTGACAGGGTACAACTGTTACTAACTGTATAGATTATTTTGGACTTATCTGTTGTACTATACATAAATGATACATCTGCTGTACTGTATATTAAGTCTGAGTCCATGAAATTTAATGAGACCTGGATTTAGCCACTGGTCTCTAATGCTTGGTAAATTTTCCACAGTCTTTCTTTTAAATTGTGGATTTCTTTTGTCTGTTTTAATATTCTCTTCAATCTAATATTAGTCTTCGTTTTGTCTCCAAAGAAGAATGCAGTCCAAATAAACTCATGTACTAGGTTGTCTGCTTTTTGGGGATGATTTTTTATCCTCAGTTTAAAAAGAAATACTAATTGGCCTAATACATTTTCTCCTCACAGAACGTGTGTGTTTATTTTCATTCAGTCATTATTCTCTATATGTCTTTGCTAAAAAAGAAGAAGAATTAGACAGTGACTGCACAGGTGAGAGCACTGTACATCAGTAAGTAACAGTGCTGGGCTCTGAAAAATTTTGAAGTACTTTGATTCCTGAATTAAATCTGACCAAAGGCTTGAAATTTTCATTTTAATGCATTCCGGAGCGTATCTAAGAAACTTCTTCGATAGTCTAGTGTTTGATTAACATGCATTTTACTAACCCAGAAGAAGGCTTATGTAAATCTGTGTATGCTCTTAAACTGGAGTAGTTGTACTCTGTAACAGATCAATTTTCTTTCTGTTAATTGAAGAGAAAAGCAGTGATTGGTAGACTGAATGGACTAACAGCTATTCTGGTTTACCTGGAAATCCTAACTTCAGAAAAAAATTCTCAAACTCCTTGCATTATTAAAGTTACCTCTGCAAAATCTCTAGTGTGTGTTGTAGAAAATAGAGTTGTTTGCTAACCAACTCTACAGTCCTTATTAAGCTTTTTCCATTCTGTAAAGGCAATAGCTCTGAAATACAGAAGAGATTGCATTAAATCCTTGGCTGGCAATTTTGTGTGGGATTGAGTATTGAAATGCAGCAAAGCAAATAATGAAGGCATATGTTTACCTATAATTCTTTTTACCTTGGGAGAAGGATTAAATAGGAACAGTTTGGTTGTTGTCAAATTCTTAACAGTTGCTTTCAAGCATGAAACAGTCCCCCGGCTCTCGGAGGATTTACTTAGCAGTTTGAATAGAGAGGTCTTTACTGCTAATGGAACTGAGATGGCAGGCTTAAGCAATGGGGTGCTTTATAGCCTCTTCAGCCACTTGAGAAGATGTAACATCAAATAGCTGAAATCGTCTTGGTCTCCATTGGTGTTTGGGAAGTTGCACGGAGATTGATGAATAAATAATTCAGAGCTGCGTGAACGTCTTGATGGCAGCGCGTTGCAAGTATCTAAAAGCTTGATTCACAGAAGGTTTAGTACCAGGAGACATTCTGTAGTTTTTGTGTGAGCTTTGCCCCAGGGAACATTTACTGAAGTTTCCAAAAAAAAAAATAAAGAGGAGGGGAAAAACGAAATCTAGTGGGATTTTTTGAGGTTTGTAGTGAAGTGTTTAAGATTCTAAAATATTCTTCATAAAAAGGGATATGTTGTATTTGGGAGGATGGCTTGCAATTATTGGAAATATTTTGTAGCTGAGATGCTGGCTGTCAAATTCCTTTGCTGTATGATGATTTTTGATTAAAAAAAAAATCTGTGATTCTTAATACACCCCCCATTGTACCTATAAATCAGATTTTCAGTTTTGTTTTGACCTCAGGGTGGTGGAGGTTGAAAATTTTTTTTTATTTCTTTTTTTTTTTTGGTTTTTTTGTTTAAAGGTACTATATGGAGTAGATCCTTTCTGTGAAAGGAGAAGATGGCAAAAAAAGCTGTTAGCATGGGAGGAATATTAGATTTACATATCCTAGGATTTCCTTTCTGCCAAATGAAACAACATTGTTTAGGATTCCAATTTTAAAAAGTGCAAGAGCTTTCCCTCCAATACTCCCTTCTCCTCTTTAAATTTCTTATTAAACCTGCTAATGAGATAGCTAGTATTTAGAAGCTTTACTACAGGGATCAAAATGTAATGTGAGAAACTCTTCCGGTTGAATTTGCACGAATTTGGGATAATTTTCTGTACTTTAAAAAGGTTCGTGCCTATTCAGTTCATCTAATTTCTTCACATGCTAATAGCTGTGTTGGTATGGAACTCTTAAATTTCAGCTTCTCTAATTTTTCCTCTGAAAGCTATAAAGTCTGTGCTGTGACTCATCTGTAAGAAGGTCCAATAACAATTCAATTAATTTATAGATTTGTAGATTTTAATTTTCTCTGCTGCCTACACAGGCTTTCCCATTGCATTTCACACTATTTTTTGGACCTATATGTGGAAAGGTATTGATGCAGGGGGTCTGTCTGATGGCTAAAGTATGCAAATCCTGGGGTAGTGGTTTTAGTGGTAAATTACTGTCACTTAGATAATGTAAATGAATACATATTTCTGATTTGAATTTGTTTACGCTTTGAGGTTCTGCTCTGTTGTGTTTCATTATGCATATTTTTGTTAGATGAAGAAATTACCTATTACCAGAAGTCTTACTGTTTAAATTATTTAGAAAATTAGTAAATTGCCACTGAAACCTTCTGAAATAAATAGTTATTTGGACTTCATAGGTCTCGTATAAAATGGCAGATTTTCCAGAGCTTCATTAATGCTTGTGTTCCTTCTAATGATTCTTTGGTTTAATCTGCCAAAATTGTCTGTTGTACACTGAAGTCTGCTAAGTTATCTAGCAAAACCAAAAAGTGATACTATATTTTATTGTTGAGTGGTTTGATTGTAATATCAGCATTGGAAGGTTTTTGATGTTGGCTTCATGTTTTTAATCCTTAGGTTATCATTTCCCTCTCCCCCATCCCTTAAAAGTTAGTATCCTAGGACTTCAGAAGCTGAAGTTCATGTCTGACAAAAAGACTCAACTATTACAAATACAGATGATAACACCATGAAAGCCTATATTCGTACCTGTATTTGCCACTGGTCCCCTCAGATAATTGATAAATACTCTATCACCTAATATACTGCTTTTAGTCTCCAGTGGAGAGAACCCCTCTGATTAGATTCCCTTGCAGTAAAAGGAACAGCCACTCTGATGTGATCTTGCCTTGGTGTTTTCTGCAAAAATTCGTCTGTGGGATTTAATAACAAATGGAAAGTATAATGAAGTCTACTGCCAGGATAAGAAGATACTGCTGTGCTGAGCAGAACTTGCTTCCAAGCAGGCTGAAACCAAAGCAGAATGTAGCAGCTGAAAACATTTTGCTTATTTCTAAGCATAAGCAAGGGGCACCCCAAAGAAAAGCGCAAGTCTTCCTCAGAAGGCTTTCAGATAATGTCTGAAATGTCCATCTGGACATGTGCTCTCTGCTCTAAGCGTTCTGTCAAAATGGTAGGTGAATTCACAGTTCCCATGGGAGAGTGGGAAAATGATGTCCATCTCCAGCTGCCTTTGAAAGCTACATGGTGTCTTTTAGTCACTCACCTGATTCTTATTTTTTCCAGGGCTTCCCTTTGGTAGACAATCCATTTAGTGACCTCTTGCTGTGGAAGTAAGGGCACCTTCGTTCAAGTCAGCAGACCTCAGCCTGAGATATTGTTACATTTACTTGCCTTTTAAAAATGAGCATCTCTTCAGGGACTTCGTTAGCTAAACTCTGAAATGTTCTTGGGAGCCTGAAGACTGGTCACCTCCTGTTATCCAAGAACTAGTGTACTTACAATTCTGCTCATGTGTTCAGGGCATAGCCAGCTTTTACAAGCTTCTCTTCCCATCTAAAGGAAAGTCAGTGCTATTTTCCAGGTCAAGCACTCTTTCCTCAGCTGTGAAGTGAGGCACAAGACTTCTGAAATCAGGAATATGAAATGGGACAGGTTTGTTCTCCTTGAATCTTTAGGGAACCCATGCAGTAAGGCATTTTGTAGCTATTTGCTCGTCTCGTTGCAAAGTGTTTGGGATGAATTCCTTGTGGATTAGAGGTTGGGTGAATCGTAAAATCAACCAGAAAGTAGAGTAGTTGCTCAGGTGGCTGACCATGACCTGTGAGCTCATAGGCAAGATACAATTGCAGCAATTCAGTTGCATGGACTTGCAGAGGGATGAACAATCTAGTATTATTGGCTGATGAAATCGCTGGATTAACATTGAGAAGATATTGACAAAATTATAATGTTTTAACTGCTGTGAGAGTGTATACGTGGCAGAGGATTTATTTTCTTAAAGAAATGCAAACATCTGAAATCAAAATCTTAAATAACAGTACTCTGTCTGCATATTAGATTAGGCGATTTAGTGATCTGATCATTGCAAGCCCCTGATGTTCAGTATCTCCCTCTCCAGTGTAGTTGTAAAAGAAGAAAGGGGAAATCTGAAGTCCTGTGGTGAAATTCCAGCTGTATGAACAGATGTCATCGTGGTGTGGGTTGGTGTTACGCAAACACAAATCATACCAAATGACAGTGCTGAAAGGAACTCAGTTAATTCAAATATAATAACTATTTTGATATATTAGGTAGGTATATTATACCATGTTAAGTAATTTACAAAAGGGTATTCATTAAAACAAATTAATTTTTCTTTATTCTGGAAATGTAAAATGCTGCTAAGTGCAGGTTTATCTGCATGCTCTTGCAAACATTGGGCTCCATGCGAGTCTCTGTTTCTCTAAACACAATAATAGAATTCTTATATCTACCAGTATTAACCAGTTTGTGTAAAAAATTTGTTGAGGTGGTTTTAAGGCAGACTGAGTCAGTGTGGTGGAGCTTTTTTAATTAAAAAATGCACTTAGTGGCTCTCACACAGAAGTCTTCCAGGCCTTCTGCATTATAATTGTGTAACAGGAAATTTTGAGCTCAGGGTCAACTCATGCTAAGAGGCAACCCAGCCTAGTCTTATTAGTGCTAGATTTGAGGAATAAATGTTCACCTTTGAGACAACCCAGCCTTCCTTGTGTTGCTCTGTTGTTTCTGCTAATATTTTGCATGCATTTCTCAGCTGATAATATTTATCAACTTTGTTTAAAGACTGTAAGAGAAGAGCGTTTCAAGAGCATTTAATTTGTGATTTCTGCACCTTGGTTAGTTGGCTTTCTGGCTATCTGTGCCCAGCATTTTAATATCACTTGAATAAATTCTTATCTTAAAATTAGGATTGTGTTCCCACACCACAGTGCCCAAGTAATACTATAAAATAGAAGGTCCACTGTGATACTACTGAAGTCATGTAATGGATAATAATAGTGTTTAGAAGCTTGGAAGTGGGTACTGCTTTCTCATACCCATAATCAAATAGCCATTACTCCTTTACTACAAAACCAGTGAATTTCTGTAACTCTTTGCTTTTGAAACTGCTTGTGATTTGTTAAAGATGTATATAAGTCTGTTTTGGCAAAGCAGAAATTTGTGTATGTATCGTAACACATACTTAGTGCTGAGTTTCTGTAGAGCACAGTGGCTTATGCAATGTTGGAAGCTGCTAGAGTTCATAAAAAATTCCAGAGGTTACTAATTATAGTCCTAGGAACTAAATGTTTTTAACCTCAAGGGTTGCCCCTTGCAGCTTTCAGTTTTTCTGTGTTTTGTTGCATAATAGTATCCACGCATCTTGTTCCTGTATCTTTATTTAGGGTGTAGTCTTTATCCTTTATCTTGGAGATCTTGGGGAATTTTTTTTTTTCAGAAAACCAACACAGTTTGCTGTTGGGAAAAGTTGATTTTACTAGGCAAGAACTTTCCCTGTTTACCAGGCCTAAGAATAATATGATACTAAAAAGTATTGTTGAGCAAAAAAAAGGAAGGGTAAAAGATTATTAATTGCCTGTTATAAGGCCAGTTTCCTTCTTTTGTTACTCTTTCCTTTTAAAGGAAGCTAATCTGGTTTGGGGGTTATGGAAATTTTTAGGTGATGTGCAGATTATAATACCAGAAGGGGGATGGGGTCAGGAGTTTGTGGATTGGTTGGTCTATCTTCATAGTTTGGGCTGTAGCAACTTGCACGGTTAAGTCCTCCTTGAACACCAGCATTTGATGTTCGGGCAGTGCACGTTTGTTTCTTTTGCCCCACAGTTCTATGAAGAACCCACAGTTGTTTAATTGTCTGGGTTAATTGCTTGGGTTGGTGTGTTTAAAAACAAACACTTTTATTGTTGATATTTTCTGTCCTTCCTTCCTGGCATAAAGGTCTTTGCTCTCCATACTCATTCTTTCCTTCTAAGTGCAAGTTTTTCTACATGTTTGTCAAAGTGATTATATACCAGCGTCTGGCTTAGTGAGTGTTGCTGAGGTTGCTGTGTAATGGTCTTTATTACTTGATCTCAGTCCTTCCATCATCTTCAAACTCAGTTTGGGGATGTTGCAGCTTTCTGAAATATTGTTAACAGTGTCCTATTGAATATTTTTGTGAAGACCCCCCACTGCACACTTAGTGTTTTGTGGGTTTTTCCCAGGTAGTTACTGCATGTCTTTGACTAGATTTTAATTACATTAACAAATGTAATTAAAAATTTAATTTTTCTGATACTTTATTGTAAAGTCCTCAAGAAAAAAATACATCAAAACTTACATTTTGATAAATTTGCTTTCAAGCACATGCTTCAGTTTCTTAAGGTAATATCCATAAACTGGTGTTAATTTATGGTAGTTTGATATAATTGAACTTTGTAGCAGATGTTCTCTCACTGGGGATTGTTTCAGGATCCAGGGAGAGTTCAATAGGATTCTTGTTCTTGTCATTTTTTTAGGGTTTTTTTGTGTCATTCCAACTTTATCTACTGATTACAGCTTTATTTCCTGAAATTTGTTGGTATTTCAGGACTTCAGTTCTTGCAGTTATTTCCTGAATACTAAGCATGCTTCAGAAATTGCTGAAGTCATCAGTCCTGCAAAATATAAACTATGTGATCTTAGTAGAGCTGTCTGTGGGATGTTAATAATTGTTTAAGATCCTCATTTACTAAAAAAAAATAAATTTTTTTCACTGTATGAGAAGACTTGCGGTGTCTTCTGTCTTATGACACAGGTAACATATCTGCATCCTTGGATGCTTTTCTTAACATTTCGAATATTTGGAGGCTAAAGCAAGTAAAGCTGCATCTTTGTTTAGAGAACTGTGTAACTTGACAGAATTTTCTGGGTTTGAGTTTCTCAGCCCTAGTAAATGATCAAAAGCAGACACTACCTTCACCAGGTTCATCAGACCGTGCTTGTTCCTTAGTATTACAGCTGGGCAGTTTTAGCCAGCTTCCTCTGGAATTTGACCAGGGAAATGCATTGGAAGCAAATGAAAGTGCATGGGATTCTACACTGTGTGATTATTGCTGATATAACTGCAGTGAAAACTGGCTGGTAATCTTCCACCCTACCATCAGAAAGTGTGCTATCTGAACACAAAGGTCAGGAAATCCCAAGCATAATCAAGAATGGATTATTTTGGCTGTACACACTTCTTATCTAAGCCTTGAGTCAGAAACAAAAGCTTTAGCTTTGCCAGATCTGCGGCGCATTGTCCCAAGTGCTGCAGTTTATGTGACCGCTCTCTGCTTCTTGCTCTGTCAGCCCCTCACTGCAACACTGGAAGCTCCTTCTCCACGTTTAACAGCTGGAAAAAACTCAGAGGAGGAGGTGATTAGTTCCTGCTGGTTGTGTGAGAGTTTGTGGCTGAGTGCAGAGCGAGGTTTGAGTTGGCGTGTGCCCAGGGAGCGGCTGCTGTGTCCTGGCTGGCTGCTTGCCCACCTGGAACCATCCCAGTGGGATTCTCTGTCACACCTAGAGTGGGGCAGAGGGGAACAGCAGCCCTGATGAGGGAAACATGGGGACCCTGCTTTGTGGAATTTGGGATGAGATATGACAATTTGTGGCAGGAAATCCTGAGCCATTTCCTAGAGCTTGTATTTGTTCCATTGTGAAAGAAGCCAAAGTGCTGATTTTTCTTCCTTTAACTTTGATGAAAGTTAAATATGCAAGATAAAATTCACTTTTAAGTAGTGTGCAGGAGAGAGGGCTTGTGAGAAAGATTTTGTCTCTTCACTGCTGTATTTTCTTTCAAGGCTGATTTTAGTGTGTTTAACATTCTACTGTGTCCTCAGGACAGTGCTTAGGCTTCTGAATGTTAACATTGCTGAATCAATTATTACTTTTATTTGGATTTGATGAAGATTATGTTTTGCAGCAGTTAAGGTCATTTGCCTGAGGTTGTAAGTTGAAGAATATGATTAGCTGGTCGGTCTACCACTGCTTTTGTGGTCTTGGCCTAAAAACACATAGGGCATCTGCGTGACAAAGCACAGATTATATATTTCCATGGTAGTTAAAAATCCTACCCAAATAGACTGGTGGAGAATAAAAGAAGAATAATTATGAAAGCTGGTTGCATTCCTGTCAAATTGCATTTCTCTCTAAGAGTGCTACATTTAGTGTTGCTTCTCTCTTTCCTCTGAATGATGAGAAAGCTGAAAACTCTGAGGTCAGTATTTTTTTGTTATGAGCAGAATTAATTTGTTATTAGACAGGAGTGGCAGAGGTCAGCTAGATGTATTTCCAGAATGCTGTCATTATTCAGAAGTTAAGATAGTCAAGATAAGACAGTTGAAATAAAATACTATGCCAGAATATCTACCTGACTAGAAGGTGAAGTATACTATTAACCTACTGTACGAAACAAAAATATTTCATTAGCAGCAGTTTTCAGGAAGGCTACAGGCCTTCCTGATTTCCTTGTTCCTTACCAGCCGTCCTCGCCTTGAAAAATTGCGAGAGAACTGGAACATTTTGTGTTCTTTTCCGAAGGTCGGTGTTGTGTAGTTTTGCAGAATCAACCAATTTCTGAGTTAGGCATCCCCTGCTGAAAAGCCCTGCCAGATTATAATACAGAAAGAAAAGTGTTTTCCTAAGTAGCTGACTCAAAATTAATTTCGGTGCTGCCAATCCCCACACCTCCGTCCCTCTCCCCCTAACAAATAACTCACTGAGCCCTTGCCAATCAGCTACCTTGTAGGAAAAATCAGAGGTGATATGAATAAACAGTTGTGTCACTCTGTGGTCTCTACAACACCATGATTTTTACAAGAGCTGCAGTATAGCATGGGGAGGAGGCAAGTGGAAATAAAGCATGTGAATGAGGGTCTGGCTGTGAGCATCACTCTCAAAGGTGACAAAGCACAAGGGGATGAGGAACAATATTGAATGTAATGACCTTGGTAAGAATGCCAGTTACGAAAGTGTTGTGTAATGTTTACTGCTGTCATAAATACACATTTGTTGTTGTTACAGAAGCAAGTGCACTATCTTTAAGAAAAGTACAAGAAAAAACTGAAAAAGTAGTTGAAGGCTGCCTACCAAAGGCAGCTACAAAAGGAAGGAGAAATCCAGCAAGGAACCAATAATTAAAGGCACTAATTGAGGGCACTAAGCCCATTCATTAATAAACCCACGTCAACAAAGTAATCAGCAGATTAAAGTCCAAATAATGAAAACATTAGGACTGCAATACTAATATAAAGAACTAAATTAAATGGAGGAGACACTACTATTGTCTCTGAAGATTCACTCTGTGTATATGTCCTCAAAAATTAAATTGAATTTTTAAATAATTAAATAGCTTTTACTGGCCTAGAGGGATAAAAAACGCAAAATGGTTTCATCTACATATCTTGTGGTTCAGTTTTGCTGACTAGTAGTGGGTTGGTTGTATTCCAACTGCAAACATTTAAAATCAAAATGTAACCATTCTAGTCAGGAATAGATATAATACCACAAGTAATTAATCTGAATAGTAATAGGTGATGTGTTTACTCTGACAGAGCTGTAGTAAAATAAGAAGAAATAATATCTTTTTGGTAGTTCACAGATGGATTTCAAATACTGAATGATTCCCAGTCGAAAAAGTATCTCTATGATGGTATGATCGGAAAGAGAATTATAGCAAATAAGGGATATTTTTTCCCTTGGAAAAAACTCTTTGAATATCTGATCTTTGCAAAATGACAAATTTACTACTTTTTAGGTGATAATTTCAGTTAAAATTACCATTACTGCTTTATTAGATGGTCAGATCAGCCAAAATGCAGTGAGACATTAGAAGTATTCTATTAATTTGTCTGTTGAATGAAAACAAAATAAACAATATGAGCTTTTAAAGCAGTAAAATATGTCACATTATTGAAGTATTACAAGATTTCTGATTTAGGGCCTTTTTTTTTTTATGGTTCCAATGACATTGCACAGCATTCCTTTTCTAGGTTTTTTTCCTTCTCTTTTTTTTCCCCCTGAAGATTTTTATAGAACTGTAAGCTTTACTGCCATCTATCAGCTTCTGCCTACTTAGTCATTCACTGTTGTAATTGTTTATGCCACTATTCCCAAAGCAAGAGGCGTAGAAAATAATTGCTGCTAAAATCAGTTGAAATGTAGTCTAGAGAAGAAGTCCCAGTTCATTGTAAGCATTTATTTAGGTAATTGGTAACAATTGGACATAGGATAGAAAGTTAGAATATTGCTGAAGTTTCTGCAATTTTGGGAAGAAGTTACATGTTGGTATCTTTGATATATCTAAAATATCTTCAATAAACTTCTGTTCCTGGATTTTCCTTATATTCCTTATATTGAAGATATGCATCTGTTAAAAGTTGAGTATGGTATGAAGATGAAAATCCCATTGCTTCAAGATTCTGAATGTCATAGATGCAGTAAAGAACATCATAATGCAATGAAACCGCTTCCATAGCTTCTGCAGTGACATTTCCAATCTTGCAGTTTTGTATTCTAGAGACTAGGCCAGGCACATAACGCGTGGTTAAAGCTGGGAATGATTCTGGATGCTGGCTCGCAGGTGATCTGGAATCACATGCTGAGAGCAGTGGTTGATGTCTCTGAGTTGCTTAGTAACTTGTGCGCGTGGGTTGTCTTCCTCCAGTTCCACGCTGCATTTGTGTGTAATTACAGCCTGACTCGGATGTTCCAGCACCTGCTGGCTCTCGCACTTCCAGGGCAGGAACGCTGCAGATAGTCATTAAAGCAAAGGCTTGGTGTGGGATATCTCCACCATGGCTGTCATAGCTACAGCCAAAGGAAACTGGAAACCAAAAACTGTAATGCGTATTTGGAAGGAGTGCTGAGTTATCTTACTCTCTGAAGGAAAACGCATTTTGCTTGTGCTTAACAAAATGTATCTGTTCATCCTGGTTTCTGCTACTGGGATAGAAAAGCTGCTGGAGTGCAGCAGTTCTATGACGTAACGTTGGTTGGAACTACAGCATGTACTGAAGTGTACTGACTGTTTTCTAGTTACTCTTTTAATACCAGAGCCCCAGGGAAATAACTTCAGGTGAATAAAATAAAGGAGAAAGATCCCTTTTAAATTCAATCCTGTTTTTCTGTGCAAATTCAACGTACTATTTCATTGTTGTCCAGTCTTGCCTTCAGTAATCTTCCATTTTCCAATAGTCCTTTTTCACTTCCTAACTTTCATGTGCTTGAAGGTGACAGTCAGAAGTTGTGGGACTCAGATGTTGTCCACCTCTGACAAAAGATTGCATACTGTGATATTGCTGGGAATGTTGATATTTGGAGGTTGCTTCTACCGCATTAGCCACCTCTTAAGTGTTAAATTTTTCATTAGTATCATTATAACCATACTAGTGTAACTTCAGCTTTCTAAATTCTTTTTCATCCTGTTGTAGCATGTATTCAAAAACGTAGAGCAGCAAGTCTTTCTACTTTGGCTCTTTTCTCAGAGAAAAACCTCTTAATATGTTTTTTAATCTTTAGATAATGTCAGATATTGCAATACATAATTTTAATGATATTTCATACTGATTTCTAAGATGGATGGAGTGTCATATTTGGCAAACAGTAAAAAAAGGTCTAAGAGCATGTGAATGATATTTTAATAGAAATGTATATGGTAAGAGAAATCAGAATTCCAGCACAATTCGTTGTGTGTTGTATTATTCACCTTCCTGCTTTTAAATGGTGAAGGAATTAAGTTAAAAAATACTTTTTACATTTTCACTTAGAACTACATTCTTCAAAACACTGACAAGAAGCTCCATTAACTATATAATGTAAAAGGTGGTGGATCTCTATAATACCACTTTTTCGGGAGTTTTAACACTCAGATGCTTTCTGAGATAAGATGGAAATGCTCTCTTGGGATTTCTATTGCTGAATTAAAGTTCTTAGGTTCATAGGAATGAGTTTTATGGTCAGTAATCTACTAGTGGTGGGGAATAATTTCCACCACTTCTGGTCAGAGTAGCAAACCACAGTAAAGGCACTGATAGTGGTTGTGGGATACCCAGTCATTAAATGCTGTGGTATTTGTGGTTATTTCACTATGAATGTGTGAAAGCAGTATTGCAGTGAAGTTAAAAATCCATGTCAACTCTGTGTCCAGGCTGTGGGAGGCTGCAGTGGTGTAGCACAGGCTGCACATGCCCTTGCTTTCTTCAGAAATGCTGCCTCTCGCTGGTGCTGCATCATTTGACCTGCAGATGTTGGCAGTTCAAGAGGTTTCTGACTTTGGAAGTCCTAAACTTCATAGGGTGCTGGAAACTTAGTGTTATATTAGCTTTTTGTTAGTTTAGATCTGTGGGGGTGGATGTCTGTATGTTGAGGTCATTGCATAAAATCATGAGAAATTAGTTGATATTTTTATTTCATTAATTGCTGGTTATTTATCTTAACTTAGAAGTAAGACACATAAATGTTACTTTTTTTTCTTGTCAACTCTCTTTACGTTTCATCTGTGTTGCCTTGTCCTCCCAAGATCCTGCCGCCTTCTTGTGCAGGCAAAAGAAGGGAAGTTTTTAAAGCATGTTTTCTCATTGTTCATGAATAGTAATTTAGTTTAATGCTTTGCCTTTGTCCAGGGGAGGCAGACCATCTTTTATGTTCACCATGTTGTATGCATTTTTTCACTTGTTTTTGTTTTTCTGTTTCTATAATTTGTGATAATGTATGTTGTGATACGCAAACATGCATATCAGTGTTTGGTGGATCACAGAAAATGTCAGGTGGTTCTTCATTAAGGAGAAAGAAAATCTGTTGTATACTGTCCTTTAATCTGCATGTTTCCCATATTTCCATCACATTTTGTTTATTTTAATAACTTGGTGAGAGCTTAGTATGCTGATCATCAGCAGTTGAGGTGTCTGTGAATTTAGGGACTTAAAAAACCAAAACACCTCCACTTCCTGAATACACAGGTGTTCACAATGAAAGCATGCTGTTCAACAGAAAAGCTGTGATTTCTGCTGAGTGAAATAGTTTTTTAATACGAAACTTGGATTTTTATGTCCTTGGAATTAAGACTGATCAGTGCTGGTCCAGCACTTTTTCCTAGGGACCAGGCATAGAGTTTTATAGAGGTTAAAAGTTTTCTCATTTTCGTGAACCTCTTCTTGCTTTTCACACAGTTTTACAAGAAGTCAGTGTAAAAACATCTCTTTATCTTGCTTTTGTGTCAGTGCTTAGTATCTTTGATTGTTGGTTGTATAGCTGCTGAACCAAAGAACACTTGTAGGGAAAAGACTTTGATTGGGACCAAGTGATAAACTGTAGGTTTAGTGATTTTTCACAAACAGATTTTTCTGTGAGTGGTTAATGTATTGCAGAGGAAAGCTATGGAACCTTTTTCTTTCTTCCTTTTTCTTTCTTTCTTTCTTCTTTTTTTAAAATTATTTTTATTTGTGTGGTTGCCTCAGTCCCCTAAATACTCCTATGTCAGCAATTAGCAGGAGCAGTGTTTCATTAATCCATTAGATCTCTGATGCAGCACATTTTAAGACCAAGAGATAATAGGGAATCATTTGTTTAAACCTCAGGATTAGCTTCTGATGTATCAGGCTGCACTGTCATTAACAGCAATGGTGGAAGAACTGTAAACCAAAGCAGCTACACAGTGTGTGGTGGATACTCTTAAAATCAAGCAAAAGTTCTCTTGTACTTCTAAGCTTATAAACATCACGTAACACATAAATTCAAGGAATAACTGTGTTATTTTAGGTAGTGTTTATAGTTTCCTGTTGTATTAAACACTTAATATGTAGCCATAACACATCTGATATCAAATTCTTACTGGAAGAAACTTGGTTTTGTTTTTTGTAATATTAATATAGATGCATTTTACTATTATTATTGTTAATACAAAAATCCATTCAAAATGTCTGATCCTTAAAAAGCACAGCAGTTCTGTTAAACCAGTGGAGTTTTTATTGTCCTTGTAAGCTTTTAGAATGAGGTGTTTCATTTCTGTGCTGAAGCACGAGCCTTTAAAAATGAGAACTCTTCAAAATGCTAGCAGTTGATTTAATTTGTAACTTACACAGTATGTTGAACTTGCAGATTATTGTGCTCTTATATTATAGAGATAAAAGAGGATTTATAGGTACTTTCTCCTTTTGATTGAGTAGTACTTTTAAAAGAACATTGTAAATGCAGTAGTGGCTGAAATGATAAACTTTGCAATCCTGTTTGGCTTCCATGTGGAGACGGGGAGGTTAGAGGCATCATATAGGACTGAATGGCAAATAGCAACTTGTCTACTGTATAATCACAATCAGGCATAAATGAGTTCCAGTTCCCCTGTATTGATCCCATTATCAAGAAATACCTTGCTGCACAGAGTTGGCAGAGGTTGTCCACTGTGATCAGAAAGTTTCTGCCTGTTTTTCCCAATGCTCAAATTATATCTGACTGCTTCTTGTTGCAGCTACACTGCTTTTACTTCCAGGTTCACTGGCCTCTTCAGTATATTTTGCTTTTTAGGTCAGTTGATTGGCATTCAAACCTCACAGAAGGAGCTGAGGGCTTCCTCCTTAGTCTACTGCCAGAACAACATAGCCTCCAGGTCTATCATGACCTATATATATATAAATCCACTTGCCAAAGCGTACTCTTGCCTTATCTTCCAATACTGGAAGGGTTGTGGGTTTTGATTGAAGGCAGTCCTATCCTGGTCCTTGCTAGGGCCAAACAGGTCCCTTCTTGGATGCAGTACAGAGGTGGGTGGGAGAGAAGCAAACATACTTGCTTTCCTTTCTTATCTTGAAATGTAGCACCTGATGTGAAGGCAAAACTACCCTGCAAAGCCAAAGCAAAGTGGAATTTTGTGTGTCTATTTCAGACATAAATGTGTTGTTGTTACTCTTAATTGGAAAATAGCAGCAACTGCTTGAACATTTTACTATTGGACTCCATTACCTGTTGAGTTCATTGACTCATGTGGTGATCCTCTGCCCTTCTGAAGAGTTAGACTGGTTGTAATGGCACTACTTCTGCAGAAATTGTTTACTGGAATAAACATGGTCATTAAAAACTTGAACAACATAAAAAACACCCAAAACACCTTAAGGTGAACTAATAAAGGCAGTTGGTTGTCTGAGATGAGGGAGCTCCATTCAGCAAAGATATATTTACTAATTTTTAAATATTTGCTCGTGATGTAAAAATTGACCATTTATATGAACTTCTTGCCAATGGTAACAAATGCCAAAAAAATAATTCAATAATTTAATAATAAGTGTGAGAACTTTTTTTTCTGTGCTTTGGACTAATGGCAACTTTGCAGTAGTCCTAGAAAATTAGAAATACAATGTTAGTCATTCATCTGTTATATATCTGGAGCTCCAGCTGTAGCATCACACATATTGTACCTGTGACCCAAGTCTCTTTTGAAGAAAGGGGAACTTTCAGATAAATAAAGGTCAGCCTGCTCTGGGATTGTGTTAGCGCCATGGGTGGCCAGTGTAGCTGCATTTTCTGGTGTATGTGCTGTGGAGTCTGCACAGAGTTTAAAGTGATTTCTGATTGTGCTTTCAGGACCAGCTCTCTAATGTGGAGGAGAGACAGATACAGATGGTTATTTCAGTGTTTGCAGTATAACGAAAAATGAGTATTGTTATTTGGTCATGGGAAGGTGAAGCACAAAAGCAGATTTGGATATAGTTCCTATGTTGCCTTTCTAACTTTGATCTGAAGTGTTTTGTACCTTAACTCTTTGTTGTGTGTGGATTTTTTTTCTTGCCCTTAGTGGGAGGACATGGGAAGAAATAGTGAGTGTAAGCTGGAGTGGATTTAGACATGTGCCAGCTATGTCCAGTTTCATGGATTCCATGTTTTTGAATAACCTCCTTCTGTTGCTGTTATTATAAAGATATAAGTATAGTAGTTTTCTTCATTCAGTAAAAAGTAATGATTTTAATCGTTAAACTTGCTGACTTTACCTTCTAATTATTTTTTTCTTGTTGTAATCTCCTTCTGGTAATTTCTTCAGAGGGTAATTACAGTCTTCCTGATGTGCAGTGTTTCCATATAGCACTCTAGTTGTTTTATTCCGTGAGACCTTTCAGTCTGGAAGTGATTAGTTTATTGTGCTAAACTGCTTGTCTTTCAAGTTACTCTTTTTGAATTATTCTAGTCTAATTGTGTTCTTTCAGCCCTTGTCCTCTCCAGCTCTCCCAGCCATCTCTTTTGACTTGGTGTAACACTGGATGGTTAGTGTACAATACAAGGAGATAGAAGGAAAAGCAGGTTTCATTCTGCAGATTTTGCGTGAGAGCACTGAGAGCAGGCTGTCAGAGTCCTCAGTAGCTCTGTCTGTCTGCATGAGTCTGTGCAGTGAATTCATCTTCACTGTCACCTTGGTGACCAAGAGGGTTTGGTGTCTCACAGATGCCTATCCCAACCCAAAAGCTGTTCTCTTCCATTCTGCATTATGGCATTTGCAGAGCAACTCGCAAGAGCCCTGGGGATTTCTCTGACATTAAAAAATAAGGGGAAAAATGCTACAGAGTGACCTTTTATTAACTAGAACCTTGAGCAACTTATCAGAGCTGCTGGGGTAAAAGCAACACCATGGTGAATTCAAATTTGAAATTGGTGTGGGTGCATTTTCAGTTTTGTATCTGTTAACGTGTGGCCTTATGCACTGGCTGGCTGTAGTCTTCCTAATAGGAACCCTTAGCTACAGTTTCAGAGAGATGATCCAGACTTGGAGACTAGCTGATCAATAATAATATATTTAAAAAAAATAGGCAAACATCTAGCAGAATATTTTTCTAATCAGAATCTGCATATACTGGAAAAACCATCAGGATTATTTTTCACTCGGATGAATAAAAAAGATGCATTTCCTCATTTGGTTATTTGGAAGCCTTTCCTGGCTATGTTGATTGGCATTCTGGGGCCAGGGTGAGAGTCCCTTTTTCATTTAGAAAACCAGGGCTGTTTTGAGAGTGAGTCGCTCTTTCTATGATTAGAGTTAAAAGGAAAGACTGAGCAGTTTGTCTTTCACATGTATCTTATAGGGCTTTCTCTCCCCTTCAAATTGAATTATTTTTATATCATAGAATCATTGCAAATTCACCTGACCTGAGGCAGTCTGACCCATGGTCAATGATGATCATACTGTTAAGACAGATATATAGTTATGGTGGGATGAGGGTGAGGGTGAATTAGTTTTAAATTTGGGATGTTATTTCTGCACCTGGGAATAAGCCACTAAATAAGAAGCAATCTTACTGCATGTATCCAGCAGAACTCTATCTTCAAAGCTATTTGGATTAAAAAAAAAATAAAATGAAATTTGTCTCTGATGGATGGTGAATCAATAATCTCCTGCTGTAGATGAAGTGTTCCATAAAGAAGCTCCATCCTAGTAGAGGAAATGGAGATTAGTCCTGCTAGGAGAGCAATTTTGTGTCATAAGTCACTGAGGGTTCTTACTTCTTCTTCCTCTAGGGCCCCTGTCCTGTTTTTCTCCCTTCTTTCCCACAGAGAATATCGTGCTGATGGAGATAAAATGGCAAACCTCACTTACTACGTTTGCTCTTGTTTTGTGAAAGTAAATATTGAGACGCTTTTGGGGGATTCCTTAAAAATTATTTTTTCCTTAGAAGTTTCTTCCCATGGCCTTTTCCCCTAAATGTTATCCGTGACCCTTAGACTCCATATTTTGCCATGTGTGCTCATGCAGAAGCAGAGTCCTGGGAGGAGGTAGAGGCAGTGAGAAGTAGAGGGGCTGCTGAAAGGCCAAATGCTCCAGCCTGTGAACTGTCAGAGACTGGGGAGTTTAGAAGGGAGATAATTAATTTTTTTCACCTTTTATTGGGTGGGGGCTGCAGAGAGGGGGAAGAAGGTGTTCAATCCCTATATGGATTTTCGCTTATGAGTTTGACTTGATAGTCTGTGGATTCCTTCCAACTCAGAATATTCTGTGATAGATGATGGTGTTACTTGGGTATTACATCAAATTATTGAGTGGCGAGAATGAAGATGGGTAAAGATACAGACACTGTATTTATCGTACAGACTGTGAGTGGCAAAAGCTACAATTAAAGATATTGGGACAATTTATATTTAAAAACAAAAAAAACCCAGCTAAACAAAAAATAGAAGAGAATTTGCAGTTTCCATCTTCCTCTGCTATTTCCTGATGGGATCAAATAATAGAAATAACAGCACCAAAAATCAAAAGCAGTGTGTAAATAGCCCTTTCTTTGAACTACTTTCTATCTAATCAGTTTCTACATCTTTTAATACCAATAAATAGGTTGAAAATTCTTGCAGTAATACATTTGTTGACAGACTAAGCTATATGGCTTTTTTCAGGCTTGTATTAAACAACACCGTTAGAGGAATCCAGAATAGATATTCATGCTGTGTGACAGTCTTCCACCAACTGTTTTATTTCCTGTTTATATATGGATATTAGGTTGGAAGCTGTGCGCATCATGTAGGGGAGAAAGTGAAAACATGGCTTGACTTGGCACAGAACCCTATCAGAATTACACAGTCAGCTTTTGAGGTCAGTATCAGCTTTAAAGCCTGCCCCTTTGCCAAGGTGTAGCCTATGCCAATGACTACTTAAGGTTCTGGAGGCTATTAAAAAAAAAATTGTTGATTCTGGTGCAGTTACCCTTAAGACAGCAGAGACTGTTCTGAGTACAGGTTGTTTTGATTCCTGCATAAAGCATCTGGCAAACTGGGCATGAATTGCCAGAACTGGTATGTTTTCAGCATCTCTCTCACCTGCACTGTCTGTTCGTAAACTACCAGCATATGCTTGCCTGGGCTCTGGTGATTTGTTATGGGAAGAGGACACTAGTTCTTGTGGAATAGCAGTAGGCTCTGTTGCAGCACAATATCTAGTTCTAAATAGGTTGCATGTATAACTCAAAAGATTACAATAGTCATCCTTGTCATGTGGATGTAGATTTCAGGCCTCAGATGTTTTAAACTATGATCTTCCTGTGCTGACATTTAGTTGGATGATAGCCTGGATGTGGGGTTCCATAAAATAAGTGGTAGATCTGGGGTGATTCTGAATAGAAAATTTAAAAATTTTTCTCATATTTATTTTTTTCTTATTGTACAAGTTATATAACATTATTTTTCAAGTTGTAAACTGGCTGTGAGTGAAATTCTTTACTGGAGATCTTAAATAAAATGCTTTATTTTACTTTATGATGACTATCTGTAATAAATACTTTTCGTGCAAGACCCCAGTGTGGCTTAGACTACAATAAATGGTTGTGAATTTTAGGTTCTCTTAAAAAAATATTGTCAGATCTGTACTTTGGCTTTGTGTCTGTGGATGACCAAGGCATGACATCCATGGTTTCTGTTAGTATTGTAAACATTCTGCACTATTTAATATTAGTAATGTGCTTTCATTTGTAAATTATTCTTAGAAAATGTAAAAATACTCTTTAAAATCCTCACTTATAAGAAAGATTTACCAAAATAAACTCTAAATCACTATTTCTTGATGAAGTAGGATATAATCTTCTTAGTATGCTTTCATGATGTAGAAGAGAAACAGCCATTCTGAATCTAACACTCATATAGACCTCTTCTGTTTGTAATATGCTCAGACACCCAGCATCACATGTAAGAAGAAAAATACTTACAAAAAAAAGCAGACAAGAACTAGGATAAACTGCTTGTCATCATGTGCTGATGATGCTGCTGTTTTTAGAAGTAGGTGGCCTGTGGTCTTTCAGTCAGACTTGTTGCTCGTCAAGAACATGTGAGTGTGCTGCCTGTTAGTTTGCCTCCTATTTGTCTTCTCATTGCTTATTGTGAAGCAGGATAAATGAAAGACATGTAGAAACTTGAGCATGTTTCTGTGTCTTTTCTTATTTTTAACTATTTTCATCAACTTCTGTTATTCCACTCCTTTTTTAATGACAATAAAGACAGTGCTGCTTCTCTCTTTTACATTTCCATTAAGACTTCCTTTCAAACTTCAGCCTGTATTTCTCTTTCATGGTCAGATGGTCATTTGGGCCAGCTGTCTTCAGTCAGTCTTATCTCTCAGCACCAATCTGTGTGAAAATTGGGATAAATTGGTGTACTTGAGTATGTGTCCCCTCCTATTCCCATGCTGTGATCCCCCTGAAAATGCCTGTAGTCATTGTTCTGTTTTTTGATTTCTCTTTTTTTTTTTTTTTTTTTTTTGGGGGGGGGGGAAGGGACAGTCTTTGTTTTTGAAGGCTACAAGCCATGTTGGATTTCAATTTCTGAATTTTACATTGACAGGAGGCAGATTGCAGTGAAGACCATAAACTGACAGTTTAGGGCAAGCATGATATTGCCTGAGGCAGTTAGGGATGTAGCCCACTCCATCCTTCTGACTTAGGACATTCATTCCTCCTGAGGTTCCTTGTCCTTTCTGATGATAGATTGAGAAAGACAAGCAGCACATGGGTAGACAAACACCTCACCCAGGCACTTGGTGCCATTTAACAGTTTCTTCCTGCATTTGACATTTTCATTTCCCTTCTTCACCTTACTCATCACTAACTGTTTGGGTCTTGTTGTCTGTACACAACACTAATAGAGAGTGACAGAATACAAATACAAACTGCGCTACTCATTTTATGTGCTGTATATTCTACAAAAATTATATAGGAGGCTCAACAGCTGGACCATGAAAGGAACATTTAAGATTTAATTGACGTTGACCTTATGTAGCTATCATTCAGGATAAAGTGTTGGGGGTTTGGTTGTTTTGTTGTTTGTTTCATTTTGTTTTTGTTTGCATGGTTGGAGCTTTTTCCTTGTTTTTCTAATGAAGTGTCAATACCCAAAAATGGGCAGGTGTTTAATTTATTGCTCTGTAATTATTTTCTGAGTTTACTATGATCACAATACAATCAAAAATCCTGAACACATTAGAAATCTACAGTGAAGTAGTCTATCCCTGCTTTGAGTATGGGTGTATCATTGAAGTCGTAATTGGAAAAGGGAAAGTATCTTGGAATAGGAAATAATTTTTTTCTGCTCAAACCCACAGACGGTACAAATGGCAGTGATAAGTGTGAATTAAAAGAAAATGAGACTTCTGGTGTTCTGTTTCTTCTCTCTGCAGGTACTTCAGTGTGTGGTGTAGAACAGTTTATGGAGCTGTAGTAATGCACTTTTTTGATGCATTTCACAGGAACTTAAATCAAGTTTTAGAGGTTTAATTAAGCTGAGAGGGTCCATCTGCAAGCTGAAAACCAGACAAAGTGTAGCTTGTTCAGTCGTGTGAGCTTTGGTATTGTTTTGTATTGTTGAAAATAATGGGAAGCAAAAGAAACTCATCCGCTGTCAACTTTGATTGCTAAAGAACTTGGCAATGCAGGCTCATTTACAGTAATTTCACAACTATAAGGCGCACCCTTTTGACTAAAATTTTCCCCCAGAAGTGCGCCTTATAGTCCGGTGCACCTTATATAATGGACAAGTTGCGAAATTTGCCAACCCGGAAATGAGAGCCTCAATGGGGGGCCGGTGCCGTGGCAGCACCGAGTCACAATAGGGGGTGGGAGCTGGCGACCACGGCCGGCAGGAGCCCCGTGGGGAGGGAGGGAGCCGGCGCCGTCCCTGGAGGTGGCACGGGGAGAGATGGAACTGGCGCCAGCCCTGGCCCCCGCGTGGAGAGAGATGGAGGCGGCACCGGTCCCGCACGGGGAGATGGAGCCGCTGCCGCAGGCCCGGTGTGAACCGCGTGGGTAGAGTGGGAGGCAGTGCCGGCCCCGGGCGCCACACTGGGAGAGAGGCAGCCACCGCCACTGGCCTACCGCGAGCTGCGCAGGGAGAGAGGGTGGCCACAGAAGGCACGAGTCGTGGCCACCCCGAGCCAACCTGGACCGCGGGCAGCCCCGAGCTGCCCGTGACCGCTGCGAGCTGCTACCACCCTGAGTTACGCCTCACCAGCTGGTGCCGCAGGCAGGCGAGAGTGCCAAGGCCCACAGCACGGGGAGGACACTTTGGACTGCATTTAAAGGCTACGCCAGTCTGTGAAAAATGTTTGCAAATTGAGCACCTGCCAGTAAACCCTGCGATTGTGCGATTCCGTTACTATTTCATTACTTTGTTGTGCACGGCGCAGCTCCTCGCGGCAAAAAAAAAGTGTGCCTTATAGTCCGGTGCACCTTATGTAATGTACAAAGTTGGGAAATTTGCCAGCTCCTGGAGGTGCACCTTATAATCCAGTGCGCCTTATAGTCGTGAAATTACTGTACTCGAGGTTCATGAAGAGCTATATTGGCTTTACAGGACAAAAATGTGTGCCTTCATGCCTTCAGTCATTGTAACCCTCCTGACTCTAACAAGGGTGAAATAATGGGAGCAAAACTTAAGCTCCTTAGTTTTGGGTTCTTGGGGTTTTTTTGGTAGTGGTTTTTTTTTTTGTTTGGTTGGGGTTTTTTGCTTTTTTTTTTTCTTCCTGAAGGTACAGTTCTTCTTACTTTGAATATAACACATTTAAGGTGGTTTCTTTTGTGGAGGAATTATGTGCCAAAATATATGTCAGTCTGGTTAGATCTTCATTCTGTGTATATTTATGCTTTTTAATCCTCTTGCACATTGAGCTGCTATGGGAAAAATTCTAAGACAGAGAGGTTTGGGTTTTGTGTAGATATTGCAGGCTTGTATATCTTTCATTTATCTATAAACCACTGTTCTGGAAAATATGAAAATTCTCATAAAGTCTGTTATTACATTGAGAAAGTCATTACACTGAGTTATGAAACTCTCCTGACCACTGTGAGAGATTTGATATTCCAGCTTTATTGTATGGATGGAGACTACATGTAAAATCATGTATGTTCCCAAAAGGATAATGCTACTGCATGTTTAGTATTAATGTTAATTTTAAAGCATAAAAAGGAATATCATAAGTATTTGTAGGTGTTTTGCTGAGTGTTAAAAAAGAATAATATGCCAGATTCCTTCAAGAAAAAAAAAAAGCAAAGGTTAATTTTTTATAATCATCTATAATGTTACTCATAAATTTTCCAATTTCTCTGCTACTTAGCTACAATACATTATTTAGAACATAAAAGGTATTAATTTGAAAGACTGATCTCTAGATAAGCCAGCTTTCCTTTTTAATAGACAATTTAAAGTACAGGGTGCCTAGCAAGAGTTTTGCAGATAATATTTCTTATTGCATTAAAATAATTACTTATTTCAGATTGTGTTATTCCAGACATTTCTACTCTGAGGAGGAGTACATGATAGGATTTAGGCTTCATATGTGATGATACAGCACCAGGTTCCCATGTGGAAAATCTGGATTTCTTTTGGTAAATTATTTGCATTAGTTCTGAGTATTTATGTAGTAAAATACTGCATGCTATAAATGTGTCAAACCTTTTTTGTGTTGACTGTCTTTTGGTTTAAAATATATTTTCCCTTAAGCATTTATTCTTTACTTACTTACAAACATGAATTTAAAATGTTTTCTTGTCTTCTAGCTGTTTTTTTTCCTGTGTTTTAAGGCATGTTTATCCTTAAATGTGGGAACAAGTGCAGGATATTATATTTGCTTAATCATAGATACTTTATACAGACAAGCATGATTCTCTTGCACTTGTGCATTTGTGTTTAACTTCAAGAATATAGAGATTTACAAAATTGCCCTCTTTAATGAATAATTCCTGAAAAAGAAAGCAAAAACAGTCTCTGGAAAGGTCGTAATTCTGAATTCTTAAGGAGGTAGCAAAAATTGATGCTCGTTTATACTCCCAAGAAACTTTAAAGTATAGTAGGCACATGAATCTCAATACCTTGTGCAAATAAAACTTCTGTGAAGTCCTCAGTTAGCAAAAACTTGCTAAACTGATTCACCCTGTAACTGCCATCTTAAATAGTTTCCTATTTGGAAGACAGAGGTTGCATGCAAATACTAAAGCAACCTTCATCTTATTTTTGTTCAGTATTACCATGCTTCAAATCCAAAAACTTGTTGGCTTTTGCTGCCCGTTTGTGGCTCATTTCAAGGGCTGGCTTGTCTTCCCATTCAACCAGTTACTGGCACTTCACTGGGTCTTCAGGACTCAGAGGACCTCTGTGCTTTCTGATATCACCCTGCTTCCTTATGATTTCTAGCATAGGTAGCTGGAGACTGGACAATGCTTTCTTCAGGTGGAAAATATAATATGAAATGATGATCCAGTTTACTGGAGTTTTTAATGTGAAATAGCCGTGTAGGTTTTGAGATTGACAGATTTATTGATGGTCCACTTACTCGGTAAGAATGAAAAATTGGTATTTCTGTAAGAACTTGCACACTGTTTGGGGCCATCTGTGTCCTACAAAATAGAAAATGCTTGACATCAAATGTTACTTTTCTCATTTCAGCTGCAAGTAAAGCTGCAAGAGGAAGATGCTGTATTGTGTTTGTTTGTTTGTTTGTTTTTTTTATAACTACAGAATACAACAGGAATTCACTTAAAGTTAAGCCAAGTTTCCCTGAATCATCTTTGCATTTAATGCTCTTTTTATACTGGCATTTAGTAGGATCTGGTTGAATATGGTGTTTTTTCGGTCTTACCATTTCTGCTTGTGACGTGCCCTTTCTGCTAGGAGAGTATGAAGTCAGCTGAGGTGTACTGTCACGGGAATCATTACATGGAGCAGCATCACTCTCTCTCCTTCTCATGTATTTAAAGTAACATGCAGGGATATCTGGACCACAGAAATTTGTTCCAGCTATTACAGTGTGTAAGTGATCGTGAGGAGGTTTTCTCCCAATGTGGCATTGCCAGTAGATACCAGGGAAGGGTAGGTTAACATGGTTGCCTCCATAACTGATTCAGGACTAAAGCAGAACATTAGGTTTTGCTGCTTTTTCTCCCCATTCAAAATTAAGTCCTTTTTTCCTTATTTATATCACAAGTGCTGTGCAACTGTCTGTTTCTCCCCTTGACTTCCTTAAATGGGTCTCTGTATTAAGAATCTCATATGTTTATTTCATTTATGAAGAGGGGGATTCTGGAGCTTTGATTATTAAACTAGATAGCATGCTTCAACATTACAAGTAGCTTAAGCATATGCTTGGATGTGATGTAACATATGTTATGGAAGGAAAATGTGATGTGTAATCACTCTTGCAGCAAAATGGAAAACAATAAAGTCAAGGAAGGACATCTGGAATCGTGTTCTCTGGCCAGTGACCTTTAGTTTTTCAAAAAGGAAGTTGATGTACTTCTCAATTATATCAACAGCTTCTAAGTAGGGTAGATATTGCACAATGCCCTTTCCAGGCAGGACTAAGGGTTAGTAACTTTATGTAGTGCCAACTGTGTTTATAAAAATCACTATTTTTGGTGTGTGCTCAGTAATTTAAACTGCTGCAAGATTGGAAGTGGCTCTGGATGGAGGTAGACAAGATGCTTAGTGTTACTGGAAGATCTTGAAAAGAGAAGGTATGAGAGATACAGAAGTTGAAGCTCAAAATGTCATGTTTTTGTTGGAAAGAAGCAAAAGTATGCGGTAGCAGGAGATGGAGGATGTTAAATACAAGGGAAGTTATTTTAAGAGGAGACTTCTGAGTCTTTTTATCTGTGTTATTTTGAACTGGCATTTTTCTTCTCACATCTTTGATGGGAAATTTGTGTCCAAACCACCCTTTTTCTTCACAGAAGGAATGCACATAGTAGTTCTTGGCATACAGTGGCTGCAGAACAGGTTTGAAGCACATGCTATCTTTACGTACAATTGAGCTGGGTTTTGGTAGTTGTTACAAAATTTAGCATCTCTTGGTTCTCTTGCCTCATGGGGTTCCCTTGGTTGCTTATGTTCTCTTTCCCCTAGCTCTTTTGCCTGGCAAACTGACAGTGTCATTGCTTCCTTCTCTATCTTGAGAGAGCTGAGCTGTTGAGATATAATTAGCAAAATGTAGTGGGTGGAAGAAGGAGCGATGTCAGAGCTTTGGATGGTTGTCAGGAACATGTTTCTTCCCTGTTTTTTTGGTGTTTTGTTTTTTTTTGGTTTTGATTTGTTTTTTGGGGTTTTTTTGTGGTTTTTTTTTTTTTACTTTCTAAGGAACATTGTAGTGTACTTTGAAGATAGGTTCAGATGTACAAGTGAAATGTGGGTAAAACAACAAACTCTAATCTCTCAATTTAAAGGGTACAGGAACACAATAGACGTATTTTGGAGATAAACAGTTGAAGCAGAGAAGAATTAATAAATAAACTTAGAGTTTTTGAAATATTCAGTTTCTGTTGTTGGGTTATTATTTCCACTGTATCTTGAATAGGAAAGAGTAAAATGTGCTATAAAAACCAGTAAATATGGTGGAAACAAAGCTATAAAAATTTTACTTTAAAGGCCAAAATTTGTTACGAGGCGCCAGTATTGTGAATGACTAATTTATGCATAAAGACTGAATTGTGTTTTGCAGAATGTCTTTTGTTCTAATTTATCTCTTCATACAGTAGTCCTCTAATCATTAAATATAGTTTACTTATGCTGGAAGACAAAGTACTGTGTGTTTACAAATCTGCACAGTGATCTTGAGAGGAAAGAATGTGTAGTCCTATTGTATTCGTGCAAGTGCTTTTTTCATCTTTGGTCAAGATTGAAATTCACTGTGCCCAAAAAAAAGGAAGGAAAAAAAGGAAGGCTTTTTTGCATATTCTTGGGTTTTTTTTTTAGTATGTGTACAATGAACTATTTCTTGGCGAATAGGATTTTCAATAGAATGGTATATAATTGTTTTAAATGGTCCCCATATATTCTGCTATGTCAGAAAATGTTATGCTGGATTTATGAGTTGGGTTTTTGTTCTTGAAACAATGTTCTGCTTCTAAAACTAGAGCAGGGTGCTCAGAATGGTTTGGGATTGGGCTGCACAACATAATTTGTGTGCTGCTGGGAAAAAAGAAGATCTTGCCCTTACCAGAATTTAGTCTCAAGTACCTTAAAAATTTAATCACTGTAAAGATCAATATATGAAGTATTTAGTCAATATTTCGCAAAGCTTAAGGGAAGTTTGGAGTTACAAGATTTTAATGAATTATTGAATGCCACTTGCGGGAGAGAGATTTAAATAAACTAAGAATACTTTTCATTTTTTGGTTTTTTTTTTGTTTTCTTTGTGGAGTGCGTTGCTCCGTTAAGAGAAGCCTGAAGTATCCTAAGGCTGAAAGACTGTTTGTGCAGAAGTCACTTACCAGGCATGGCTTGCCCCAGAATTATTTGGAATGATCATATTATAAATGCATAGACTTTCAGGGCTACATGTAAACCGAATGCCATCACATAAATTATTCATAATAGCCCACAGGTATAATTATCCAGAGAAGTGAAAATGAAGGAAATTACTTCCTATTAATGTTTGCTTATTCAGATAATTATTTTACTTATTTTTATTCAGATTTTAATCCTAAATTATCTGACTCTGGCTCACACAATATTTGTGTACTTTGCAAGCGTTTCCTTGTGATATAAAACCATGAAAGATGCATGAATCTTACGTGTTTCTATTTCTTCACCAAATGATACATTTTATTTCACTCCTCTCAGTTGTGTTTTTGAACAATGACTTCCTCCTTTATTTCAAGTGCAGAATACAGACTTGCCATATTCCGACATGAGCTTCAGTGCATTGCAGGATTTAAGAAAGGTGCCGAGGTTGATGAAAGTGGCGCTCTCCAAGCTGCCATGTATAAAATATGAGTGTCGTATATGGAAAATGAAAGGCCTCTGCATGAGGGAACGTCAGGGAGAGCAAAATTGCTTCAGGTCTTACTCTGCAAACAGGCATATAAACAAATGTTTTTGCTAATGAGAGTAGTCCCATTGAATCAAATTAATCATGTTTGGTGTTCAAGATAAGGACTCAATCCTTTACCTCTCTAGGACAAGTGCAAAATTTATTACAGCTCTTTCTCTGCTTTGCAGTAGCCGGAGTAGACAATGTCTATGTGGCCTCTTCTCAGCCTTTGTAAAATGGACTGCAGAAAAAGAGAACAATTATCTATATATGTTTCTGTGTTTCTGTGAATGACAGCAACCTTGAGTTGTTGTAGTTTTTTCAAGCATGACAAAGAGCTAAAACTAATTTTGAAATCAAATTCATCTGCTCTTTGCTTCTTTTGAAGTATTGTCTTCTATTTGTAGTTAGAGCAGATCATAGAAAGTCGGTTCTTCAGTTAATATAAAATCAAGCACCCCAACTCAGTCAAAAGAACAAGGGGATTGAATTATTTCTTTTGAGTTGGTGTAATTTTAGTTGTTTTAGCTTTTCCAGTTGATAGTGGCAAGAGACTTCTTGTTAGGGTCACACATTTTTCTTGGCTTCCTTCCTTAGTATGTGATGAATTAGTTTATACAGTTACTGTTGACTCTTTATTATAGAGAGGTTGTAAATTACTAACTTAAATAATGGCTTTTAGAGAGCTGAGAGACAGTGAGTGGTTTCACTGGTATTTTTGCAGTGCAATCCATGGGGAATCCTCTTCAGATGCAGTGCTGCAGCTGCATGGTGTCAGCGCCACTTTGATTGCTGGGCTCCTATAAAGCAGAAATAAATGGGTGGTCTTTGCTTTTTCTTGATCTGTCCCTTATTCCACCATAGCTTGAATTAAAATGCATGTAATTCTGTGTTTTGATGAAAAGAACTTTTCTTTTTGCATGTTAGTATCTACACAGACTAGTAAATAATACAGTAACTCTGGAGGGTCTGGAGTAACAAAGGTGTCAAATTAGTAATGATATATAATTGTCTTGGAAAACAGGACAAGGGCTTTGAATTGAAAGTGTGTTGTATTACACATACGAAAGAAATTACAAAAATTCCTTGCTACAAAAGTAGTGAGGCACTGGAACATGCTGTCAAGACAAATTGGATGCCCCATTCCTGGAAGTGTTCAAGGTGAGGTTTAATGGATCCCTGAGCAATCTGGTCTAATGGAGAGTGTCCATGCCCATGGCAAAGGATCTGGAATGAGGTGATCTTTAAGGTCCCATTCTATGATAATTAGGTTTGAGCAGTTACAGTTGATACATGTCGATTTATAAAAGGGCTTACCTGTGAATTTTAAAATTGTGAAACTATTCACTTTAGTAATTTTAAAGTTAATCAAAAGCTTCAAACAACAAAAAAAGATTGATACTCAGAATTGATCATCTTGCTGTAGTCTTTGTTTCTTTGTGAACTGCAGTAGTCTTGGTTTAGCAGAGTTAGAGTTGCATGCCCCTTCCTGGGGAATAGGGTTTGCAGTAGCAGGGCTCCACATGCAGTGGTGCATTTTGGCCACGATGGGTGTTAGACAGGGTAGCACTGCATCACTGACACCAGTCAACTCCCGCAGACTTTGACAGAGAGAACATAAATGAGGATGAAAAAAGATTGTGTGATAGAAATCCATCTGGCTCTTACATCTTTACCTCATCAATTATGAACTCCTCCTGTTTGTGTTCAGGGACTCTAACAGCCCCTCACGATACATCTCCACCCTGTGCTGTCTTCTCTCATTCACACAGATGAGCTGGTGCCAGCTTCCATCATCAGATGAGTAAAGCTGTGGATGTCAGTTTGTGTGACAGTTTATCCATCTATGTTCACTCCATAAACCTCATTGTCAGTAGATGACTGTCATCAAACTTGGATATGAAAATGTGGATGTAAATAAATCAAACAGTCAAAAAATTTCCTGCTGGCAGTCAGATTCAGAGACTTTCTGTAGAAATACCTTCAGACTCCTGGATCCATGAGCCAGTTGACTCAGATCCACTAAATTTTGCAGACATGAACCTCTGGAGAGCAGTCTGGAATACCACTGAAGACTTTCCGCAACATCTTTACATTTCACTTGTATGAAACCAAGCCCCCCAGAATTACCATTAACACCATGAACAGGGTCATGCTTGCTAACACTCGCGTTGTTACCAGACCAGCACACAGAAGAAGGATGGAGCCAGGGCTCATGCTGGAGAATGTTTGATTCTCAGCTCCTCTATCCCTGAACAATGTTACTGTCTCCCGAAGTTAATTTAAATCAAATGTCTTACTTCTGTTTGATTTTTTTCTTGGGTTTCTCAGCAGCATTTTACAAACTCGTCTGTAAAACCTCAGAAACATAAAAGGTGCAACTGTGTTAGGACATAAAGAACAACTTATATGAGCAACTTAAAATAAAATTCAAGAATCTTTCTTGGAACACATTTCTAATTTTAGGAAAATAAAGAAAACAGTTACTCAATTATTTTCCTTAAATGAAACCTTTTGGGGAAAGCCAAAGATATTTTAATAATACAAGGCATGAGAACAGTTTTTAGATTTTTCTAAACTTTAATGAAGTATGAATGTTCATCCTTGGGCATTAAAATCTTATTCTGCTGTGGTCCCGTATCTCTCATTTGTCCACTTCTTTTGCTTTCCTCTTCACTTTAACAAGTGATCACGTGCACCAGCTAAATGTCTGATAAATCTCCAGGCAAAGCTGGGTTGACTTGTGTGGAACTGACTTTAAAAATATTTGATGGAACATTGCTTCAGTCTCTGAATACTTGTCAGCTTAGATTTATTACAGCTGCTCCCACTACAGGGATGTGCACTTTGGTCCTTAGGGATCTTTCCCTCTCTTGTGCTGTGTAGTTGCAGCTATTGCGGTGTCACAGTTGATCAATTATTCACTTTGACACTTTGGAGTGCAGCAGGACATCGGTAGAGTAACATCACCCTAACTTCTGGGTTACTTTTCTCTTGTATGCTGGAGTGTGTTGGGTTTTTGAGCGAAAGTGCTGTTTGATTGGTGGGGTTTTTTGTGTGCTTGTTTTTTGGCATTTTTTAAGTGAATGGGTGGATGCTTTGTTTAGGGAAAAAAATGTTTATTTGTTTATTTGTTCAGGGAAAAAATGTTCCAGTGTCTTCAGAAGGTTCACACCTTCTGAAGGTGCTTCCTGTGAAATAGGTGTGTTGGGTATCAACAACTTTCCTTAATAGGTATCTCTTCTACATTGATTTTATGTAGCCCGAGTTTTTTGTGTGCAGAGCTGGATAGCTGTACCTGATTGATGTGGGAATAGGAATGATAAGAGATTACTTTGGAAGATCATTAGTAAATACATCAGTCTTATGAAACAATTGTCTTAGGGATAACCTGTCCTTTATTTTCAGCACTTCCAATAAGAAATTCAGAGCTAATATAAAATTACAGCTGGCATGATGTATTTCTATAATTTGTAAATTAGATATCCTTAAAGATACTTTTTGACCCTCTGAAAATACCTATGATTGAGTGCACTCTGATATCAGCAGGAAAAAGTAATTTTACACAAATGAGTGGAGCACATCATTTCAATGTTATAAGCAAAGATGGCTTAGTTACACATCTGCTGTTAATTATAACACTGTGAATAAATTGTTGTTTAAAAAGCCTACACCAAAAAAACCCCAACAAAACCCCACCACAAAACAAACCTCCCCAAATTTCTTAAAAAAAAAAAAAAAAAGTCAATGCTGCCAACATACAGAGTGGAGTCAATTGGAACTGATAATAAATCAACAACAATTTTAATTAAATCGGAAACCTTTGAGCAGTGTGACCAGGAAAAATTTATAGCCTATGTATTACCATATTTGTGTCTCAGGTGGTTTGAGAACTTCAGTAGTCAAGGTTAAACATGCAGTAAGTATATTTATTGCTCTCAGAAACATAAAGTATATTATATCTTAAGTGGAAGTATCATTTAAGATTTCAGTCAGCATCTCTCTTCTGCCCTCAGGATAAAATCCTTCCCCCTCCTTTTCCCTGCATCTGTACAGGAAAAGTGTGGGTCAAAACTAAAGAACCTTTTAGTGTTGGTGGTCAGCTGTGCTATTTAAAGTTCTTCTAAGTGGAGCCCCGTAGAGCTGGTCATTTATCACTTTGAGTGGTCTGAGTTAGCACTGTGAGGTCAGTTAAATGTTCCTTCAAGAATTTTCTTCTGAGCCTTGGGGTAAAGATATAAAAGTTGACTTGTTACCAGCCCTTGTCAGAGAAACTGCAGTTGACAAACTTGAAGCTGGTTATGATCCTGAGACACAGCACTAAACCTTCCTCTCCTTCATGAAGAATTGAGATTTAAATTGACCCAGTTTTCCTTTATCTCACAAATTCCAGGTTTGCTTCTGTTCAAACAGAACTAACTGAAAATTCAGTTTCCAGAAGAAACTAGGTGAGTTTGTTCTGGAGGCAAATTATTTTGACTGAAGCATGTTTTTGTATTTTTCCTCAAGGTATTTACTTGATGCTTTGGACTTTTCTCCTATTAATAAAAGAAGGAATGAATGTCTTCAGCAAATGCAATAAATTAAAGGATTTCAGCCCACAAGAGTAAGGTGAGGTGAGGTGGAGGAATCAGATGCAGCACACAATCTGTAAAGGTGCAAGCAGAAAACTTCAATGAGGAATGAAAATGGAAGAGAATTACCAGTATTAACAGTCTTATTCAGTAAATTTTGTCATATGAATTCTCAATTTTCTGAGGAGAGAGCAGTTGTTACTACAACATATCTGTTATCTCAGAGAAACTGTGTGAGAATGAGTGAACTATAAGATAATTGGACTGTGAGTATTTTTATAAAACACTAATAATCTCACCTGAAAAGGTAATGGCTGCCTGGCAGTTTGATTTTTTTAGTCTGAAGCTGTGGCTGTTTAAGGAACTACAGCATCCTATGCAGAGTCCATTTCCACTGCTGACTTGGAGAGCTGAGCACGCTCTGGGCTGGAGCAGTTGCTGGTTGGGGTGCTCAGCACAAGCCTGGGAAGTGCTAATGTACTCCCTGGAAATGGGTGAGTGGGCTGTTCAGTGCTGGCATGCTCTCTGTGGTGGCCATTAAGATAATTGCCACCATACTTTTACCTGCTTCCTTCAGCCCACTGCTGAAGGCTATTTTGGATAGGTATCGAATCAAACACGTGGTACTGGCTATGAGAATAAGGCATGGGATTTCTTCTGTTCCCAGCACTTCTGTGCTGTGTGAAATAGTTCATTGTCCTTGGGTTAAAGGTCCCTTAGGTTTTCTGCTGTATGAAATACACTTCTCTTGGGTATTTCCTACCAGCCTTAGGAACAGGCTTAGCTAATGTGCTGTGTCATGTTTACGTTTTACTGCTGTCTCATTTTTTTCCACTAAGATTTTAATTGAAACTTCAATACTCACAAGATTATTTTCATCTGTTGAGTATTTTAGTAGACTTTTAATTTTGGGAATGTAAATTTGTGCTTTAAAGTTGATTCATTGCATTCTCTTGGCTGAGTTGAGGTTGCTATTGAGGAACAGGCTCCCAGCCACTGGCTAGCCTCTCCAGAGTGCTGAATACTTCCTGTGGTGCTCTGTATCCATATTACTGGAAGTTCTTAACTGGACTCTGTTATTTTCTTCCTTTTTAAAGAAATCCAGCCTGCAGTGTTATGTTCCTCAGTGCTGTCTGTTTGGGTGTTTTTTGGGTTTTTTTTTTTGGCTGTTGGTTTTTAATTCTCTCAAAACTACCTTTTGAGAGCCAAGGGTCAGGCTTGGCTTCAACCTCAAACAGTTTATGACCCATATGTGGGGTAGAGAGACGGAAGACAATATTCTTGTCTAAATTAGTTATTTATAAGGAAACTTGGGTAAGTGTTTCAAGTTTGAAGTTCTTCAGAATCTGTATATTTTTTTAGAATCTGGGACTATGAAATTATTTTAAAATTACTATTTCAAGTCATTAAAGGTTTTATATATATAGTATTATTAACTATGATCATCTTATTTCAGTTGTTCAGATGAGGTTAGTAGTCAGCCAAGAGGAATGGTGAGTAAAATTTTTGAAGTGTTCCATTTGTCAGTAGATAATAGGCATTATAAAGGCAGAATTTTGGTGTGAGAAGCTGATACTCAGTGCTTCTTTGGATATGTCTTTGAGGCAAACTTACTTAAATAATAATTAATCTGTTCCTTTTATAGCACATAGAATGTCCTTTAGACCCCTGTGCTGCTATTTTTTATAAAGAGTTTGTTTACAGTTCATGATTACACCTATACTGTTTCTTGCCTATTTTAAAATTATCATTAGGTAAACAGTTTTGGTTTCACACACAGGCTGAGCCAGTGTTCATACTGTATTGTTCAGAGACAAATACCGTGTGGATGCTGCTTGGTTAATCAAAGTGACAGAGTACCTTGTTGGCTTTCACTTTGAACCTCATACCAATTTTCCCTTTTCAATTAACACCCGACACACCCCCACCATAAATAACAGTATATATGAGGTCTTGACTAAACAATTTCATTAAAAAAGAAACAGCCATTTATTTCCCATTCCATTTATTTCTCATTCCCATCAGTTGAAGACCTGTCCTTTACTTTCAGCAGGCTGCCTTAGAAGAGCAGATGCTGAAGTATCAAAGCCCTCTCTCCTAGATGCTGGAGGCTTTGTCTATGTGTTCAGACTGGTTACAACACTTAGCAGTAAAATCTTTTTCATCTTTGTCTTTGCCCCATCTTCCAGGGGCTACTCCCCCTGTACTTGGCTCTGGTAAGGCTGTACCTTGAGTGGACTCAAGTGATGGACTGCTTGCCATCTTTCCCTTGGACCTGTGCATGTGAAATAGGTGAGAAGTACTCTGCCAAATAAAATCTCTTGTGGATGGGCAGAACAGCAATTTTGTGGTTGTATATTCAGCGTGTTTAAAAATGGAAGGTGAGCTGAAGAGCTGTTTGGAAGATTGCTGCATGGTCAGTGGTGGACACTTAGGGAAAGAAGAGATATTCTGTAATAACAGGAGAGGTACAAAAGACCTCTGGCTATTAGACATCTACTCTTTATTCTGATGATTTGGCATCTTTCATAATCTTTAATGTGTCAGTCTACTATAAGTCTTTCAAGGGAAGTGCTTCTACTGCTAGGTTTTATTTTTTTAATCTGAAGCCAAGGTCTAAAGGACTGAACTCAAAATGTTTTCAAGAGTCATAGCATCATCTGGAAAAGTAAGTTATGGGTATTTGGCTATTTAAGAGTATGAAGAACTGGATACATTATGTAGGCTGCTAATTCTGCAGTGCTGAACCCAGTGTATGTACAGTTACACTGGAACAAAAATGCTTTTGCTGGCAGTTAATTTCTCTTGCTGAGTCAGTATATCTATATGTCAGGGCTTTTTGCATTCACAGCTAGCCCAGCAAAACTTTCATCTCTGGTTTTCATGGAGACCTTGTGGGAAGGATACTGCAATGTGCTGTGCTGAGCTGCAGGTTCCCGACGACCCAGTTGCACACAGTTGTGTGTTTATTCTTTGTACTCTTTGGAAATTCAGGAACAAGTGAGAAATTATGTTGATTATTCTGAAATAAAGATGTGCTTTATCCCTGAAAATGAGTTGCAGAAGCTAGCTTATATGTTTAGTCGGCTAAGGATTCTTTGTGTGCTTAAGTTCTTGCGCATCTTTCACCTGTCTCCAAGACCCCAATTGAAATCCAGCTCTTAGGGATATTGCGTGGATTTGTACACTTGCTGGTGGATTGTGGTTCCATAAAACAATGAAAAGATTATGCTTATCCATGTTTATTCCATCTGTAACAGATGTAATATTAATAATATATTTTTTTACTTAAGTCTCTCAGCTGTAATCCAGTGCAAATTAACTGAAGTTAGAAGCAGTCTTTATTTTAGTATTTCAGAGCACTTTAGGAAAGAGAACATGTCTGAGTGATTACTGCTTGCAGAAATACTGAGATAGGTCATTTCTTTTTTGCATGTAATGTGATTTTCAGTGAAACAAAATCATGGTGCAACATGTTGTTTCCACAGAGACAGGCTTGCTGTTACATTGACTGATATGTAGTTTTGGTGGCATATTTTATTTTTTGTTATGCAGAATTTGAGGCTTTAACTGTACAGTATTAGGTAGTGATAGATGTTGAATAATGCTGTGGAAAATTCCCTGAACTGTGGAGATATTTCAGTAGCTAAATTGCTAGCACGGTTGTCTCTTGAAGCTTCCTACATCATTCTCAATTTTATGGAATAGAAGACATATTGGGAAGGGAAATGAGTGTGATACTGCCATTATTCCTATCTGTGACCTGGTCATCAGGTGAAGTGTGGTTAGCATCTCACAGGTACTTTAGTTTTCTAAGATTTTCACAGGTGTTTGTAATTAGGAAGCCTGAGTTACTGTGCACTTCGCTAGATTAGCAGGGTCAAATGAAATTGCATCATTTTAAAAAATACTGAAGTATGTCTGTATTTTTATCACATTAGAATTATCTGTGAGTTTCTGTTTTGAAGTATGTGTGAAAGGAAATGCCCACAAATGCACAGAATGTCTCCTCTCTTACTGCATTCACTGGTTAGACAGATCTTAGACATGGGCACAGACACACTCTATTATGGTTAGCATAAACCATTTAATTACTGTCCTGCATTTCCAAATAATCTATGGATAAATGTTTCACTTCATCAGCAGCTGAAGTGAGATGAAATGTAAGGGCTGGTACAGCAGCAATACAGATTTGTGACCTGCTACAGTAGAATGCTTTTCTAGATTTACTATTTTCTTAAGAGAATTGCCTTTATAAGTAAAAATTTAGGTACAATTTTGAAAATGCCTCGAAAGAATAATGGTACACTGGATATGAACAGCAAACTGCATTTCCAGTGTCTGTGTGCTATGCTGACAATGTGGGTATGTTACTGCCTGCTTCTTTTAATAGGATTGTGTATATATTTAGTGAGCGCTTTAAAATAATCCTTTTTTTATTATTTTAAAATATGATAATATTTCTTTTTAAATGAACAGCATGTATGTTTAACATGCATTTTTCAAGAGTCTATAATTTATGTGAAAGCTATCATGGTGTAATAGCATTGTATGAAAAGCTCCTTTTCTTCATAAACCCTTATATTTAATCCCTCAAAGCAGCAAGCAACATGCTGGCCAGAGAATTAACTTCAGATTGAAGATAAAGAAGAGGCCAAAGTTAATGACAGCTACAGAAAGCTGAAAGATGTAATTCAAGTAGGAGAGTAGCAGCTTGCAAAATAGGTTGCAATATTTGCTTTATGATGAATAACTACTGCAAAAGAAAGTGTATTTCCTGTGTCTACAGAAAACCACATTTTCTTGTAAATAGATTATTAACTTAATATTCCTGTGAACATGCAGTAAGTTAGATGAGTTATGTTTGGCGTGGTATTGGCTAACTATTTGATTTTAGAATATGAATGGTAATGTTGTGTAATATTAATTACAATTATCAGACTTAAAATTTCTGTATCATATTGTGATACATATTGAATACAGAAAGGAAATTGAAACAGAAATGAAATCTATTGAAAGGGAAAAGTAATAAATCTTACTTGCATTTAATTCTTGAAATAAAATACACCTTATTGTTAAAAATCTACAAAATTAAGGTTTCCATTACTCTGAAGGTGCCCACATAAATACATAGTAAATATTCTGAAAGGTGCAGGTATTTACCAATTATTTTCATTCATATTCTGTTAGGTACTTCAGTTCTGTATGAAGTGAGTTTCTAAAAATTTATGTGATATCTCTAAATGTGCCAGAGTTAGAGAAGCTAAGTCACACAGATTTACAACTATCTTGAAAATAATACTTTCTTCATATGATCATTTAATATCATCTCTTTGGGATAATGTGAAATACTGTATGCATCTCTTAGCAGTCAAAATGTGAAAGACTTTCTCAGGGTTATAATAGGCATTTTAGAATAGGTTTTACTGTCATGTGGGTGTAACAGGCAAATCCTGGGTCAGACTTTTTTTTTTGGCCTATATTCTTCATCGTGATTCACAAAATTTCAGATGTCTGAAGTTGGAAGGGGCTCTGGACATGATCTCATCCAACCCCTCTGGTCAAGCAGTGACACTACAGCAGGATGCCCAGGGTCATGTCCAGATGGATTTTAAATATCTCCAAGAGAGACACTCCACATCCTCCCTGGGCAAACTGTGCCAGTGTTTGGTCACCCTCACAGGACAAAAGCGTCTCTTGGTGTTCAAAATCTGAGGTTTTGAGACCTCTCCTCTCTCGCAGCTCAACTCTACTTCTGTCACAGACTTCCAGCCTGAGACGATTCAGGAGCTTTTTCAGTTTTTCTTGTCTGGATCTTTGCATTCACCTTTCACTTGTGCTGTCATTCAGTGCTGCAGGAGACTGCTTTGTTACAGATGATCTACACCTTTGTCCTTGAAGGTGTAGTTTTCCTGGCGTGGTGCTGCCATGTTCCCATTCCTCTGGGTTGGATCATGTTCTGCACGTTCACTGCTGGGGGAAAACATTGATAGGCTCCCTGCAGTGAACAAGAGTTGTTCTTAAAGCACAGTACAAGTACATTGTACCAGTGTTTAGCTGGCACCGGTACAGCACTGCCAGGGTTCAAATAAATTAGGAATTTTATTTGGAGAATGTACTTAAAACCTGCTGGAAACATATAATAATATAAATACATAACAACATTCAAGCAGTGCAGCTGTCAAGATATTTCCATGTGCAGAAAGACACTTCTAGTAATTCTTTGCATCACATTGCATTGAGAGTATAGAAACTTGGTTCAAAGTACTATTTATTCCATTGAGAACAGAAACAGGGGATTTATATCTTCATATTATGCATAGGGTGTCTGTGTAGTTTGCAAGAAAATACATCATAAATTAAGGCTTCCTTTAAAATGAACAATTAGAAGTAATATAAAAATGACATGTTTTAATCACCATAGTTGAAACCTCTTGGAGACCGAAGCCAATACAGTCTTGGGAGTTAAGTAGGGCAGTTTATTAAAACAAATGGAAGTGATCAATTCCAAGCTTTCCCAGTCTCAGCCTGTATACTAGAACGGGAATAAGCACTGCATAAGAGAACGCTTTAATGACAGAATCCTCTTATCCCAAATACCAAGTAATAAAAATAGTTATTATTGTCTGGATGCAGCTAGCTTAGCTTGGCATTAACTACCACCTGCCTTTTTAAAGAAAGGCTGGCTGGTAAAGAAGGACCACATGGGCCAGGAAGGAGAAGGCTGTGGCTTTGTTTTGTGCATGGTCCAGAAGGTAAAAGGCAATAATGATGCTTTTGAAGGATTAATATTTCTTCCATAAACTTCTGACACTAGCTTGTGCTTGAACCAGTTGCAAAGATTATAGCCTGTAATGGACGATTGGTATGGTCTGTGTTTTTAGAAAAATCACAATCTTTTTATAAAGGTATTGCATGAGAGCAAGTAAAACTAGTCTCTCTGTCTCTGAATTCATAATGTTTTTGATGCTTTTAAAAAACCCTTGCTTGAGAAATATATCCGAGCATGGCATAAGCTACTCTTTCTGAGGAATTTCAGAGTGGTAAGTGTTGGCTTCTCCCTAGAGGCCTGTCTTGAGCTGAAATGTTTAAGCTCTACTCCTAAGCCTGTTTGAAAGATCAGAAGTTTTTAAACAGAAACTTCTGGCTGTAGAAATTGGTGTCACCTTCAGTGAGTGCAACAGAGTTAATGTTTTTTCTCTCATTACTTCAGGCTTCAGATCTCAATTAAGCAAAGTAGTCTAGCACAAGCATATTGTTATGTAGGCAGTCCTGTCAAAATAATGATGCTCTTTAGATCCTAAGTAAACACACTTTTAACTACTGTGTTAGTACTGTGGAAGGCTTTACTTTAAGAGCAGAGATCAGGAGGTAATTCTTCAGCTGGAGGTGGTTCTCATCTCAGAGAAGTCACATAAATTAACACTATTTAAAATTATTTTTTCCACTCTGCTCAGTAGAATATTCCTAACACATAGTTTATTTATTTCCACAAAGAGTAGTCATTACAGTTTTATCTTCCCATGATTCATCTTTCATTATAATGTAGTCAGCATACAGTATTTGACATTTTTATTTTGCATGGTGTGAATATTTCAAAACACAGGTCGATGGCCTAGGCTATAGGAAGACAAGTTCTGTGCCTCTGATGTGCACTTTGCACTGCTGCTTCTAAGAGATTCAGTTCATCCCTTTCCATTGTGTACCTTGAAGATGGATCATGAGCATGGACAAAGGGAAAGTTAGCCTTTGAATTTCATTTACCAACATGTCAGTTTTGTCCTGGATCATGAAATCATTCATCTGAGTCTTAGAAAAGCCTGTACCAGTGCCCTGTTGGGCTTGCTGTCCTGTTTGTAAGGAGCTGACTCTTTTTGTAGGTTCAGATGTACTCATGCAGAGGGCAATCGCCAGAGTCAGCTCTTTCCTGTTGACTGGTTCTAGGCTTCAGGCAGACTTTTCTGGAAAAAACCACAGGGAGTTCATTGAATCTGCACAATTAAAATATGCAGCGTTTTGGTTTTTTTTTTTTAATTTTATTTGTGAGCTTGATGGTGCTCTGTTTATAGTAAAAAAAAACAGTGGTGTCCTAAAATCTGAAGCGTCTGTAACACCTTCCTACTTGAACTTTCTGAATGATCTGAAGCATTTGGTATATTTCTCCTAATGCCTCCCCAAAATACACTGTTCATGTTCTGCTGAAATCACTCCCTGCCAAGTCTGCTGAGCTTTTCTTAGTCCCTTTCTTTCACCCTACCAGGAAAAAAAAATGACCTGCCAAGCAATTAGCAGAGTCTAGGTTAAATAAAATCACCTTATCTTCGGGACATTTCATATACCTTGCTATGAATGACAGCACTGACATCAATTCACTTCTTCCACTTAAATGCTGTAGTTCTGGTTAACAGGGTTCATGTGATGGGCACATCAAGATGTTCAGAATTGCAGATAATGGTCCTTTGACTCCTTTTGACCTTTCTTCTCTCATTGGATAGAGCAAGCCCTAATTCATTTTTCTGAGATGTTAAAATGGGGTTTTTTTTGTAATACATGAATTCCTTTGAAAAATACACTTCCTTATTTCTTACAAAACATAATTGTTGCTTCACTAGTAAGCTATAGGAGTGAGACTTTGTCATGAGTGGCCAGTTAAAACTGGTTTCTTGTTTGATCATTAACTGAATGTTGTAGTTAAACAAACAATTTGCTGACTTAAATGCCTCAAAATATGTGGAGAGGTCCAAACCCATTAACTGTTTTGGATGACCTTGAGTTTACAGAAGAACATCCAATGTACTGCATATGCTTTTCTAAGCATCTCTGGGTTTTTTGCTGTGGGGATGGGCAGCTGTATGTACATCCACATATTTCTGATCAAAACATTTGCTTGTGCTTATGTAAACAAAATGTTCAGTGATGGAATATCATTATTGTAATTGTGTGTTTTTATGAATGATCTTCAGTTATGGCATGAAGTGGCAGAATGACAATATGAGCAGTCATAATACTGTTTGGGAAACAGCCCATTTCTTGTACTTCATGTAGCCTATGGGGAAGTTCTTTCATTGCTTCATGTGCTGAAGTTTTTGGTTTATGTGATGAAAATGGTGGAACTGCATATTGCAGCAAGTATGAGTAGCTTCCTGACTTTCATTAAGTAGACTTCACATTATAATTCACTTAGGTTTTTACTGATTTATGTGATTTTGGCTTAATTTCAGTCCTGCTGAAGTCTGTAGTTGAAGTGATTTTTACGTTATTCTTACTTTTAAAAAAATTAAAGCTGGTTTGTGCTAATGGATAGATTCTAAAAGTTGCTTCTTAGTGATGGGGTCTAATGTTGCTGGGCAGTCATAATAATATGTGTAATGTGTCAGATTTTATTGTTTGTTAAATTTTGGAAAGCTATTATCACCTACAAGGTGTCAACATTATTTCATAATTTGTCTGAAGTAAAATAATTTTGGCAGAAATACTGGCATGACAACTGTAAAAGCTTAGGACTCTAAGAAGTGTTTATTTTTAGTTTATATTTATAAAAATCAGCTCCTGCATTAGAGACTTTGGACATTGGCAGTAGTTGTGTACTGATTGGATTACTTTAATGTTAATGATGACATTTAATGTGATAACTTAAAAAGCTTGTAGGACCTGCATGAGCCTATGATGACTTCTTGAGCATTTATAATATATCTTCTAAGATCTTCGTTCTCTAAGACCACATCTGCAAAATTCAGGCTTTTTGGATGCACATTTCCTCTAACGACTTTAAATGTTCAGTGTAGTTCATGTGATATAATTAGGTAAACTAAGTAGTGAAATAAGTACTTCTCAGGTTAGAAATTTTGCTGTGCATCTTTCTTCTCATAGCTTATTGGCAACAGATCTGTTGTGTAAAGTTGGGTTTAGATTCTTTGAAGCAATAAATGATGTTATATATGTTATATGATGTTACATGATTTTGTCTTTCGTGTAGTCATACATATGTATATATAATACTTTAATTGCACTTTCTTAGGAAGAAAAGTGAAATATACTGTATAACTGAGTTTTTTCATAGACTACTGTATTTCCATATTTATCCTGTTTATGCTAATCAAGAGATGGCTGTGTATTCATTTTAGCAGATTTTCATTCTATGCTCGTCGATGTGGCTGTTTTAACTCTAGTTTTTATGTCTGAAGATTGTCCATAGAAATACAAACAAGGAATTGTATCAGCAGTATTTCACTACCAAAGCTGAGAGATGTCAGACATAATTACTGAGACTAACATCTGGAGTGGTTTATTGGAGGAAAACCTGCCAGTATTGTTAGCACATACAAAGGAACATTATCCATATGTATGAAGCTTTTTAACTGGAGCAAGTTGGGCAAGTACTGCAAGTGAAAGGTATGGAACACAGCAAAGATAATTTATGAATTGTGCCTGCTGCAGTGATACGTTTCAGTAAACTACTAAAATGAAGCTGCATCAAGGTAGTGAGTGCTGCCCATATGTAGAAAATTTTAGCAAGATCCTTTGGATACAGATTTGAGCTTGTACTGAAGAATGAGGTTAAATGAAATGTGGCACTCCTTGGAGGAAAGCTCCAAGGCAGCGTGTGGCTGTAGAACAACTGGCTCAGTTCTGTGCCCTTTTATCTGGCCACTGTTTAGCTCTCTTAATGGTTACTGTTGAAGATGGTTTTGGAGTGTTGGGGGTGTTGCTACTTGTTCTTCTGTGCCAGGAGTTTGAAAGGATGGTTTGGAAAAAACATCCTTTTGGCTTGCCTATACTCTCCAGCCTGTCTATTCATACTCTCTCCCTACCAGCAGAATGGGTGTCAGTGACCTACAAATATCTCATAATTTGAATGGGCATAAAGCCTATCACTTACTTTGATGAGTCTAAGGTATATAGAAATTGCTGAGGTGGAAATCAAGAAACTTTTTTCTCAGTTGCTTGGAATTTTCTACCAGCTTTTTAACATTTTCTGCATGAGGGTTCCTGTCACACGTAGGATTTTGTTCAGTTGCTGTGCAGCTCAAGGATTTAGTAATGGATTAGTGTATTAGAAGTGCAGACAAAACTATATACATATTACATCTATGTTTTGAGTTTTTTATTACTGTGGGTTTTTTTCTGGTTATGATTTACAGTAGTAGCACCCAGTAACATTAGTAAAATTGTTCCTGTAAATCCTCTGTACCCATCCAAGGTTACTTATCACTGTCTCTCCAGCAGGTGTATTAGAATAATAGGTTAAAAGTTAATGCTGTTTGGAGGGATAAAATTGATAATTTAAATAGTGCTCCCATGAATGTGCTCATGAACATATGAGTATTAATTGCAAAACTTTTTTTAATCCTGGTTACTCGTGCATCTTATTACTCTCATGCATATTCACTTTCTGGCCTTTTTTCTGTCTTGTTTTCTGTAGGATAGCTTAGTTATTGTCAAAAAGATTTAAAAAGTTGCTGTCAAATGCCTTTTAATTGGGATATCAAAGACTACCTGTGTTTTTGGTTTCTGGATCTTTTCAGTTACATAATTTTTGAATATATTTTACATGAATTATTTCAGAATAAGTTTGCAGAAGAACTTGGTCCCAAAATCTTCAGCTAATTGCTGTACCACTTTTGGTAGGTACTGTGTTATATAGTAGGAAATGTAGAAGAAACACGTTACTGGAAAATGTTTTTTGTGTGAACTTGCAAAGTAACCTGCTTTTGGAAAGTGATGATCTCAATTGATTGTGTTTAATTGACCTGCATAATATATGAACAGGATTTTTTGCATGTAAAATGAAATGCATTTATTGATTGCAGAGCAAATATTTGAACTTAAGTCCATGTGTTACCCTAAAAGTTGCCTTGTTCACAAAGGTGGTAGATGTCCCATCTGTGGAAAAATTGAATATCAGGTTGGGTGAGGCTCTGAGCAACCCAATGTGGTTCAAGATGTCCCTGCTCGTTGTGGGAAGGTTGGACTAGATGGGCTTCAAAGATCCCTTCCCACCCAAACTGTTCCATGGTTCTAAGTGGCTATTAATTGCTGGTTGCAGAGCAGATGGACTGCCCTGTTTTTCTAGCTACAGTAAATTCTTGTTTACAGATTTGCCCTCAGCAAGGGTTTCAATTTATGCTTAATTACTAAGAACAAATGAGTCCCCAAGGAGATGTCAAGTATTTCATTATATCTGCAAAGAGCTAGAGTGCTGTTTCAATTACTGTAGTCATTTTTTTCTACACCAGCTATACCCACTACACTAGGAACATCAGTATTGTTTAGGATCAAATAATGTTTGATTTTAATTTTTCATTTTTTCCCTATTTTTTCCAGTTTTAAGAAATTAGACAATTCTCAAGGAAGATTTAATTGTAAAATGTACAGCTGCATTAGAAGAAAGTAATAGCCCATTAGTCTAATATCTTGCATGTCTGAGACTAGTATTTTATATTTAGTAAAGTTAGTTCAACTGCACCAAAAGTCAATAAAACTATAGTGAGCATGGTGCACCCAGTGGCTTGTAAATAATTTTAGTAAGTCCCAATCGTATTGAAGATTTCCTGCTTGGGAGGCAGCTCTATATTCTTAATGTTGGAATTTTCTTTTGGGGATGAGCTGAAACCCAGTGATTTGAGCTGTATGAGAAGTCTCCTGGTTCTTTATAAAATATATTTGCTCATATGATGAGTTGCATTTACTTTCAATATTAAGTGAAATAAGCAGCCACAGTGGATTTAATCTTGGTCAACTGTAAACTTTGTGAAACTCATGCATAATGTATATGGATAATGTGAGTAAATTAACAGTAGTCTAGTATTTCTTTTAGAAGTAATAAACAGTGTAATTCATTACACTGATATGTCAATTTTTCATTTAGATCTATTTTTGCATAGGAAGAAATACTGAAAATATGGTGCTTGACAGTCTTATGGATAAAAATGCAATATATAATGTGCCAGTTCGGAACTGAAACCTCTATTTAATGAAGCTATGCCAATGCAACAGATTTATGTTGCAAACAAATCTTCTGCATCTGAAGACCAGGTTCAGCACTTGTTTCTGTACATATTACTGGTTTGGTTTTGCTCAAAAGACAGTAAGTAGAGCATTTATTACTAAAGCTAAAACACAGCCTAAAAGCAAACTTATCATGTTTTCGAACAGAATGATGATCATTATTTAAAAGAGCGTGCATCCTGCTCCCTCCCTTCCAAACCCCTTTAATAACCTTCGTGTAATCCTTTAATCCTGTAAGCTTTTATCTGGGGCTTTGTATATATTACCAGAGCAACTTACTTTCATTACAGCATCATCAAAGAATGGATTTCTGATGTTCTGTAGTGCACAGGGAGAATTAAGAATTTTTAAAAACCAATTCCTTTCTGTTGGTGCTTTTCCTTTTGGATGTATTTCCCTCCTGTTTCTCATAATATATTTGAAGGGCTAAGCATTTACAGTTTGGAAGTGTAGTTACAAAATCTTGCAATTTAATATTTTTCTGCAAAACTTCCTAGTGGGGGCATAACTTCAGATTCATGAGGAATGTCATGTAACTCACCTTAACAATTTGTGGTCTAAGAGTTTTTTTCATAGTGTGTAACAAGCTGACCTTTTGCAAATTGCCATGGCAGGAGGAGTAAATGACATTGTTACATTGAAAAAGATGTATAAAGTGAGTGTTGTGTTTTTAGTTTTGAAGGCAAAAGGTCTGATCAGGTTCAAACTTTATTAGTGTTTGATACAAAATTAACATTTAACTACTTTTCTTAAAAGCTTGCTATGAAAAGTGTTCCCTCTAAATTAACGTTTATGTCACTACTCCGATCTTTATTCAGGACAGATCTGTTGCGTTCTTCTATCAGTTGTAGTTATTTTAAATGTTATGTGTACATTTAATTTTTATTAATAGAATTGAAATTAACGGTAATGTCCAGTTGTTGTCACTAAATAAGCTACAAAGTCCTGTATTTGTTTTATGATTTAAAAATGGGATCAAAGACTTGGTGTAAGTTTTCTCAGAAGAGTCTTGGTATGGGTAAAATCCAGCACTTTATTAAAAATATATGAATTACGTGGAAACCTGTACATTTCATATTTCTCCCTGGTAACTAAAATTACTGGAGAGATGTCCATATGTTGAAGGACTGGAAATGCTTCTTCTTGGATCGTTTTTGCTGTCATCCATTGACAGCAGGAACTTGTATCAAAGTTTGACATCTGTCTATATATGAGGTGTTTCTACATGGTTTTGTGGGGGTGAAAAAAGCAGCTAAACTAAGAGGAGATACAGCTTTCTAGGCTAAATTTGTGGCATATTTTATGACCATGATTTATGTGAACAATAACTATCAGTATTTGGGGACCAAGTTGGTGTTCAGTTTTGCTATATTAAATTAACTTGTTTAGAAAGAACTGAAAATTATGATTAGGTCTCTTTTGAAGAGTCTGCTGGGGATTACATTTTTAAGGGAGTGATATATTTGCTGAAAACATTTTATATTATTTACTCACTGTGTTCTTTTCATCTCTTTACTGAAAAGTTTGGACCTAGTGTTTGTCACTGCAAGTGTTCAACCTGTAGATTGTTGCAGTGGGGTGAAAATAATTCTTAAGTCTCCAGTTTCTGTGAGGAAGGAAAAATATCACATTTACTGTGCATAAAAAGAAGGAAGCATTTTTTATTAAGTCTTTATAGAATTCACATAATACACTTTGTTGATGGAAGGTTAGTTTTATTTTTTATTAAAGGTTAAAATAATGAACTAGTTAGTTGATGTTGGGGTGTTTCAGTGATTGGTCACTGCAGATGGAAAAGGTACTTGCTGATTTTATTCCACCTGTATCCTTTTCTCTCAAGAGTTTTATTTCAAAGCTGCATAAAATAAACTTACCTGAAGCTATATAAATGGAAGTTGGAAAGGAATAAAATTTAATAAAAAAAATTTGCAGTCACTCTAATAATAATTAAAATTTTTCTGTTTTCATTCTGTAGGTTTCACGAATTTCTCCATTTTCTTTAATTTCTTTCAGCTATTGTTTTAGGATTTGCTGAATAATTATTTTTGATCGTGTTTCTTTTGATGTCTCTTTGCATTCTTAATTTTCCTTCTATAAGGAAAGGATCTGAGGATGTTGACTTCTATTTTTAAAGCCAGTGGTGTTTTTTAAGCAGTCTTGAAATAAACTTGCTTATTCAGATTACTGGCTCTCATTTTCAGTATGCTTAAAACCTCCCATTTATTCATTTATTTATTTTTAGACATCTTTCACTCTCTCCTGTTCTTCATAATAAATATCTAATTCATTGACATTTAGGGACCTCAGCTACAGAAATTAAGGATATTTGCTGTCTGTGTTAGTTAGGGAAAAGGAAGAAATAGTATATCCTCCCAAGATAGCTATGTGCAGTTCGGGGACCTATTTCAGTATGAACATCTGGTAAAACGTGGAAGTTGAGTAACAAAATTATGTTTTCACGATCTTGCTTGTGTTGTGTGATAAATTACTGTTGTTTATTGGGTTAAATACAATGGAGATGTGGTGGGAAGGAAAGAATGGTGGATGATTTTTCTGTCCCTCTGTTCTTCAGTCTACCTTGACAGTTGAAAAAAGGAAGTCTTGGTAAGGAAACAGTAGCAGCATATTCTGGGAAGAATTTTACTGTGGCTAAGTTGATATTCTTTGCTTATTGACTGGTAATTACTGAAGATGACTGCTAGTGAGGGGAGAAAAGGCATCCCTTTTGTAAGCTGACAACTTCTTGCACTGTGGGGCTTTGGAAATGAATAAACACCTGAGAAAGCCCAGAAGAAGCTACAGAAATGTGAGAAATTGTTGAATATTAAAAAGAGATGAAGAAGAAAGAAAAGGAGAAAACTTGCTGTCTGTATTCCTTTGCTGTAGGCTACTGTAAAAAGAGGCAGCCAAACACTGTTTAGTGTATCTTGACTGCAGCCACAAATGTCCTGGAACCGGGCAGAGCAAGCAGTGAATGTGATTTGTCAATGAGCCACAATCTGATTTTCGGGGCCTGAAGTGAGAAGCGTTGGGTGCAAATCCAGTAAAACACTTAAAGAGCTTAGCTGTCGTACCATGGTGCTTGTTGGGTGCTGCAGTGGAATACTGAATTGTCATTGTGTCTTCCTAATTACATGCAAGTAGCCAAATGGAAGCATTTCGTGCAGCCTGTTTGGGATCATCAGCCATAGCTCTAAGGAATGCAGAGTGAAGTTCTGTCACTCATTGAGTTTAGGCAGCCTGGGACTGTGGGACAGCCAATAACAGCTGAATTTAATGTTAGTCTTCTCCAAGTTGTACTGCACCTAATTCAGGAGCTTTTTCACCAGTTCATGGCTATTATAGCCTGCTTTCAACTACATGCATAACTTTTGTCATCCAAGTAGGACTCAGTGGGGCAAGAATGAATGATTTTACTTGTTTTTCTGTAAGATTTATGTCTAGAGATTTCTTCTATTTCCTGTTAGAGCATTCATATCTCTAAGGAACAGGGTCTTGTTTAGTCAATAAAAGTTGGAATTGTGAAGTAGCCCCATGTGAAAAAAGAGCCCTTCTGTCTGCCCGTGTCAGGTATGCCTTAAAGGAAGGGTACTGAGAAAGTTGCAAGAAACTGAAAATAGCGTTTTAGATTACAATAGCGTTTTCAGCCTTAAATATATAGCATCACTGAGGATGCACTCTGTAATTTCATTGTCAATTGAGAATTGCTTAACACTTTTGATGCTTTAAACTATGACAGACTAATTCTGAGAAATGCTATTTTAGTTCTGCGGCACTTGAAGTGGTGCACAGCTGCTTGAAATTTCTGAATGTACACTCCTTTCTGCTTGAAACTGGAGACAGAAAGGAACCTCTGAAATGAACTGTCAAGCTTTCTTTAAGGGAGATGATTCAGATCTAACCTTCCACGGTAGGTGGTATCGCTGGAGATGAATGAAGAATTCTGCAAGATGTAATGCCATCTTGCCAGCAGGAAAACACTTCACATTTAAGATAAAAATGCTTTTTGAAAGCTCCTGGCAGACACAAAGTGACAAGGTATTTCCTAGACATTAGGTCTGTGTCTGGATAGAAGACATCAGAAATATAACCCTGGGACAATATATTTAAGGAAAACTAGGATGAAATGAAGGTAATACATATTGAATTTGTCCCTGAGGTTTTTTTACTCAGAAATCTTGTAAATGTCACATTTTAGTTTTTGCAAACTTTATTTTAAATAAAGATTCCTTGTGCTACAGTGTGTTTAACTGTCAGGATGTGTTTGTGAAGCTGTATACCTGTCAGTCACACCAGATTGCTGAGATTTGACAAAGCCACTGCCTCATGTCTGTACTTTCATAAACTTTTCATAAGTCCTTTCATCAAAGAGAGAGAAACTTGCTAGTGAAGTTATTAGTTTAGTTGTTTGGAATTTTTTTTTCTTTCTTTCTTTTTTCTGCATCCTTATTCTTTAAAGTAGGTGTTCAAAATTGAGTCCTTTCATTTATTTTTGACAAAAACCTACCGTGGAAGGTACCTCATTCTTGTAGTGTGAATCATATACGAAACACTGTTCTTCGGTTGTCTTAAATTATATCTCACCAGCAGTTAGAGTAAATACCCTAGAATCTTCAAAATGTGTGGCACATGTAGTCAAATCAAGTATTTTTTGTTTTTTTTTTTTTTTTTAAATGAGTCTTAAGGGACACATTTAAATCCTGACTAGATTCTCTTGTAGACTTGTCTTTCCCTGATGTGCTTTTATAGGTTTCTGAGACGTTCTCCTGGTGCACATGAGCACATCCAAAATCAGAAGTGGTTTCCATTAATTTTGTAGTGCATCTATCAGACATTTTGAGTTGTGGTAGTTTATGAATATATACAGTTATATATGGAGACATATGTAAAGAGAATCTGTATCATTCATTTTCACTTTTTAATCTCCTCTCAGGAACTTCAGACACTACCCATCTGTGAGTAGATGAAGACCAATCCAGTTGAAGGGATAATTCCAAATAAAGGTTCTGCTGGAGTGCTATACTGGTTAGGCTTGGAAACCAACATAGCTGTAAATCAGATGCAAAAAATTATGGCGGGATAACAACCCTTTGAAAAAATAGATGGTATGGATTTTATTTTTTGAAGCTTAGTGCTCTGGGATTTCATTAAAATGACAAGCTTTACATCCTAGGACTCTCTGTGAGGTTGTTGTCAAAAAACAGATAATTACCTAATGGTTGCTTAATTAGCTAATAGCTGCTCAAGTTAAGTTATTCTTAGAAAATCTTCTATTATGTTTAGCAATGTATTATATTTTTTACTTTTTTTCTAAAGAATTATTTTACATAATTTTCAATATGTGGCTTTGACACCATGTTAACTAATTGCTAGAAGAAAAAAAAAACATATCTGTGTCTTTCGGGAGGCATTCATTATAGTCTTCCCTCCCCCAAAGTTCTCACAAAGTGATAATAACAAATATTTTTACCAGATACAGTTTGAGTTACTTTATTTAAAACATAGATAGTATTATAAAGGGTTAGTTACCTTACATGCATACCTTTACTGCTTTTACAAGTCAGGGGACTTGTTCTGAAGCATTTTTGGCCTTCAGCTTCTTTATCATAATATTAGAACATTGTACGGTTCCGATGGAGATGGATTTAGACTGTTTATTGACTAAATGTTTTTCTTGAAACAGGCATGGTGAACAGAAAGAATTCATTGATATTCACTTATGTGCATAATTCATCTATCATAATTTAACAAATGGAAAAGACTAAGACATGCTGCCATCCATCACAATTATTTAACTACACTCCAGGGTGTGATAAATCGTATTAAGCAACTTCTGGCTTAGCAGATTCAGAGAATTGTACTGAGCAAGTTGCATCTTCTCTGTCAGCTTTCTGCTACTGTTCAGTGACTTGCAGTTTTGACATGTGTTACAAAACATTTAATTTAAACTAGAGATTTTTCAAAGCTGTTTTAAAAACAAACTTGCATAGAGACATAAATAGCAGCAACCAGCCCTAAATAGGAAGCCATACTATGATTGTTCTTAAGAAGTACAAATACTGCTTGTTCACTGGATTATATGATGGGGGGCCAGGGCTGTCAGGGAGCTGATTTTCTTATCAGGCAGCTGTGTCTAAAATAAAGGGGAGGTAAATCCTAGTGCAGTCCTGGGACTCTTCAGCCTTGAGGTTCAGCAGGTCCCTCAGTTTTTTCTTCCCTTGTTAAGATGAATAAACTACTGTATGTTGCCTGTATAATAGTTTAGCCAAACTAAGCTTTCTCTCATTAATAACAATCAAGCTAAATAAAGAGGAAAATGGTTGTTGCTTTTTTGCTTTGGTTTGGTTTGAGGTTTTGTTTATCCTGTGTTACGGTACTCCTCAAAAGATTTCCATGGAAAGCAAATTACGGTGTGCTCACTCTGATTTCCAGGCCTTGGCATGGGGTGATTTACAGTGAGCGTTTGCTTCTGGACCACATCACTGTTTGTGAAGGAGCCTACCAGAGATGGGTAGAAATTATTGAGAGGATGCATAGGGTGGGATATGCTTGCTGTTGGACACAGCCCAGGGCTGGAACTCTCTGGATTGATGTGTTATAACACTGTTGCCAGCTGCAGAGTTGTCTTCTGTCTCTGTTTACCATAACAAGCTCTGAACTACCACAATTTAAGGGCTGTCAGACTTCCTTTAAACCACTGGCTTCCATTGGACCTATAGCATCCACGTGGAGAGTCTGGCTGTACTGTGAATGTACATATGTGGCTGCTGGTCAGTGTAACAGCATGGGTGTGAGGTCTGCACTGTGCAGAAGAGTCTTTAAAGGTTTCCTTTCCTAATCCTGTCCTTCTTCTTTTCCCTGCATTATCTCCTTTACTCTTTAGTGTGTATCATTATGCTGAGGTGTTACATCAGCGCTCATTGAGTTGAGGGACAGGGAACTCAAGTGTTGTATAACGCATTGAAGATCCAAAGTCATATTTCCTGCTATCATGCTAGAATGAATGTTCAGACTGAAGTCTATCACTTCTCCACTAAAAGCTTCTTGCTGTTGGCCTTTGTGGATTATCATGTTTGTGAATTTGCTCTTGGCTGTGAGTGCATCTTTATTCCCCCTTTCCTTCCCTTAAGCCAAGCTTGATAGCTTTGCCTACCTGCTACTGGGGGCTGTCTTGGAGCCAAACACAGGCTATCTTCCATGCCCCCTAGTTAAGGGACTTCTTCCATATGCTTATCTTCATTCAAAAAACGTCTTCTAATCTGACACTGAGATTATGTGCCAGTAATTAGTCAAATGATTAGGCTGAGGAGCAGGGAAAGGCAGCCTAAGATGATACTAATTAGGGGCTTTTGGCAATGTGGTGAAAGATGAACAAAGATGATTACAGAGAGTTGGGCCTTAAAGGCGTGGATTTACAGTTTTTAGTAAAGGATTTACGGTACAGAAGCTGTTGTTGATCTGCCATCTGTGAGGACTGCTGCAGCAGCGTTAATTTGAGATGTTGTCTTGAAACTCTTTTCATATCCTTTCTAAAATCGTGAAGCCATCTTTGTGGCTCTATTTTTTGCTTGTCTGTTGGGTGTGGGCCGCTATTCTTGGGTGTGATGACTACTCTTTGCTTTGCAAGAAAAAGATCTCAAGTTCTTTTATTGTCAGGTTTGGTGAGTGACAGTCGCACCGAATAATGCTGAAGATGTTGTAACACAGGGATTAGTACCCTACAAAGAAAATGCCGGAGTTTGGGCATTGTCTATATTGCATATATACATATATGTGTATATGTATTGAATATATACAATCATAAGATCCATAGCAAGCAAGCACAGAATAAGACTCTAGTGTCTTCTCTTAGCAAGGAAGGATATGATCAGAGGGCAGCTGATCTGCAGTATCTCCATTAACCACATGTCCTGTATCTACCTGGCTCTGGAGTATGGTTGGTTAAAAGGATGGACTGTGAGTAGGACATTTCTTCAATATGCTTATTTTGGGAAAACAAATCATTACAAAACAAAACAACTTACCCTCCCAAAAGCATAAAAAAGCGCAGGAGGTGGAGTATGGATGAACGTCACTAGTCCTTTGGCACCAAAGAACAGATCTACTGCTGGAAATCAGTGAAGGAATAAAGTTACTGTAGTATTAGTATAGCGTTTACCTTAAATAAGTCTACAGTATTTATGAAATTGAAGTTAGACTAAAATACTTCTCTAAAAAATTAGAAGGTAAATATGCCAGAAAGAGTGAGAAAAATAAGAAATACAAATTTTGTCTCATTCTGGTTGCTTAAATTAATTCTTGGTTGCTCTCAGGCTTACCTGAGGCTACAGGGAGAAAAGCAGAAAAGTAAGAACTGCCAAAGAACATGGGAAAATATGTCTGAATGTAATGTATGCATAAAATGTGGGACACTCATCTTGTAAATGAGGCAATTTTCTGCAGGAAGGAGATCCATTATTTTGTAGTACTTTCACAACTGTAGAGAAGCAGAGGTGCATTTTGTCAACCATGGTTTAAATTTTACCTCAATAAAATAACCTTCTAAGGTATAGAAACTATTAAAAACAGTGAAACTGGCCATTCATCTTGCAACTACTCATCTAAATTTTAAAGAACAAAAACGTAATATAAATTTTTCTCCAGTAAGTTTTCATACACAGGATTCTTTGTCCCCATGAACATTTGTTTAGTCCTTTATTTAGTTTGGTTTAGCTCTGTTTCTTTAGCTCTATTGTTTGCAAATCAATGCCTTTTAAATAAAATACCATATTTCCCAGAACACTGCTAATCAATTCATGCCACAGGTGAATTATGTCACAATTTTTTTACCACCGTGAACAAAAAAAATTGTGTGAAAAGGGGTATGCTTGTGTTCCTGAAAGTCTCAATCCATATTAGTGGAGCTATTTAAAAAGAGCAGTAACTTCACTGATTGTGGAGGTGTTTTCTGCAGTAGGTGGTTGTTTTGCATCAATAGTCTTGAGTGTGTGGCTTTATATGAGAATTTCATGGCATGTTTTGGAGTGGTAGGTTCTATACAAAAAATCTTGCTTTCTGTTTTTTATGTTTCCTGGTTGGGGTGGGTTTGTTTGTTAGTTTTTAGAAAAGGATAGATCTGTGAAAGAATTTTCCTGATTCACAATTTAGAACTCTTTTATAGATTAGGAATTGCCTGGTATTGTCCCTGCTGCTGCTGTTGGCAATTGATGTACCAGCATCATAAAACTTTAAAGCTATGTTTAAATTTAAAGCTTGTTTATCGTGAGAATAAGACATTCCTTTCTCACAATTCATTGGCAACTGCTTTTGGAAGCAGGACTAATACAGATTTGGAAGAAGTAGAAGAAAATATATGTGGAATATTACTAATTGCAATAATAGAATTGTTTGGTGTATGCTTGTTAAGACAAAAAGAAAAGTAAAATAAGTTACAAAAATGGAGAGGAAATGGAGGAAGGAGGGGAAAGAGAGATGAATGTGAATTAAAAAGTAAGTTAGGAATTGTTTAAAACTGGTAAGACAAAGCAATAAAAGGATGCATAGTACGACCAGGTCTGTCAAACATGTTAATTTGGTGCAAAGTAGCGTGGCTGGCTGGGAATAAACTGTGCTATATATCTGTAATTCTTCATTGGGTAATTTCACTCAACATAAGTTCTGAGAAATGGATCTTTTCTCAGGAGAATGTGATGTTTTGAGAGAACAAGTTCGACTTTTCAGAGATATATGACATTTAATATTTGTAAAATGTTTGATTTGCTGCCGTGTGACATGTTGGTTTAGAAATTGGAATGGTACAGAGTCATCAGCATACATCAAATGTCTTTTAGAAAAATGGTTAATAGGTAATCAGTGTTGAGAATGTGGAAGTCCTCTGAGGATTAATTTTAAATCTGATGGTGTTTAACCTTTTTATTAGTGATGAGGAAGAAATACAGTCATTACTGATTAAAGCATGTGGATGACAACAGCGTTAGTGCCATGGTAAGTAGTGATCACAGGGAGAGCTCAGTCATCTAGTAAGGTGGAACTTATGTTCTGACACAGAAATGAAGATGTGCCTCCAGCCTCAAGAAACATTATCAAAAAGACAGTGATTGAAAAAGACATGGAAACCATGCTTTGTGATGTGTGACCAGAAATATCTGAAACAGGAGGAGCACTTGGTGTTACTGTTTTGTCATTGGAAGACTTAGCTCATGAATGACCACAAACTCAGGGAAGCTCAGAAGAACTGTTTTGAACCGTCAAGTCTTTGGAAGCACACCTTTGAAATTCTGTAAATCTAGAATTTATTCAGCAAATTATATTTACGAGATTTTATCTAGGTTTAGAAACATACTGTAGAGAACTGGTGTTTAATAATTTAGGTGGGCCTCTAGTAGGAAAAAAAACCAAAAGACTGAATGACTAAACGAATTCAGGCTGAGAATAAGGTGAATTAATTTTTGGAAAAACTGGGGAGTTGAATTGGATGTTCCTTTGATACCTGTGGTTCTAGTGGGATGCATGAGAGCTGGTTGATGTCATTCCGAGGCCATTCTTCATAACCTGGGAGAAGTGCCTGAGAGCTAGAGGAAAACAAGTGTCAAAAAGAGCAAGTGAAAGGATCCAGGAGACAACAGGCAGGTCATCCTCAGAAAAAATGATGAAGGAACTAATTCTGGAAACCATTTTCAGGCATATGAAGGACAAGAAGATCAGTAGGAGTTAGCATGAACTCTCCAATGGGAAGGAACCAACATGATTTTCTTGACCAACTTAATAACTGGCTGTGATGAAATGACTGGTCTGATAAATGAGATTGTCCAGATAGTGTCCATCTTGAGGGCAGTGACTCACAGAGGAGCTGATGGAGAATAGGCTGAATGAGCAGACAGTGGACAGGCAGAAAACTGTGAGCAGCCAGGCCCAAAGGGTCAGTGGCATGTACTCTTAGTTGGAGGCTGGTGACTGGTGATAAACTTGTGGGGTCCAGTCCTGGTCACCACCTTCATGAATGATCTGGATGAGGGGGCAGAGCACACCTAGCAAGTTTGCAGATGACACAAAACTGGAAGGGGTGGCTGATACCTAAAGAACAGTTCTACAAAATGCAGAGTCCTGCAGCTGGGGAGGAATTATCCCTGACTTCAGCACAGGCTGACTTCTGACCAGCTGGAGAGCAGTCTTGCAAAAAAGGCTCTGTGAATCAAGGGGAACACCAGGCTGGCCACGAGCCAGCAGCAGACCCTTGCAGTAAAGGCCGGTGGTATCCTGGGCTGCATTAGGAGGAGTATTCCCAACAAGTCCAGGAAGGTGATCCCTTCCCCTCTGCTCAGCACTGCTGAGGCCAAAGCTGGAGTGCTGGGCACAGTTCCAGGCTCCCCAGTACAAGAAAGACATGAATGAGCTGCACAACATCCAGGGAAGGGCCACAAAGGTGCTGGACTGGAGTGTGTCTGTAATAAAAGGCTGAGAGGGCTGAACTGCACAGCCTGGAGAAGAGAAGGCTCAGGGGCATCTTATCAATGTCTATAAACATCTGAGGGGATGATGCAACAAGGACAGAGCCAGCCTCTATTCAGTGGTGCCCAGTGATGGGAGCAGAGGCAGTGGACACAACCTGAGACACAGGAGATTCCCTCTGAACATCAGGAAACTGAAAGATGTGACAGAAGTCTACCACAGATTGACCATGAGAGTTGTGGAGCCTCCAGCCTTTCAAATACTCAGGAGCTATTTGGCTGTTGTCACTTGACACACAATTCTTACCGTCTGTTTAAATCTTTAGACCTGTTTGCTACTTGAGATACAGAGACCAAGTACAACTTCCATAAAGATTTTAAAATGTTTTAAAATGCATTTGAAAAAATGTGAAAATTGTCCTAAAAACTCAGGTGTTTCAATGGGTAATAAATAATTGAAGGTAAATCAAGAGATACTTGAAAATGTGTAAAAATATATGTATTTATACCATATATAACAAGTAATAGTATTATAGTAATTTTATATCAGTACTTTCAAATAATTGAGCCTAAAACCTCTGAGCTAGCCTGATCTGTCATAAATCAATGATACTGTCCTGATCTATACTGTTTGGAGACATGAGCATACATTTAGCTGTTTTTTTTATTCCTATCCTGAAGCCAACTAAAAGGGCATGACCTTCCCAGTGTAACATACTGGTGTCCCAGGTCTATCAGGTGTTTTTTACAAAGGATCAGAGATGCTTGTTTCAGCATTACAACCTGGAAAAACATCCCTTTCATCAGGCATGGAACACAAATTAATGGAAAGCAAAAAAGAATTCGCGTACACCTGACAGTTTTTTTAATTTGCTCGTACTCAGATGATTACAGTCAGTCACACGCAGACCTGAAATGATTTCAGCAAGGTTGGAAAGTAGGTTGAAAATTTGTGTGGCCTCAATTTTTCTTTTTGTTACAGTACAACATTTAAGTGAGTTTACTACTGACTTAATCCTATTATAGGCAAGAACTGAAAGTAATTATTTTATCTGGGTAGTGTAGTGATAGTGCTCTATTTTGCTGTGTGGGAGGTTCAAGAGTTCACTCCTTGGGTTGTCTAAACTTGGGCATGTCAATGTTGCAGCAGTGATGTTTTCAGGAGTGTCAAGTGTGGGTCTCTCTTGCAGCTGATGAGACCTTGTGAAAATACCAGAGGTTTCCAAAATTAATTAATTCTTTTCCTTCTGAAAGAAGGTTATAGATGTGATGAATGAAATAAAGTATAATTTACTGCAGGAGATAATGACTAAAACCAAGGGAAAAAAAGCAGTAGCTAACTACATTTAAAAATAGAAAGTTATTTATACCTGTAGCACAGTTAAAGCCTGGTGTGCTGTCTGAATTTAGCAAGCAGACCTGGGATCCAGCCTCAGTGCTGCTAATGACTGGAGGCATTATTGATGTAGTGAACTAATTACCCATGTGATGAAGTTGCCTGCTGGAGGTTTTTGGCTGCTTCATCACTGTGGCACCTCCTACAGGTTAATTCACAGAGCAGCTGAGGTAAAAACCTGCAGGTGGAGGTCCTGCTCTCCATCCAGTCGCAGTCGTAATGGCAGCAGTAACTGATACAGAGATGACTATTTCCCTGAGTTATTGATCAAGTAGAGCTGTATCAATGATTGTAGAAGTAGTGGTTGTATCACAGAACTAAAGTCTGTAATGCTTCCCAGTCTCTGCATGGGAAAATGCATACATGGGGACTTCAGAAAGAAATCCAGAATGAATAACAGCCTTTCTCACCTTTTGAAGGAAAACCAAAGATAATAAAAGAAAGAAAGAAAAAAAAAAAAAGAGTGTGGCAAGATTCCTGGGTTAGCAGTCAGGACAAGGGCTGCAGGGGCTTCAATGTCTGATTTAAGATTTGATCTACATATAAAATTCTTTTATGATGTTTGTTCCCAGATGTCGCAGTGCACACATTGGAGGTCAGAACATAAACAGCTTGTTTAATTTGATGATAAACTATTTCACTCAAAATTTATAGGGAAAAATACTATTAGTAAGGTAGTTTAATGAGGAAAAGAATGAGTAGGAATGTGTTCTACTTTTTCTTTTGCTCTACCCATTGATGAAGTAGAATATTAACTTCTGATATATGAGGCAGAAGAATTATAAAACTAATCTGAACATTATTAGTATAGAGAAATGTTTAGGGGTTTTTTTTCCTGTTTTCAGTTGTGGCATAGCTGAAAAACCTCTTGAGATTAGCAAAGCTGACACTGCCTTTGTTCTTTACTTAAAGCTAGAGCTTTATTTTTCATCCAAGCTTAAAATGCTGTAGTGTAACAGGATGCATTAAGTGTTCTGTAACAACTGCAGAACTCATCAAGCAAATGGAAAGATTAGCCCTGAAATCAAGCTTCAAACTTTTATTTTTCTCACAATCAATAGACAAGTAATGCATGTTGGATTTATAATGATATGAGATTGACTGCTTAAATCCTTTTTAAAGTTCAAAGCTGGAAACAGATTGTGTCCACAAGCAATCCACAGCAGAGTTTCTAAGTAGAGGCTTGTGATAAATAAGTGAAATTGGGTTTGACTGAAATGGCCCATCAGTCCCATATGGGTTTAGCAGGAAGATTTCAGGCTCAAAAAAGACAGCGGTTTGGAGAAGCATCAAGCATTGGTTTCACAGCACCTGAGATTGCTTTGTGGAGTCTGCTGGGAGATGTAAAGACAAGAGGCTCATTAAAAATGAGTAGCACCAGGGAGAATGATTGAGCTTCAAGTACACTTGTGTTTTTTAGCTTGAAGAGTTTAAAGGTGAAGATACATTTTAAAAGCCCAACTGGCAGATGAGAAGAATGCTGTCAGGTTTCTCAAAGAAATCCCTTTATATAGAGATAAATAGCATGTTATAGTAGTTTTTTTGACAAGATCAAGGGAAAAAAAAAGCGTGGTCCCAAAAAATTACTCAACTCAGAATGTCTTGATAGTAGGATGAAATAATAGTTAATCTCTCAACTATCAAAATTGGATTTTGATAAAACTGGTTGTCTTCAGTCCTGCTATCTGATAATTTTAGAGGCAGTATTTACTGCCTGTAAAAGCTGTGAAATCTGGGGAAGAAATTAGTCTTGGGGCTCCCCTTGAGGATATTCTATCTGTAATAGCAGTTCAGCTATGGTACCTAAAAGTTTGTGGTGTGTCCCTTGCCTTAGAGATGGCTTTTACCTAATCAAGACTTTGAACTGTTTTACACTGTTGTATTTGTTTACTTTAGAAAAACATGATATTGAGCTTTAAAATCAGAACTTAATTTCTTATTTGCTTTTCATTCAGATATAATCCGTGCTGTTAACAGATACAGTTGTTACACAGTAGTTAAAATAATATAAAATATCACAAGTTTTGTAAGAACATGTGCATTGCTTGTCAATGTGAGTCCATTTCCCTATTGCTGGAAAATGAGGAATGAACAAAGCCGCGTTGACCTGGGAAGTAACACTTTGGTTTGGTTTGTTCAGTCAGAACAAGTGTCCTTTGGCTCAGTCTGAATTGTAAATTTATGTGATAAATGTTGAAGCAACATAGTCCTTTTTTTCATCATCTCATAGCATGAAATGCAGCTGATCACTGTTTGTTTGGTGAAAACTTGTGTGGCTCTTGGCACAACCATAGACAAAAGAACAGTGGCTGCTCAGTGTGTGACTTATGTTTGCCTTCATTCACATCCATTCATTCCTGACTATTCCTGACTATTCCCCATTATAACATGGGGGAAAACTTTGCAGGAGGAATTGAATAGCACAATTTCTAACTAAGAATGAAGGTATTGAATTTTAGTAATTTTAAGAAAGAAGTGCTGTTTTTTGAAGTTATTAAAAAGTGCCTTAGCAAAAAACAGATTCCTCTGGGATCAGGAGTTTAATGGCTTTGTGAGTTGAATGGCTAGCAGGGCTGGTTGTGGAAAAGGTGTTTTGACTGTCTTTTATTAGGCTGTATTTCCCCAGAGCCCTATGATGAATGTAGCATGAAAAAGTTTGTCCTCATGACAAACTGAAAATCTAATACAGTGTTTCCTGAACAGATGTTAGAGAGGTGGTCTGGTGTGGTCTCATAATCACAGTCTTGATAACTGTATGTTTCTTAGGTTATACTTTGTTTTAAATAGAGTGTTGGGATGAGCAGACCCTGTATTATGATAAATTTTGCCTGCAAGGCATGTGTTTCAATCTCTTCCTCCCAGCTGGGATGGAAAAAAAGAGTATATCTCCCCACCCTGTTTTTTCCTTCCTTCTGAATTGCATTTTTTATTTTGCTTCATGTTTTCCATGATATATTATTTTTTTCTTGAATATATCTGAACAGTTCTGTATTGTTTTCCACTTGTATGGTTTTGTGATGCTTTCCAAATGTCTTTCCCTGCTCTTCTCACCCCTTTCCTGGATGAATCCTTCTGGGACAGCTCTACTGTGCTGTTTTAGTGAGTTATAAAGATGGTAGGCTGCTTGGTAGGCTGCTTGAGGTGAAATGAAAAGGACTAAGCAGTTTTTTGGATAATCAACTATGGAATTGATATGAAACTACTGAGAGTAGACAGCTGTCTTATTTTGTTGGTATTTGCTTATCTTTGACAGATCATCACAACTGTTTATGTCCCTCATAAATACCATATTGAAAGATTAATGGTGAGTGATTCTTGAGGTTCTTTGTCAGGATAGCACTTCACCTAAAGAAACAACTGGATTTTGTCTTTAGGCCTTGGTAGCTTTGTAGGAGCAAATGAAACAAGGAAAGAGTGAAATCAAATTAGTAATTTTTTAGATTTTTTTTTATTTTTTAGATGTTTTCTCTTTGCATCTGCACATGTTTGGGCATCCTTTGGTGATAGATCTCTCCTCAGTATACTAAAAAGAGAAGTGAAGATAAAATTGTGATAAAATCTAAATGAGAAAAGGTTAGAGGCGTTCTGCATAATAATTAAATTAATAGGGGCAGCATCTGTTGCGAATCTAAGAAGTCACAAATAGATGCTGAGTGGAAGAGAGATCCCTACGGTATGTGCTTTGTCCCTCAGCTGACAGAAGGGTGAAGTACTGCACACTGCTGCTTCAAAGTCGCAGTTGGGAGGGGGAGTGTGGTCCAGGGGCTGCATTGAAAATCACCCGTCTTCCTTTTCTTCCCTAGAAAAGAGTACAGAGACATTGTTGTGGGTTTTACTGGAGATTTCCAAAACAGAGGTGTAGTTTCAAATCCATTGAGAAGCGCTGTATGGTGTCAAATGAAAGTATCTCCAATTGTTACCTTCTGTATATGTGAATTCATTGTGTGCATCCCACCCTCATGACTATGTCCTTACTACTCTCCATTTCAAGTAAACGGGGAAAAATAATGTCTCCTGTATCTCTGTTCCATAGCATCTGCTTTCTTTGCCAGCCAGGATGACTAAATGCTTTTATATGTTTAATAAAGGGGTTCTGTGCACTCCTGAGTGGTGGCTATAAAAATAAATTAAATAAATCCGTGGTATAAATTGTATGAAGTAGGTGTGCAGTTGCATTTTTGTTTTTCTCAGTAGGCTTATTCCACTGCTAGAATATAATTTGAATTTTTAATTCTGTTTTAAGTATGTGAAGAAGATTCCTTTTGTTGGTAATTTGTAGGTCAAAACTTCATGCTGAAATGTTTCAGGCTGTTTATACAAGAGATTTTTTTGATTTTGAAGCACATTTTTGTCATGTATTTGTGATAAACAAGATGCAAAACATATGGGAAATCTGCCCTTTATTTATTCATTTTGTAGTGGTTTTGACCATGGTCCAGAATTTCATCATGTTCACTCAGCTCCAATAAAAATGTAAATCACCTGTCTACCTTTTGCAACTGGTATGCCCAGTGTGATCTTTTTAGTAAGATGTATACATCTGTAGGTAAAAAAGATGTTACAAATTGGACTTTTAGTTGTTCTTGGAAAGCCTTTCCAAAGTATTTCTCGTATGGATCTTTTTTTGGTAAGGCTTTTAAGAGAAAGTTATCATAACATACATTTGTAAAGTAAATTCCATAATCTAAAATTCAATTTAAGCATTCAATTAGTAATTTAAAAGGAGAACAATACATATACAAAAAAAAAAAAAAACCAACAAAAAAACCAAATCCTACCAGCCCCCTCCTCCCAACAGCCGCTAAAATTTATCCATAGCAGTTATTGAGACAAGAAATGTCTCTTACTATTAACGGAATAATAGCTGTTAGTTTTAACACCCAGCATGATATCCTCCCTTTAACTAAAGCATAAAATCTGATGGCTTCTGCAAATATGCTTGTTTTAATAGTATTTCTCAAAATAGAGTCTCCATAATACGTTTCTACATAATCCTGTATGCTCTTTATGGGATTGAACAGTCAAATATTTCTCTTGGTAAATGTCCTATCTAATGACAACTGCAGCAGGGTTATAATTTGTGTATGTAAGCTTGTGTGTGCACTTGCCCGTATAACTGATGCCATAGATTAAGAAAAGCTATCACTAATATTGTGAAATCGAACACCCTGCCATTAAATAATGCCAGAAATAAGTTGGCTCATAGAATATTAATGCGCATCCATTTTCCCATGGGCCTCATAAATATTCACTGATACAAAAATGACACAAATACATGGACTGTATTTGCTTACACAAGATGGATGATTTTTATTTTAAGAGCCTTTATTCATTGTCTTGCTTTGGTGAGTGGTTTCTACGTTTGGGTAGCTCAGTTTGGGTAGTTTTAATGCACATTTTGAGAGGAAATTTTTTTCAGGGCTTTTCAGTAAAGTCCAGGAACCCAAATTTTGAATTATTCTCAGTATCTGTTAGGCAGATGTAATTGTTAAAAATAATTTTATTTTCCAAAGCCTGGGAAGCTTTCTGGGGAAAGTTAGACCTGAAAAATATGCTTTCCATAAAATTCAACTTTGCTATATTATCCCGTGTCACCTAAACTGAAGCATTTTTGGCGACATTTGTGTTGATTCAGTTTCTGTCAGGTAAATGGAGGGAGAACAGAGAGAAGTGTAAATGTTTTATGAACACGTGGTAAGGTTTTGAAGACTCTTAAATAACAACTCTAAGTGTTTATCTGAAATTTTTGTATATGCTGTCATGTCATCACCTGTGATACTGCTGGAATTGTGCCTATAAATTGGGAATTCTCTATCATTGTTGTACCACCTTCTCTGCAAGTCTTAGCACAATTTTATACGGTTTTTTTGGTCTGTTTTCCTCCCTTAGGGACAGAATTTATATCAGACTTTCATAGTTCCTAAATACATACTTTTAGCTCATGATCTTTGCTATGGCTCGTGAGATTTTTCCAGACAATTCTATTTGCTACCTTTTTCAAAACCCATTCTGAGCACAGCCACAGTCAGAAAAGGTCTCTAATTGTAAAGTCTGTTTCCTTTTGCTCTTTTTCTCTCACCCCCATGCATATATAGACTTGACAAAATGTAGATACAGTTTTAAATGAGATCAACTTTATGCAGCACATGGATTTTCAAGGCTCCCTGACCAGTAATATAGATTACAGAATTATTTTAGAGCTCTGAACGCTTGCCTTTGGTAGGAAAAAACCCCAAACCTTGGTATATTTTGAGAGAAAATAAATGTTCCATTTTAAAACAGACTACCCACTGTTGAAAACTCGCTTGTAAAGCCTGGATAAGATTTTTGGGTGCATATATGTCACTGCAGATACATGGCTTCTCTGTGTGTACTTCAGAGACATACAGAGAAGAGTTTATTTTACTGGCTATCTCTGAGCTAGCATGTCTGGAAAGCCCTTTCAATGTGTCATACTGTAACATGTTTGAAAGGGCAGGTAGAGCCTTTTTTTTTGCTGAGAATCTACACACAGAATAGAATCCAGCAGACCATTATGTTCAGTTTCTAATAAGTTCTTTAAAGCATTCATTTACCTAGCTGAAGTTAGTTTACATGAAACTTTATTGTCTCAACCATTTATTGATTTCAGAGAAGCAAATGGTTTTGAACTTGGAAATTTCTGTCATTACCCCATCTATAGTAAGATTTATTCAGCAGACCAGATCTGTGGTACAGGTTTGCAGGCAGCAGTTCAATTTGTTTAATGTTAAAAATTGTACATTTATGCCCACTGTTTATTTCTCTGTTAGTGAGTTTATAATTGAGAATGGCTTATTTTCTCTTTATGATTCCTTACCTTCCCCCAAAGGAAAAACTCTTTATTCTTTGATGGGGTGGTTTGTCAGCTTAGAGGCACAGGATTGCATTTTCCAATGCTATGTTTCTCAGATCACTTCCTGTTGTCATGAGAGTGTCTAGATAGGATGATTGTCCTGAGCAGTAACCCTTGAGGATAAACTGATTCATTCACAATCTTAACAATTATAGTTTGACATGGTTTTTCAGTTATTTCAGTTTTCATTTGCCTTGGTAGTTGTCTGGGTGATGCACTTAGCCATTGCTCTTGGATGCAGGCATGTTCATGAGGATAGGAGAGAATGAGGCTTCTTTTTTGTTCTAGAGAGAAAGGGAAGATAAATTACCTAATACAAGGTGAATCTTTCCCTGCGATATCCAACCTTCCTGATAGGAAATGTGGTCTAGGTGTCCCAGCTTTCAGATCAGATATCAACATTTTAATTTCTGTTTCAAAGTATAGCTACATTGCACTTAGAGTTAATTGACATAACCCCATTTCCAGTATGAAACTGAAAAATAACAGAGACAGCAGAATTCAGAATACTTTGTAAATGAGATAAAGAAGAATACTAGGAAAATGGGGGATTCAGTAAACTTATCTTCTGGGTTAATTATTCTGCATCAGAATTCATGGTACTATGGCACATCAGAAACCATAGGGCTTTGCTTATTTTAGCTTTTGCTTTTGCAAAAAAAAAAAAAAAAAAAAAAAAAAAGTTTATCCTAAAGCAGGACCATTGCATCAGTTCTGGTATGCACTTATGTTCCCTGCCAGTGCTAGCACTGACACTCATAAGAATTGCTAGTTCTAGAACTTGTACACTTGGCAGCAAATTTTTGATGGAGAGTACATATTGATCTGAGATCTCTGAAGTATATAAAATGAACAGAAATAAAGCAGTGCCCAGCGTAATTTGAACTTTTTTCTACATTACTTTTTGTCGCTTAACAGATTTGTAGTATCCTACTGTTTGCTAAGGTATTCTTTGAGAAGGCTTCATAACAGATGTCAAGAGTCTGTAAAACACAAAATAGTTTGAATAAAGCTTTATTCAAATTAGGGAAAATATGGTGTATTCTTTATCCCTTTTACTTTAATTGGTTGTATTCATCTTAAATTATATTCCTTGTTTAAGCTCATAAATTTTTCAAGATCTAAAGTAATTTAGCCAGCTAAAATTGAAGCATCCAAAAATGGCTACATTCAGACAATGGCATAGTTATATTGAACTGGGTTCATGATGGTTAAATGGATAATTGCAGTTGAAAGAACCATAGGCTGTAATAGATTGTGTTGCATCTTGTGCATTTGTCAATTCAGTTCCCCTTAGGAATCCAAAAATATCTATAAAATGCAGCACAACCCAAAGAATCTTAATGGGATATGTATCTTCTGTCTTACTTATAAATATTTCAGTGAGCATAGAGTTCATCCTTTAAAATACAGTTTGGCCATCCAAACTGTGATGTCAGTATAACAGGCAGGGAAATTGCTTTGCTTGATTAAACTGTGCGACAGTCAATATGTATTTTTTATTATCAATTCTAGTAGCAAAAAGTGAGCAGATTTCTCAAGTGAGCTGCTTGACTGTAAACAGTGGCCTGTCTTGGCAAGAGCTTGGGTTTCAAAACACAGCAATGATGAGAGACATTAAAGACCTGATAATTGCTCAGATTTTACCAGTCCTTCTTGATACCATGAGTCCATTTCATGAGCTGAAAATCTTGCACAGTAAGAGAACCATGACTAGAAAATAGATGAAGTAGGAGCCAGGAGGGCTTCAGTAGAGGCAAATGTAGGGGTTTCTCAAAAGTTAATGACCCATTTCTAAAGAATTTCATCTTGGTCAAGTGTGAGAGGCAGAACTTCCAGGAGTTGCTCGTGAGTTGGTCGTAAGCCACTTAGGATCTTTGATGACTCTTAATTTGCAGTACAGTAATTTCACGATTATAAGCTGCACCATTTTGACTAAAATTTTGGTCCGAACCCAAAGTGTGGCTTATGATCAGGTGCGGCTTATATACGGACAAGGAACAAAAAGTTGCTGTTTTAGTTTGGAGGACAGATGTCTGCTGAGAAAGGCAGGAACTTCTCTTTGAAATGGAGAATGCAAATCGCCTCCCTCCAAATTATTATCATTTTGAAATCAAGGGGCTTTCAAGCAAAAATATGGGAATTAGGAATAACAGTTCTTTTCTAGGGAAATTAAAATAGAAATACAGTACTACAAAGAAACAAACTCCAAACCCTGACAAAGCCAGAGTACAACCTGACACCCCGTCAGGCAGGGTGTTGGTAGCAGTCCCATTAAATGGTGGTTGCAGTCCTCCTGCAGTGACAGATGTGGCTCAGTTGGAGCAGTGCTCCTGTAGAAGGTGCAGTTTCCCTCTGGAGGTCCAGTGGTGATGTGGAGAAATCCAGTTTTCCTCTGAAGTCCAGTGGAGAAAGGGGCTACCTTAGTGTCCCAAAACCTCTGTTTTTATCTTGGTAAGAAATGTTGGGCTCTTCCCCCTGGCTGGAGCAACTTCCAATGGGATGCAGTAATTTTATCAGTCACACAGTGGGACTCAATGGTCATTAGCAGACAATGACTCCCTGGAGGAAGGATGGGGTGTGAAAAGATAAAGAACAATGCCCTGCCTGGTTTCAATGGATGGCCCATTAACAGAATATCTGCCGTTGAGATAAGGATCACTGCCCCCACCCTCAACAGATGGTGATAGAATAGATACCTTTTATCACACTCTGTATTGTAATGTGGGACTTATAATCAGGTGCGGCTTATATATGGACAAAGAATGAAAAGTTGCTGGCACCCGGAAGTGCAGCTTGCCTTTACTTCCAACACCTGTATGTGCCATGTGTGCTATTTTGATCTGCAAAAGACTTGACAAAAATGCACGGCTGTGCAAAGCATTTATTAGTATGCATCTTATCCTCAGTGTCTTGCTGTGCAAAGAAACATGGCACAATATCTGTGCTATCAAAGATCTAATGTATGCTGGTCAGTTCTTTGCATAGGTGACTGTGCAGCTTGATGACTTGTAGCGATACTTGCTGAACTTTCTTTAGTAGTTGTGGGTTGAAGGCACTTAGGAATTGAAGGAGTTCAGAAGTTTCTTTAAAACTCTTCCTGTAGCAGACATGAAGATTTGATACCCATTTTGATGAAGTTATAGTAGCAGTACAACAAAGGATGTGAATGGCAAAGTTGAGAAAAAAAAAAAAAGTTCTTAGAGTGTGGTTTAGCCTTAGATTTGGAGGAGAAATGAAGGAACAAAAGCAATGAGAAAGGATCCTGTGGTAAGAGGCAAATGGTCTAGACAAATAGAACTATCATTCTATTTATCCACATTTTTGACATCTTCCTAATTCATAAGACTGGTAGAAGCCTTCATTAACCATCCCTAATCATGCCTTTTTCCCAGTATTGGATATTTTGCAGTGCTTGGCTGGGCTTCTGGATTTGACGAAGGAAACACTTTATACTATTTTGTCCTCTTATCACTAGAGATATGTTTCATGTAATAAAGTGTGGAAGATATTCCATGTATTCGTTGGTCCTGGTTTGAATTGTAAACCCTGATTTATGCCAACTTCCATTTGGGTATATATTTTTTGCCAAGTGTGACTACATTGCAGACTGCATAACTTGTTTAAATTTATGTCCTATTATCATTAGCAGTACTTTGGCAAGGAAGCTACCCTTCTTTTTTTTTTTAAATAAAAAAGCATGAATATATCTGTTCAAGTTGATATTCAGCTTTTATGTCTGAAACTTAGCTTGTGGTATATTTTATGAAGTTTGAAGTAATATTTATACAAGTAATTCAAGTACTAGAAAAAAGTGTAAATGACTGCCTAAATTTCAAAGCCTTCCCTCTGGAAATGTTGCAGATGTTATTTAATATACTCTATAAAAATCTCATGTATTTCTGAATTTTTTTTACTTCAGGAGAGAGAGAGTTTATATCTCTTGTTAACATTGAGGCAAAATGTTGGGAGTTTGGAGTTGCGAGTTTTTTAATGGGTTTTCTGTTCCCATTGGATTATCTAATTGAATCTTTTGCACTTAAATTTGTACAGAAAAAGCAGTTTTCTGAGTTGCTGATTTCCCCCATTCACTTAGATGTAATGGAGGCATTCTATAGAAAGATATTTTAGAGCAGAGACTACTATAGGATGACCTGTATTGGAGGGCAGGGCAAACATGGCATGCCTGTAAAGGCCAATGGAATATTTTCACTGCTGAGAGAAGAAAAAATTAAATTTCTTAGTGATTGCATATAAAAATAATCTCTACTGAAGATTATATGCTTGCAAAGTTCTTGCTATGAATCTCAAATATACACTTGGACTAGTGATTAGGAAGGCTGGAGTTCAGTTAGGTGGTATTTGTCAGATGTAGTGGAATTTTGTATTCTGCTTTTTGATAAGTTTCGTGGTTTTAAGCCCTGGGAAGAAATTAATTCTATCCTAGTGAAAATGAGACAATATGGTATTCTGTAATGCCATTTATAGTGCTCCAGGAAAATTCAGATTTTAAAAGTGATTTTTTAAGCTAGACTTTGTCTGTTTCCTGTTTTAATACAGCTTGGCTAACACAAGACTAAGCCTACTGTGCCTTTGGACAGATAGCAAAGATGATGAATAGCCCTAAAGTTTAGTTTTGTTTGAACAGCTGCAGAATTTCCTTTAATATGGGCAGAAATATCTCTGAGAGTAGAGTTATATTTATTTTCCAAAATAGGAAAGATGTCATTCTTCACTGGAGTGAAACATCAAATAAAACAGAATTTTGTAACCCTGTGTTAGTCTCCTGTTAGATGATAACAGTGTAAAAAAACTGAAGTTTCCTCTTTGCCACAGGAAAAAAAAGAAAAACTTTTCTGTTTTCTTGTGGATAATGTTAAACTCCGTTCTTCTAAATTTGAGACATTAATTCTTTCCCTACCCTAGCTTGGGACACTGTCAGCTTTTATAATATGTTATTCTCTTCTAATTTGCTTAAGAGATTGAGAAAGGGGAGCAAATAATACTGTTTTCTTTCAGATATTCTGAATAGAGATTGACATTTTGAGGTAGATGTTCTGCGTTGTGCCAGAGGCACTGTTCCCATAAACAGCCGTGCTGGTACCTGTTCACAGCACAGCAGACCTGGGAGCACCTGGCTTTTCCCTTGCTTGGAAACCAAGATACAGGAATGAAAGCTGATGTTCCCACCCTTAGAGTTTTGTTTTAAAATGTAGGTCCTTGGGCATGCAGTAATTTTTTTCACTGAAGAATGTTAATCATGCAGTCTTTTAATATTCTGTTTTTTACTGCTGTTTATTTTGCTATTTTGTTTTTGATACCTGGTGATTGGATCATAAGAGAAAATTTGGCTGTCATAGTCTGTTATCTGCATGCCTCAATTTTCACTTTTGTTTCTTTAACAGGGTGCTGCACTTTTGATGAGCCTCTCAGTTCCTGTGGCTATAGTCAGTCGGATGATGATGATCTCAACTGGGATCAGGTGAATGCACCAGTGAAGCCAACCTCGGGTCAAGGGATGCCATCGGGTTCGTCTTTATTTTGCTTTGTTTCTCTTCAACCTTAGATTATGTGTTTGTCCAGAATTTGTTAGCAGTACTGTTCTTAAAATGCTGCTTTATCTGAGTCTGTTTAAGTGGAATACTCAGATTTTCCAAGTGATTTTTATGAGGGATATTTTGCAAAGCAAAGGTTTGGTTTTGTTGTGTGGGGAGTGTAAAGGTTAGAAAGAAGAAATAGAAACTTGGTGTTATTGGGGAAGGCCAAAAGAAAACAGAAGGGTGACATGGAAATGAATCTGAAAAAGTACTAGAAACAGGCAGGCAGGACTTAGTAAGAGGGATAAGGAAGATAGGTATTGAAAAATATAATAATCAAATTCTGTTACAAAAAGATTGGGTGAGAAGAGATGATCAAAAAAGCAAAAGTATCCCAAAACAAAGGATCTCTGTATTATGCACTCTGAATTTAAGAGAGTTGTGATACTGTTACTTGATGTACATGGAGTACATGGAGTTGGACCTTGTTCCATAGCGACAACCTGTGCTTTATGCTGAGTTATAAACTCACTCTAGTAATACAGTCATTACCTTGGTACTTCACCCACAGAAATATATCAGATCTGGTCATTGGTTTTAAACTACTCATTGGCCTAAAATTTACCAGTTCTTTTTTCTAGTGTTCAGCTAGGCATGTTGAGACTTCCTCCCCATGTACTCATCTCCATTTCCTGGGATATGATTGACTACAACCATGCTCAGCATTTGCTTTGGTTTTTATAGACTGTTACCACCTTTTGGCAAAACCAAAAGACCACTAGATAAAAATCACTGTTGTAGCACTGTGAATTCTTCTTGTGAATTCTTCTGAATTAGTCTCATAACTTAGTATAAATATATCCATAACACTTGGAAACATTGCAGGTGAATGTCCTAGTGTTTCATATCCCTTTCAATGAGGTCTTTAAAGGACCCATAATGTACTTAGGTGTTTATATAAAATCTCTTCAAAAGTTGTTCTCAAGAAACAGCTGTTGTTCCTCCCTAATTTTTGGAGTAAGGGAGTTGGGAAATAGACAACGTGAATCTTTAGATATGACAGCATAAACAAAACCTGAACATAAGCACTCATCATTAGTGTAGCAATAAATGTGCTAATTTATGACATGCACATCAACTGTAGATATAATTAACTTGTTAAAAGAAGTCTTCCAGTGTTCTTCACTGTAGATTTACCAGTTGCTCTAAGTTGCGGATGGCATCTAAGTTTCGTGGCTGAAGTACCTTTTATGCTTTGTTTCCTCTTACAAAGGCAGGACTCCCAACTTCAAGATGGATATTCAGTTTATCTGAGTCCTGGCATTTGGATCATCATGCTAGATTGGGTTCATCAACCCAGATAAAGGAGGTTCTTTAAAATTCCATTTTAAACTGGCTTTCTCCCAGTGGTCTTGGCATATACTGCTAAACACTTTCTGAACTATTTCATTAATGCTTGATACTCTTGCACAACTTGGAGATAACAGACATAGTTTATCATCCATCTTGGCTAGTGGTACAAGATATGCATTCTTTTTTTCAGTCACACCACTGGAATTCTCTTTCTATTCCAAATTTCATTCATTACTGTCCCCAGTTGGATTTGTGAAAGCAATTGTCAGTATGTGATGTTCAGTCTTCTTGGCAGATAGACGAGATTTAAATCTGTGTTCTCTTGTCTGATGACCACAGGCTTGAGGATATTTTGGATTTTTTTCTCAGTGGCAGGAGTCTAGACTAGGGACTGACATGTCTATAGAAGGAAAACGATACATGCAATTTTATTTATCAAATGTCATACAACTTTTTTCTTACTTGTCTTCTTGCCTTTTTATCAGAAGTCTGAAATAATGTTCTGATGATCTAGTAAAAATCTCTAATTTGGTTGCAAGTTCTATTTACAGTTTAGGGAGTTTTTTTTCTACCCATAAATGAAGAGAAATATTATTTTGGAGCATTGGGTCAGAAGATGAACGAGTTAGTCTGAGGAGGGTTGAGACTACTGGTGCCTTAAAAGGTCAAAAACCCCTTTGAGAGGGAAAGAAATGCTCATTTTTTGCAAATGAGAAGCACTGTGTCTAACAGCACAATTTAGTCAAGTGGTATCTAATTTTTCCTCATAATTTCATCTAGACAGTTTTTCCTGTTCTTGTTCAAATCATCATCTTAATGATTTTAATTAGTTTTCAGTTAGCCTTAGCCAGAGGGTTATGTGATACACTTAAAAAATGATTTTGAGTAGTTTGTCAGCAGTTTCTGAGCTACATATTTAGGAAGAAATAACTTCAGATGATAATGAATAGAACATCTTAAATTAATGCATTGTGGGGAATTCTTGGCTTGAAAGCAAAATGCTTTATGCAACAATGTTGTAATACTAGACTGAAACAAGAATTCTCAGTTCTGTACTCCCTTGTCAGAGGAAAAAAAAATTAATGCACATAACATTTCTAATTTCAGGCAACATGCTCCAGTGAGTGAGTTGATGTCGATATATAATGTTTTGTATAATTTGGTGGCAGTCAGGGGGAAGCACACAAGTTACAGCATTTTATTTCTTTTAATCCACATGAGAGTGCTGAGAGCATAGCTCTTCAGAAAAGATAAATACATTGGCTTCGTATGTTATTTCAGTGGGACAAAAGAAATGTCATCTTAAGATTCATGCATATGTGTGCATGCTTTAATGTACACACAGTTTACATGTTTGTGAATATCTGAGATCTTGTTTTAGATAAAAATTGCTAAACTGTATCAAAGGTAATAATAAAAAAAAAATCCCAGACGTGTTTCTTGCAGTGGACTTCAATCTGTTGGATTGTTACTCTAGCACAGAAATAGGAATATATCACTAAAGTAAGTAGGGTGCTAGTGTTCTTAATTTCCTTGATAAATATAAGCATGGCCTTTAATGAGTCAGTATTAATCTGAATTTGTGTTAAATAGACCCATAAAGTAAGGACATGTATGAATTTCTGTTTATATTCATATGAATTAAATGAATGTTGCTAATCCACTGCTCTTCTGTTTCAAGTGTTCTGTGAGTCACACGAAGTAAATGCTGTTTGGAAGAGCGGCCCTTCCCATTTCTCAGCCTGTCTTCTCCTTGTCTCTCTGTTCCAAGAATGTTTGTTTAAAATAGTGTTCACAGCTGTAATTACAGAAACAGCTGTGTGTAAGCCCCCTAGTTGTAGTCCAGTAAAAATGTCTTCAGAAGAATATGCCCAAACAACAGATTGCTCTGTTGCCAAGGTGTGGGCTGCAGGAGTGGCCTCTGTGAGAAGAGGAGATGCCCTGTGTTGGGCACATCCGGGCACAGCCACTGGACTCACCACTGCACACAGCTGAGCTCATGGTGCACCTCTGGGATAGAATGTTTGGGAAAGGGTAAAAGCCACTGGGCAACAACTGTCAGAGAGAGAAGTGAGAATATGTGGGGGAAACAGCCCTGCAGACACCTGGATCAGTGCAGGAGGAGGGGAGGAGGTGCTCCAGGCAGTGGAGATGAGATTCCCCTGAGGAATGTGAGGACCTTGGTGGAGCAGAGATCCTCCTGCTACCTGTGCAGGACCCCACAGCAAGAAAAGGTGGAGATTTCCTGAAGAAATCCTCCCTATGGGGAGGAGTCCACACAGGAGCACATTTTATCACAGGACCTGTGGCCTTTGGGGTCACTGGAGAAGTACATTCCTGGAGGACTGTGTCCCATGGAAAGAGGTTGTTTTGGAGTTTTTTTTTGAGATAATTGAGAGCATTGTGTTAGTTCGGATACTGCTGCAGTAAGTCATCAGTGACAGCGATGCAATTAGAATTTTACGGATTACTCTAAGAAATAGAAATATTGTCAGGAGTTCTCTGTATTTGTCATTTACTGGATATAATTTCTGTTCGTGTCCATGTATTTTTTTACAGAACACTGTGTTGAGTTGTGTAAAATCTTTCTGTAGTGTTTCACAGTTCCAGTTGTTTTCTAAAGGACAGTAGTATCATTTTTATTCGATGCAGTGGTTGGTTTGATAGCTCTGAGGGGATGTCACTGCATTTGCAACAAGTCACTGGCATCAACCTTTCATTCATTTTAAAACAGTTCAAACTCAAATACAAATCAAATCTTCACAGGCTGCCATTCACTGTGTTGAAAGGATGTTTCCTGCAATGAAGCCTTCTGTTTTTAGTGCAGTGCTGGTCAAAGCCAGGATGAGAATTCTGTTTGTGCTATTTGAGGTGATAATACATGATTTTCATGGCTATATATGATATTTTGAATGGCCTACTATGCTTATTTGTATTCTTAATATATAGTACTGCTTAATGCCTATGCAGTGTCTGCAGAAAATGCTTATAATGCTTGTATTATTGTTTAAAATGGCCTTTTGGTAGCTAGTAACCAGACGTGCAGAGCTAGCAGATATTCTATAAACAAGGCAATGATTCAGAGGAGTGTTTAATATTATAGAATGTGAAGTAGTTGTGTGAAAAATGTACATTGTTGTTTAATTGTGCATAGAAGAGTTGTGATCCATTTTAAAAGACAGATAAAGTGATCAGTTGTCAAGTGAGTTTAAGCCAACTGCAATGTTTTACCATGTAAAATTATTGTTCTTTGATTTTGTACTTTATCATTAAGCACATTTTAGCACTGCATTGCATTTCTGTTGTATGTTAGCAGGGATACTTTTCTTCTGTTTGCATTCATATTGAAAATAATTAAATAAATTTCTTACTCAATCCTGTTGTGCCCATATTACTTAAAATAGCTGCATTTTTAATTCATTTGAATGTTGTCTAGGGATAATATCAAGGTGTGGGAGTTGCAGCTTCCTCACTGTGTTAAATTTTTTCATAGAATTTTCTAGACCTGGAACAATAGCATGTTCAGCATTTTATTGCACACTCAGGTAATAGCTGCAGCCATTAAGCACATGCCTTTTGGCAAGCAGCTCCAGCTTCCAATTAACTGTGTAAGTTAACACCAGTTGCTGCTAATACGGAGCAGCATGGAGGTCAGGGAGAGCAAATCCCCTGAGCAGGGAGCCTGGGCAGCTCTGTGCTGCCATGGCTGTGCTGCCAGCACTGGAGGGGTTGGCTGCTTTAGAACACACCTAAAGACTTGCTGAGTGATGTGCCTAACAGGTCTGTTCAACAGCAAGAATGATGCCACCAGCTATGTCTGAGGTATGGCTTGTATGGATCTTATGGTAATTTTTGTCACTTGTGACTTGACTGAAGAGATTTAAGCATCTGGCAGAAATTCTGGGTTTGTTACAAATATTGAGCATCTATCATTATTGCAAAGGGAAATAAAAGATTAATCAGCATCAATTACCTTCTTTCTGAATCACTGACAGACAATGTTCCTAGGTTGCTTAGTAGGTGAACTAGACAAATTATTGTGTATTCTGCCTGCGTGCCTAAGAGCTTTCCAAAAATTAGTGCTAATGTTTAACCCTTTGTTGTAGATATTCTCATATATGACTTTTAGTTTGCACGTTTTAGAACAAATTACTTTGAATATGAACAGTGTGGTTTATGAAGTAATAATACCTAACATAGATGACTGATTTGCAGATTTTCACTTGAAATAACATGCTTTCTGTAGTGTTTGTAACTGTAACTTCAGGACTTACGCGTTCCATCATCTCATATTTGAGTGCAAAATTGCAGAACGTGCTCCAGGTCATAAAAGTAAGTGGGAGACACTATATTAAAAGCAACAGTAGCTGATAAAGATTTGTTCAAGATGTTTGACTGAAATATGATATAATAAATTATAGCACTTTTTTAATGTTTGAGGAACTTTCCTCTTCTGTGGAAGACAGACAGAAACTACACGAAAGATCTGGGAAGTCACTTCTCATTAAACCAGAGTATTCTCAAAGCAACCTGGAAGATAAAGTTGACTGCTGAGGGTAATTCTTTATAGCACCATGTAGTGCCACAGAGTGCTAAGCAAGTCCTCTAACCTAATTCATTTACCTTGCTGTGATTACATGTTTCCTGCTGAGGTTATATCTAACATCTGCCATCATGTATGCTGAGAAGCAGCTAACATAATAAGCTAGACACTGGAGCTGGATTTGAAATGGATTTCTTGACAACAAAAACTTTTGAGATAAGGAAGTTCTTTTTTGTTACACATCAGAAACCCAGTCTCCCTCCCTATCTTCCACCCATAGTGCCAGACACTATCCTGCTGGTTAAGTGCATCAGGATCTAGTTTCAGATTTCCCTGCTAAATTTGAAATAGAAGTACTCTGATAACTGGGGTTTTGTTCATGCATTTGTTTTCCCTTCCTGGACTCCTCATGATGAGTTCATTCAGATGAGGTAGCAGTATTCCAGCAGGAGAGAGGAAGTTAGAGAATACTAACAGGAGAGAGACAAAGTGCTTCATGTTGTAAAGCCCGTAAAAAACCACTTTTTTTACAATACCTTATAGTAAACTGGCATTTTTCAACTGGAATGTTGTCTGGAAAAGAAGAATGAAGCTACTTCTGGTAAGGGCTCTTGGTTCAAAAAAGACCACATGAAGAATTCTCTTTCCTGAGGATATGCCCGAAACATAGAGGTCAATCCCAGGACGCTTCATTCTAGCTAGTTTGTGGTGATATAAATCAAGTAGCACATCCTTTAGTGTAGGGTTTCCTAGGGACTCACTCTGTGGTGAAGGGATGTTACTGCACCCTACCATGGGTCTCTTACTGAAACCACTGCAGTTTCTGCTCCAGGTTTAGCAGACTTGTATTAAGTACCAGTACGATTTTTGTGCTTGTTTGCCTGGCTGTTTTATCGTGTCGAAGAATGAAAACACTTTACCAGTTCAAGCAAAGATGTGGCCAGTAAAAAGCTTATGAATAAACAGCAAGTCTGAAGATGCTCCTCTAGGAGCTGCACTCACTGCATTGCAAGATCAAGAGAAAAGAGAATAATCAGAGTATTCCTAAATAAGCTTTTTCTTGTTTAGTAATTAATCTACTGGAAAAAAAGCCTCTTAATTTCTTGCAGTCTTCAGGGCTTTTCTTTCAGTCTCATGCTTATCCCATTAGATTTCTTCTCATCCATCCTGCCCTTTAGAAACTAATAAAGAGTGGATCAAAACCTTTCCTTGCATCTGCAGGCTTTTAAAGTGTGGAACGTGACTGCCTCCATTTCAGGGCCTAAGTCAGCTGTTACCCGAGTTAGTAGTTTATCTTTTAAGACAGTTTTTCTATATGACAACATCAGAGTCATAGGCATAGTGAAAATGCCAGGGAGCTGGAGACAGACTCCTCTTTAGGACAGTAAATGTTACAATTTTTCAGGGTATACTTTTAAAAGGGTTTTTTTTTTGTTTTATTTTTTGGGTTTTTTTTTGTTTGTTTGCTGTTGCGGTTTTTTTTGTTGTTTGATTTGTCTTTTTTTGTTTTTTTTTTTTTTTTGTTTTGCTTTGTTTTTTCAGAAATGTAAGAGGAATTTCTTGTTTCAGTTCAATTTATGGGAGATTTTTCATACCCTCTGGCAGCACTTAATTTGTTGGCAGGCATTGAGACTGATAATATGTTGTTAGCAGGTCTAGTTGTGACTAATAGGAGGGGCCAGAAGATCACTGATTTGAGGCAGGGATCATTAAACACTGCATATGGCTTCAAGTGCTCCCTGATCTGTACACTTTTTGGACTTCTGCTCCCGGGTTGAGGAAAGTCATGTGGGAGTTTGTCATGTGGGAAATGTGACTGCAGAGATAGATTAGTATAGAAGCAGAATGTATGGATTGGATTTTATTTTGTATGTTAAGTCTTCTGGTATCTGAAGCAATTTGATTTCCAGAATTTCAGACAAAGTCTTAATCCTTTACTATCCAAATAGTCATTTGCAGAACTCGGAGTCAGCGAAGAAGCAATTACATGAACTTCATGAACTGAATTAGAGAGTGTTAAAGCAATATACTTATTTCCCTCACCAACTGACATAATGCTTTCTCTATCTAGAAGTCACATTTCCAATCAACTGCTTTTCAGTAGCACAAAGGAAAAAAAATGCTCTCTGGACCTCATTGAAAATGTAATGATGTACATAGTCATTTAATGAGAAAGCAGGTGCAGGTAATTATCCAAGTCATAATGTTGCAGCAGCTAATAACATCAAATATTTGTGATAATTGCAAGCAATTGATCACAGTTCTGTGCTTCTCACTTGTAACAGATTTGAAAAACACTTTTTAATACACATGTACATGTTAGAACACAGAAGCCACAGATGTACTTTTCTCACCGGTAACTCTATATTCTGTGATTCTGCATTAAGTTCAAATATGTCTGTGTTCTTATTTACATTTTTACTATTTCATTTTTCCCCATGACTTAGAGGGGAGGAACATCCTTCTGCCAAATTTGAGTTCCTGATTTGCGTTCCGTACTCTTACAGTCTTTTCCTTTTCTAGATGTCACAGTCAGCTCTTGTGTCATTCTGGTTTGTGCTGGAGCACCATGTATGTCCCAGTGTAGTGCAGGGGGTTCTCCCAGCGCCTGCAGGGTGGCACCATCCCAAACCTGTGAGTCAGGTGTTGTTCTTCCCAGCGTGGGTCTCTCCTGCATTTACACAAGAAATAGATCAAAGACATAGCGACAATGAGATGATCCTTAATGTATTCCCTTACTTATATGTTGAGAGCTACAAAAGAAAGGAAGGGAATGGAAGTTTGCTTGAGGCAAATTTCTTTTATGCCAGGCCTGTGTGATAAGACCACTGCTCAAAGGAGTTTAGAGATGCTTCTTTCAAAAGCTTTTTTGCATTCATATCTTAAAGGTGCAAGGAAATAATGAGAACCTAAGTTGGTCAGTAGCCCTCTTCTGCAGTGAGCTGCTGTAGAAATGAATCTGTAGAAGAGAAATTTACATTTTTTCAGGCATTTAAGAAGACTCTGGGAGGAAAACAGAAGGTGAAGTAGAAGCAGGTCCCTGGTTCAGTCTTTTACGTCTGAAGTACATTAGGAGTCTTCAGTTAGTAGGAGTCAAAGGCAATTACTGTTTGAGTGGCAGACAGCACATTCGCAGTGGTTCTCATACCTTAAGAAAGGGCTGCCTGAAAGGGTGGTGTCAGGATTTCTCACCGGTGGTATCCCAAGAAGAAAGTGAAAGACAGGACAGGCTTTCAGAGGACAGACTTATTCCAGATAAGGAAGCGTACTTCTGTAGAAGCTAGCAGGGGACTTGAGGAAAGGGATGTTAAACTTGCTGCTTTTCTTGGCATTTCCTTATGAGGTTTCCTTATTAGGCAACCACACATTAAATGAAACACCTTTGGAAGATCCAGGATGATAATTGATGAGGGTCCTGTTCTGGGGAGATCAGTTGGGTATTGTGCACCTACTCTGGGAAGTGATTAATCTAAAAAGCATCAGGGAGGACAAGGTGAAGATGCTGCCCATGTGTTGGAAGCTCACTGTGTAGCAGCAATAGAAATGATTATGTATCAGAAATGAAGAAGTTGTCATGTTCTGGAGTAGACTTGATCAGCAACAGCATCAAGTTCCCTTCCTGAGTGTATTGTGTGCTATGTAAAATATAAGGCAGCCCCGTTGTTGAAATTTTACAGTGGAATAAATTGATACACCATATATAAAAAGATGTGCTACATCTTTCAGCAATCACATTTAGGTGTTACGTGTGCTATGGTGTTCTTGCCATGTTTAATTTTAGTGTGAGCACATTTGTGAAGGCAGAAAGTTGTTTGGAGAAATTTCAATTCAGGCATTTTACTTACTTGGCTTGCAAAATGGAAGCAGCTTTATGAGTGCATGGCAGATCTTTTCCCTGCTTTTTAGTATAACAGTAATAACAATTGTATAATTAGTAAGAATTTAATTATTATTTTAGGTACAGCAACTAAAAGCTATATTTTACCAGGATATATTATAGTTCCTCTTGAATTTAGATTACCCATGTTTTAGTGTGTCTACATCCAGTTGTATATTTAAGTTAAAATAAAGCATTATAACAGGTAATTTTAACTTCTTTGCTAGTCTATAAAGAAGCAAAATTAAATTGGAAAAAAAACCCATTAGAATGTACAGCTTTTATAAATAAAGTCAGTTATTAGTGTTTCTCTATGTAAAAAGTATGTTTATATTAGATGTGCATAGCACCAGCAGGATATCAGTATTTCTCTAAAGGTGCCCATCTATGTTAATTAACTTTGTCCAGCCTCCCCTTCAGTTTCATCGTTCTTATCTCTTCTTCAAGCTTGAATGTATTGGCAATGTCTCCAGCTCTGAGCTGACATTCTCTGTAGTATTATGGTTCAGACTAAATGCATCCTTTTCTACCGAGTTACTCTCCTTTAGAGATATGGTAGAGGTCAGTTTTGATAAACTGCAGTGATGTTCTGACTCAACAGCAAGTGGGTCATAAAGAAATAGTCATCAAAATGTTTTATTCCTGGAATCTGAAATCTACAATTGCTATGAGATACTGAAAGGTATTTAGCAAAGCACATGTGCAATTATCCATACAGAAATAAAAAGTTTTGTGGGTTTGTTTCCAATTAATGAATTTGCCTTTAAAGTTCTTGAAAAGAGCTCCCCTGAGATCTTTTATTAACCCATATTGCTGTCATTCAAATGAAAATACTCCTTTGGAAAATGCTACTTTGCCACCTGTAATATGGACATAAAAATATGTAATGCTGTGATGCTGCTATTAATTTTTTTGTATTTGTCAAATAAAGCCTATGCTATGTAATAGCATAAATAATATGGAAAATCCTTTGGTATAATCTCAACTTGCCTAATTTCTTTCACTGGTGAATCTTCTTCATATTAAAATGAAAAGCATCTGAACTCATGTAACCTGAGGCCACTCTTTAGTGTGTTACTAGGGAGGCTGCTTTTATGATGGTGTGAATTTCTTTTATTTTGCCTTGTAAGAATCTTTCAATATCGCGGTAAGGCTGAAGCCTAACAAAGGCTCTAATTTTTGTACTATGGTTGTTAAGGGAGAGATCTTTGTAATAGAAGCAAACTTTAATTGCCAAAACACTTACTCAGTTATGTTATTTTGAGATTCTGGAGTTTTGTTACTTCAAGATTCTTTTCTTGTTCTCTTCTTCTGCACAGTTCATGTGCCATTCTCCCTTCCTGGGAGAATATATTTATTTACAATAATTCTATTTTCTCATCCTTCTGTTTTAATCTCAGTATGTGCATGACATTTCTGTGTTCAGAAGGGCTTCATGGTGCCTCTCTAAATTGTGCTGAAACCTCTAGCCAGACACAGACTTTACATTTCACATCAGCTGTCATGTTTGTTTATTGTGTGCCAAACTTCTCTCTTTGCCACCTCTAACTCTTGATGCTTTTTGTAAGCATTGTTATTTTTCACAGATTCATTTCCTAGCAAAAGCTTTGTTGGTGTACTGCATTTAAACATATCAGTGATGCAGAGTCTAGGGAAGCACAGACTGCTAAATTCCCTGAAGGATTCTGGGATATCCTTTTTTACCTAATAGTTGCCTGAGCTTTGCTTTGCTTTGCCTATTAAAATGTGCTCCTTTATGTTCTTCCTCATTTGAAGAAAATTTGATGGAACACTTGAAGATAGGTCTAGAAAAGCACACACATTAATATTTATGGCTGTGTGTGTTTCGACTCCAGAAGGGCTGACTAGCAACTGGATATAACCATGTTGATTTTCAATACATCTGCTGAGCCACAGGATATTCTGAGCAGGGTAGTTGCCTTTACTTTGAAATGAACACATGAAGAGATTCGGTTTCGCTTGGCTTCTGCATGCACAGGTGCATTACTTATTTTCAAGATAAATAATATTAGTGTGATTTTTTTTCCAAGTCATTCCTCAATACTTCAATGCCTAATGCAAAGCTTCATAATACCTGCCTATTTCTGTGTCAAGATTAAATTGTGAAAAAGGATGCCTTTAGAAACTGATAAAAGTTTTCTGCAGTTTTTTGCTTGCTAATTAAGTGCAAATAGCAGATAGCACCAAGTTTTGCCCTCATCTGATTCTGTGTCTGTAATTCTATAGTTTGTAATACATGGCACATTAATTATAGCATGGTAATTAAAATTGTAGTTACTATTTTTCTTTGTTCAGTACATTTTTTTTATGGTGTCAGAAAAAGGTATTTTGCCTCAAATGCTCTTACAGTCTTATACCAGACTGTATCTCATCATTGGAAGTGGAATTTCTGAGTAAATTTTAATTTTTTTTAATAGAAATATTTTATTGCAATAAAGACAACGCTTCCTTTTGGAAGTTAGAAGGACAACATGGTTAAAATTTGGACAAGACATTAATTGTTTGTAATGACTAAAGAAATCAACATAGTATCTAATGGGGGCTTAAGCAGAATTCCAGTTAATCATGTCCATTACTGCCATGGACTTCGCTTGAACCTTATTTTCTTATGCTAGGCTAGATACATCCAAATGCTCAAAACTAAATTGTGCTGCACTGTACTTTGAGGATATAAGTTGTTTATAGTTCTAAATAATTATGAATTTCTATGCAGAGTGCATGATAAAATGTGTTTTCTGTGTCATTCTTTCCTCTTCTGCTCTCTTACTGCTCATCCCTCTGCCTTCATATAATTTTTCAGGAATAACAGGGTCACTTGTTCCATATAGTTGTGTTATCTTAATTTGAGGGATTATGTTTATAACTGTTAATTTAATTTAACTGTTAATTTGACATAGTTTGTATTTTTACTTTCAGTCTCAAATGGGAATACACTTCTAATTTTATTTAAGTTCCTTTGGGAGAATGATTTTTTGTTTGTTTTTGGGTTTTTTACAGTGAAAGACAATACATCTCTTAATATTCTGTGTTTTCAAACAACAGTGTTTTTCAAACATGTATTACTTCTGGTCAGTGTGAGTAGAATACTAGGTTTCTTTAAGAAAAACCCAATCAAAAAAGCTGTAAAACCACCTCCAGAAAATCCAGTAAACCAAACCCAGCCTTTAAAACAATAAATTAACTACTTTAATACTAACAGATGGATAATGAAATAGCATATTATTTAAATACTGGTGTACTAAATATAGAAGAGTTATTAAATTGTACCACACATATATAACTGAAGGAAAAATTCAGGCAGTAAAGCTGTGTGGTCCTCATGGCTGCATTTTGGTGTAGCATGCCTTGTCCCTAAGCTGGGAGTGTTAGCTTTTCTACTCTATAAAACCATGGGGGTTTTTTTGGTTTTGGGGATTTTTTGACTTCTGGAGGACAGGAAAAGACTAACATGGCTTCTAGATTGTTTCAGACCACCCTGCTTTAGGGTTAGTAGCCACTGTCTTCCCAAGACTTCTTTTGTTTTGGGCATAGGCAAGATGCCAGCTGCTGGAATAGGCTCACATCAAATCCAGCCTGGTATTGCCAGAGTTGAGGTTCCTGCAGTTCCCCTCTGTACTTTGCAGTATTTCTCAAAAGAGACGATGAGAGGAGCTGAAATGTTGCCCAGACTTAGTGCTCAAAGGTAGGTTCTCGTTGGAGTTCTAGCCTTTTTTCATAAGTTGCATCATACTGTAAAGCAACACTTTCTTGTTTAAGGATGCAGGAAACTGAAAACTGTTTTTAAGTGTAGGAAATTAGGTCAGAAGGAAGACAAGGGAGTACGCATATTGAGTAGGATCATCTGGGGGGGAAGAGCAAATACAATATACATCTGGAAAAGGGTGCTTAGAAAATCAGAAAAGCACATACTTCTTTTATGGTCTTGTGGTAGGTACTGTCTGTCAGCAGTCATCCTTGAAGTCTAGTTCAAGACATCATCCAATTAATAAATGTTGTCTCATGATGGGAATCAGAAGAATCTGTGCTGTAAGCAGACAAAGATGATGTTGTGGTCTGAGAGGGTAAATCTGTAAATCATGCTCTGTGGTCAGTAAAATTGGTAGCTGCTGGAACAGAATTTAGAAGGCAAGGGATGTTTCAGAAATTAAATATCCAATAAGATGTTGGAAGACTTAACATTCATTCAAGTCTAATGCATACTAAAACTCTTAGAGCAGTTCTTTTGGGTATTTTCTGGTAGTTTCTTTTTATACTAAAGGAATATAAAGTTGAAATGAGGCCTTTCTGGGTTATGTCAAATGAATCTACCTTTCTTCATTTTGAAATAAAGTGGAATAGCTCCTGCTTTTAGAAGCCTTTCACGATTATGCTAAGTATTCACCTCCTATTTTCTTGTACTTTAAGATCATCCTTGGAAAGAAATGTGATAGGTAGGTCATACTGCAGTTACTTTCTGTGTTGGAGGTAGACCCCATCAGTTCATCCCTGTCAGTTTTTCTGGTCTATCATTAGCATGAGATCTGTTCGTGCCATAATTTTTTTTTTTTCCTGACGATAGATAAAGGATCAGCATTATCAGGGTAGGGATAGATTTCTTGCATAAGTTTACTCACTGAAATTAATGAAATGCCTCTATTGTTACACTTCAAACATTAAAATGTGATGGAAATGTTTAGCTTTGCTGTAAGCGCTTTTGCAGAAGACCTGAAGCAATAGTTCTTTGTTTCAGTAAGTGCTATCTCACATAACAGACAGGATTTCTTAAATATCAGTGTTACTTAGGATTTCAGTTGTTTTTTACTAAGGTCTGTACAACTGGAGAGGAAATACAGACATTATAATTATTTCCTGTGGATTACCTAAGATGAAGACTGGTTTTAAGGCAGCAATTTCATACATGGTTATATTACCTTGAGCAGCACGTCCCTTGCTCTATTAGGGAGCAGCAAGTTGGCACTGGCTGTGCCCACACAGATGTGGCACAGTTCCACAGCATCCAGATGCATCCAAATGCAGCCAGCAGTAACAGGAGTAATACCATGCTGGTGGAATCCAAGGGGAAGCCCCAGGGTCCAACTAGAGGGCTGGGGCAGGAGCCAAAGGCAGAGGGGCCAGAGGCAGAGCTTCAGACAGGCACACTTCCAGCATTGCTGGGGCAGGGACTGATGGCCCAGGACTGAGCTAAAACAAGGGTACAGGGTGGGACAGCAGGGTCATATAGTGCCTTTGGAGATCCAACACCACCTTATCACACATCTCCAGCAGTAGAAAATAAATCCCAACAACAGAGAAAACATTGGATGTGTCCTTACTTTGGTTTACTGTGCAACCTCACAGGACAGAAACAGGGGGGCATAGTATAGATGTGTGAATCACTTTCAGTAGCAGTATGGATATCTAGGGCTTAAAGAGCAATTTTGTCTGCAGAGGTAGGCCTTAAAATGGTAACTTCGTGGTAGCTTCTGCATGTCTGGCTAGTGTGGAAGAGGTTGGGTGTCCATAGAAGTTCAGATTGGTTTTGCCCATTTAAAAAAAAATTGCATTTGACTTCAAGAAAATTTTGTACCTGGAGAAGCTAAAGGTTGTTGAAGGTTATGCATTTCAGAAATGTCTCTTGAGAAAATGTATCTTCTTTCTTCTGTCAGCGTGATCTTTTTTTCTGTTTGTTAGCAAAACTAAAAAATAGTTTATTCCTGTTTTAATTAAAACAAGGGGGGAAAAGCCCAGAAGGAGGTGTTAGTAACAAGCTGTTTCCTGTGAATCAACCAATCAAAGTGTATTCCCTTACTGAAAGTTGATGACCTCGCTATCTTTTATGCCGTCTAATGCTAAATATTGCTTATTACAGTAATTTCATGACTACAAGGCACACCCTTTTGACTAAAATTTTCCCCCAAACCCAGAAGTGCGCCTTATAATCCGGTGCGCCTTATCTGATGGACAAAGTTCAGAAATTTGCCTACCCAGAAGTGAGAGCTGCGAGTCGCGGGGGGAGCCAGCAGGGCTGCGGCTGCCAGGTGGAGGCGGGGCAGAGCAGCGGCGGGCATGCCCCAGCCCCGTGGAGGCGGGACAGCCCCTCCAGAGGCATAGCCCAGCCCCATGCAGGAGGGACGGCCCCTCCAGAGGCACACCCTGGCCCCGTGCAGGTGGGACGGCCCCTCCACAGGCACCCCCTGGCCCCATGGAGGCAGGACAGCCCCTCTACAGGCACGCCCCTGCCCCGTGGAGGGGGCACGGAGGGGCGGCGGCCACAGCCTGGCCCCAGAGAGGCGGCATGAAGCACCGGCGGGCATGCCTCAGCCCCGCCGGGTACAGGAGGGCCCGGGAGCCAATGGCTGCCAGGTTGAGGCGGGGCCTCGACCAGCAACCACGCGGGGTGAGCTGGAGGCGGAGCCTCACTGCAAAAAAAAGTACGCCTTATAGTCCGGTGCGCCTTATACGATCTACAAAGTTGCGAAATTTGCCGACTCCCCGGGGGTGCGTCTTATAGTCTAGTGCGCCTTATGGTCATGAAATTACTGTACTTTGTAGTAAAAAGTCTTCCTGGGCCACTTCTGGTAGTAAGAATGAAATAGTAAAACACATATAAACAGCTTCAATGGGCTTGGTTTCAACCTATCTGTCAAATAAATAATAGCACATTGTAAGCTAAGTATTTGGACTCAGTATTGCTTAGGGAGTTTGTTTCTGCTTTTCAGGAAGCAAGAAAATTCATTAAGGACATAGGAACCATGACTAAAAATTGCTGTTTGTTTAAAAAGCAAACTCTGTGTGCCATGTTTCTGGATGCTGTGTCCACATTTCTGCTTCAGTTCTGTGTGAACTGACAGTTACTGTCCTTGCTTCATGCCTGTTTTCTTGCATAGTAATGTAGAAACTTGTAAATATGAAAAACAGGGCAAGGATTGAGAAAAGAGACATTGATCACTGATGACTATTTGGGAGAAGCATTTATCATGCAAGATAACTGCTCACAGCACAGAGCATGGCCCTCGTTAGCTAATTTCTCATTAACTGGCAGTAATAAAATTTGCACTCTTATTTATCCAAGAATGTCAAATGTTTTTTTTCCAGGAACAAGTAACACCTCATAACAACCAGGGGGCTGTTTGGTGTCCTGCATAATTTACAGACAATCTAATTGACCTATGCAGGTTAAGTGACTCACTTGAGATAATGAAAGAGTGGCAAAATGTGAAATAGAGGTGGGAAGTACTTCGGCTAGTTTATAATTCCTAGCAGGATGCCTGTATGCTTTCCACTCCAGAACGCCAATGCTGACTTAAATCTGCAATCTCAATATTTCACTGAAATATTAAAAAAACTTACTGAAGGAGTTATTGGTAAAATACAAACTTTTATCGTGGATGTTTGCACTCAGCACTGAGTGATTACAAGGAAATGCACCAGACGCAGTGAATGTATTCCTGCATGAGATGACAGATGTTGATGCTGCTTAGAATGTCTTGTTGTCTTTCTCACTCCAATAAACTTCCAGGTGGAGTTTCTCTTTATATTAGTGCAAGGCTGGTAAAAGTCCTTTTTATTCCTTAAGGAATTTTGTTTCATGAAGCCTGAGCTACTCCTCTTCATACTCTGATCGGACACAGAACGTTGTGTTGAATGGTCAAGTGTCAAAGATTCTCTCCCAATTAATTTTACTCTGCAGTAATTTATAAACAGTAATATTTTGATATTACTTGCCAGCAGTAATTAGTATCTTTTTAAAAATTTCTAAGTAGTATCAGGTGATGCAGATTTGTTTTGAGGATTTCTTTTGAAGAGCTAGAGATTTTCTTTGGCAATTGAAATTTCTAAGACTTCCATTTCCAAGGCTTTCATATTAGAAACCAAGTCCACCATTAAGATGTATATGGTCATGCTTTTCAGCATCTTTGGAGAAGATTTGTATGAATTGGGAGTCCCTTCTTACCTAGAATCAATTCAACTATTTTGAGAATAAAATCTGTAGCATGTTTATATGAAAAATCTGTGGAAAAACAAAGCAGAAGGATAAGGAAAGTGATGTAAATTTAGAACTTCAAAATTATTTCCACTGGATTTTCTATTAAAATGCCAACTATTTCAAAAACAGTGAATGTTTATATTGCTCTATTATCTCTATTAACTGAGCTTTCATGACACATCCGACCCTAAAATATTACTTATCTGTGCTACTGAAGTATCACTCATTGTTATGTAATTACAGTACTAAGTATCCATTTCTTCTTATCCTCAAACAACTAAAATAAATGTAGTTGCTGTCCTAGCCTAGACAGATGAAAAATCATAAAAATTAGAATGACTTTATGTTTTATGTTGCGAATTAATAAGCAAAGGCAAACTACAGGGAAATAAGTGTTTAAATCTCCCCATGGGTATAAGCTAAATATTAGAGAATTTTAGTTATTTCTGGAGATAAAGTCTCTTGAAGTATAAACAATGTTTCTAAGTATCTAAGCATGTGTTATGTTGTTACAGGGAATAAAATACTTTCTGCTTCCCTCCTCACGCTTGATCAAAAAGTCATTTCCTAGTAATCATTCTCTTGAGCATTTGAAAACCCTTTAGCAACGTTTTTTTTCTCAGAAAATCTTCAGTATTTTCAACTTGTTTTTTTTTTAAAGGATTGAACTAGTGTTTCAATCTTTAAAAAAAGTCTTTTTAGATGCCATGAAATGAAAAGAATATAGAGAATAACTGAATTTCTCATATTTTGGCTGTCACTGTTTTTCTATCTGCTAGAAAATAATTTGAGATTTTAAAGATATTAAATACTGTTTTTGCTGTTTGATGCAGAATTAAAATCAGTACATCTAAAGAATGCTTTTTCACTCAATAATTTAGGACACCTAATGTGTAGATAGGTAACTGAGGAATGTAAGGATGTGAATGCCTCCTGTGGTTTTAAGACCCGACTGTGTGTTTAGATCAGGTATATGCTGCTATTTGTAGAATTTTACTTCTAATGAAGTGGAAAGGCTTCATCTACCATGTAGCAATCAATGTTCCTGGCACCTGGGACAAACCAGACAGTACAAATGCTTATGTACATGATGCACCTGTATTTTTAGAAATTATGGTAGCTGTATCCCCCATTAACAGAAACTAAAGAAACAGGATTCAAGGCAGAGGAAGCATTAGGATTCAACAACTAACTTCTTTAGTCTGGCAATATATTGAATGCCCCTTCAAACTGATGTTGTTGAATAATGAAAGGAGGTTGGGTTGTTGAATATTTGGTCAAAAGGAGGGTATGTAGGGAGATGACCAGGAGGAAACCAAAGGAATTGGTGAAGCTGGCATCCCTGATGGAACAAAGAAGCTAAGTAGAATGTGACAGAACAGGAAACTTCAGAAATTCAAGGAAAGAACTAGATAAACTGTGAGAATCTTAGATTAGTTTTTGTAGGTGTGAAATAAATGCCAATAGTTGTTAAAAATAATAATACAGGGAATTTGCTACAATAAATAAAACAAAAACATACTCAAACCAACTTATCCTCTGGTAGGAATCCTAGCTTTTCATAAAAATATTTTTTTCAACTCTGGCTTTCAAAGGAGTTACATTTTGTAGAATTTTATTATTTTCTAGTCCTTTGTTTCCTCCTTTGCTCTTTATTCTGAAGGCCTGGATAACAGCAGTGATTATGGACTACTGTTGATAAAAAGTTTACTCTAGAGTATCAAGGCAGCAGTTTTGTAACGAAGTAGAAAGATTTCTAAATTAGTGAAACAGACTTATAAATTGTAATCATTTAAATTAATCTTGTTTGAAAATACTCAGCTGGGGAAAAAAGAGCATCCTAGAAAAAAACAGAAGTTCAAGATTATTTCTGTCTACTTGCTTCAGCTAAACTTAGTAAGCTGTAGGTCACTCCTGAAGTATCCATTGTCAGAATATACTACAGAAATTTTACCCCGACTTCTGACAAAACCGACTCATAACACATTCTTCTCATCTTCTAAAGCAGGTTGAGCATTAATTATTTTATGTTAGCAATACTGCCAGACCATACAGCTCTAGGAAGTTCTGGATGAAGTTTTTATTTTTAAAAGGCAGTAAGAGCTTATCTAGCATTGACCCTTTTCAGTCACTGCTTTTTCACTTTCCTGGTATGACCTCTCTGAATTTAATACTGAAATACATGAAAAGGTGACAGACTTATAAAAAGATGAGAGGAAGAAGTATATTTGTAAGACTGGACTGATTAATTTTCACTGACCTCCATTACAATAATGATATCAACCAATCCACCTACTGAAGTGATAATGAAGTAGAAGTAATTAGCATTTAATAAAAAATCTCCCTTAAATTACTCTTTCAGGAAATTAACTTACATTCTGTTAAAGCTTAGTGAATCTTGCCTGCTGTCTCATGACAGGCCTTATCAAAAATGATGAGCAAAGAGTAGAAATAGTCTAGATGCATTTATCTATAATCGTTCATCATATTGCAATGTCTGTTGAGTTACCATCTCCACAAAAAATCAAGTTTGAGTGTTATGAAATGGGTAATGTCACTGCCTAACTGAAATGTGGGGCTTTTTTCTTTTTAAAATAAATGCATTTCAAATGATGAAAAAAATCCCTCTGTATCTCAAGAGGCTTATATAAGAAAGTAAAAAGAGGTTTCATTTTCAATAATCTTCTTTAGTTAATAAAGTTAGTGTAAACTTGTAACACATTGCAAGCAGTGGTGGTGCTCAGCTTCCTGGGCATTAGAGGTAATTCATTGTGTGCATAAACAGCATTCAGTACATAACTGTCTATTATGCTCCACATAGCAACTTCTGTATCTCAGCAAACGTTTCAGAATATGTGTTTAAAACATCCCCACACTTAAAGGACTATCTTTACATAATTTTTGTTCAAACATTTTCAGTGTGTTTTTAAACCTCAGTTTCTGACCTTATAGATTACTAATTATGCAACATGTGAAATAGATGGGTGTCTTCTGCTTGCTAGGTGTGCATTCACTTTCCAGTAGACTATTCTCCACCTTCCTCCTGGTGTACAGCAGATGATAGGAAGGAAATAAGAATATCACAAGTGAAATAAAGACAGAGTGAGCAAATGAGCGGTTTCAGTGTTCAGGCCAAGACAGCAGTCTTTGCAAACAATCTGTTTTGCCTCAGGATCTGAGCTTTTCAGTGTGCTTCAGAGTGGGTGTTTTCTAAGGGGGGTTTTGTTTCTAGTTTATTTTCTACCTTTTCTGAAGGAGGGACTTAGGACTCTTAAGGAAGCTGGAAGAGTGGGCTTCTATTTCAAAACAAGTCAACTTACAAAGTAAAGTAACTTTAAATGTATTTAACAGTACTGTATCTGCCATAATTTTTTAGGGTTTTATTAAATTCTTATTTTTATTCTGTTTTTTCAACTTGATCTGAATATATAGCTTGGAGTCTCTATGCTTCTGTATACAAAGTACAGTAATTTCACGACCATAAGGCGCACCAGACTATAAAGTGCAGCTCCGGGAGTCGGCAAATTTCGCAACTTTGTAAATTATATAAGGCGCACCGGACTATAAGGTGCACTTGTTTTTGCAGTGAAGATCCGTGCTGCGCACAACAAAGTAACGAATTAGTAATGGAATCCCGCAGTCGTGGAGTTTACTGGCAGGTGCTCAATTTGCAAACATTTTTCACAGATTGGTGTAGCCTTTAAATGCAGCCCCAAGCGCCCTCCCCGTGTGCGGGCCCCGGCACTCCCGCCTGCCCCTGGCTGGCGAGGTGGGGCTCAGGGCGGCTGCGGCTCGCAGCTGCCGCAGTTCGGGGCAACCACAGCTCACACCTTGGGGTTGCTGTGGTTCAGGGTGGCTCAGGGCCGCCACAACTCGCGGCGGTTTGGGACGGCTCAGGGCTGCCCGCTCCCTCCCTCCCCGTGCAGCTCCTGCTGGCCGGGGACTGCCCATGGCTGCCCGATCCTGCCCACCCTTCTTGGCTCCTGCCGGCCGGGGGCTGCCCAGTCCTGCCCACCCCACGCAGCTGCTGCTGGCTGGGAACTGCCTGCTCCCGCCCCTCCTCATGGCTCGGCACTACTGTGGCGCCGCCCCCCCTCATGGCTCGGCTTACAGCTCGCACTTTGGGTTGGCAAATTTCCGAACTTTGTACGTTATATAAGGCGCACCGGACTATAAGGCACACTTCCAGGTTCGGACCAAAATTTTAGTCAAAAGGGTGCGCCTTATAGTCATGAAATTACTGTACTGTCTGAAACACAAATGACTGAAAAATGGGAGCTATATTATTTTTATCTTGACTAAGTATTAGAGTTGGAGGTATTGCTTGTAATCATAGCTGATTATAAAAAAATCTCTGTTTAAAAGTGAAGTTTTTGGTTTGACTATGTTCATTTCTGCTACTGATACGATTTCCTTGGTAAATTATTCCTGGGCTGATTGCAGATAAGTCTTTAGCATTTGGTACATTTGAAACTTCACCAATAAAACACTTGAAAATGTTCTCAGAATTAAGGTGGCCAGGCTTCAGAGGATCACGGCAAAAACTCCAGGAGAATGAACTGCAAGTAAATCAAACCAAAATAACTTTAGATTAAATAATTATAGGCAAAATAAAAAGGCAATGAGTGAGGTGAGAGAAAATAAATGCTACAGTATCTCAAGTAATGCCAAGTTGCTTGCCTAAATATGAAATTATTTCACTAAGTTTTGCATTTCTGCTTTTGACACAAAGTTTTAGTCTGAACAAAACAGAAAGTATTGATTTTACTGTAAAGGATAATTGAGTCTAGCAGTTATTCACAGTAAAATTTTCATTTTCCTTTAATATTTTAATGCAATCTGTTTTGTTATGTTAATGTTTTATAATATACAATAATTTCACGACCATAAGGCACACCGGACTATAAGGCGCACTTTTTTTTGCCGCGAAGATCCGTGCCGCGCGCAACAAAGTAACGAATTAGTAACGGAATCCCGCCATGGTGGAGTTTACTGGCATGTGCTTAGATTGGAAACATTTTAACAGACTGGTGTAGCCTTTAAACGCAGTCCCAAGCGCCCTCCCCGTGCACAGGGCCCGACACTCCCGCCCGCCCCTGGCTGGCGAGGCGGGGCTTGGGGCGGCAGTGGCTTGCGGCTGCCACGGTTCGGGGCGGCCACGGCTCACATTTTGGGGTTGCTGCGGTTCAGGGTGGCTCAGGACCGTCCGTGGCTCGGGGCGGCACGGCACTGCCCGCTCCCTCTCTTCCTATGTGGCTGCTGCTGGCCAGGGACTGGGCAGTGCCGCCCAGCCCGCACGGCGACTGCTGGCTGGGGGCTGCCTGCTCCTGCCCCCCCTTGCAGCTCGGCGCTCCCGTGGCACCACCCCACCTCGCGGCTCGGCTCACGGCTCGTGCTTTTTTTTTTGCAGCGAGGAGCTGCGCTGCATGCAACAAAGTAAAAAATTACTGGCAGGGCTCAGTTTGCAAACATTTTTCACAGATTGGTGTAGCCTTTAAACGCAGCCCCAGGTGCCCTCCCAGTGCTGCGTGTCCCGGCACTCTGGCCCGCCCCTGGCTGGTGGGGCTCCTGGCTCCCACTGCGCAGCTGCGGGTCCTGGCTTCCCCTGCCCAGCGGCTGCAGCTGCCGCGGGCCCAGGCACTCCCGCCCGGTGCTGGTTGGCACAACTCGACTTCTTCTTCCTCCTACGCCCGGGCCGGGACTGGCGCCGGCCAGCTTCTCGTTCCACCCGGCGCCAGCCGCCTTCGCATTCTGCCCGGCGTCCCGTTCCGCCTGTGCCCGGTGCTGCCCGGCTTCTGGTCCCTCCCCCGCCCGGCACTGCCCGACTTCTGGTTCCTCCCCTGCCCAGCGCCACCGGGCTTCTGGTTTCTCCAGCGCCCGGCACCGCCGGGCTTCTGGTCCCTCCCCCGCCCGGCACTGCCCGGCTTCTGGTTCCTCCCCTGCCCAGCGTCACCGGGCTTCTGGTTTCTCCAGCGCCCGGCACCGCCAGGCTTCTTGTCCGTCCCCCGCCCGGCACTGCCCGGCTTCTGGTTCCTCCCCTGCCCGGCACTGCTGGGCTTCTCGTCCCTCTCCCGCCTGGCGCGACCCGGCTTCTCGTTCCTCCCGCGGCTGCAGCGGCCCCGCCGCCGCCGATTTCCCCCGGCCACAGGGGCCGCACTGCCGCCACTCTCCCCTGGCCGCCCGAGTCGCGCCACCGCTACCCCGATGCCGCCGCCGGGCGGGCTCTGCTCAGCTTGGGGCTGTTGCGGGCTCGCACTTCTCGTTCCCCCCACAACTGGGCCGGGGCCGCCCGGCTTCTCATTTCCCCCACGCCCGGGCCGGGGCCAGCACTGCCCGGCTTCTCGTTCCCCCCGCGCCCGGGGTGGCACCGCCTGGCTTCTTGTTCCGCCCGCGTCAGGGCCGGCGCCCCCTCCCTCTCTGCGTGGCTCCTGCTGGCTGCGGCCGCCCGCTCCCGCCCCCCCTCACGACTCGGCGCTCCCGCGGCAGCGCCCCCTCATTGTGGCTCACACTTCCAGTTTGGCAAATTTCACAACTTTGTAGATCAGATACGGCGCACCAGACTATAAGGCGCACTTCCGGGTTCGGGGAAAAATTTTAGTCAAAAGGGTGCGCCTTATAGTCGTGAAATTACTGTAATTTTTGTCCCATAAAGTACTGTTGACATATAGCTTATTTGGTTATATGGAACAGGCTTTGAACATAATAACAATAAAAGGTCTGTAGTACTTAAAAAAATACATTTATAAGAGTTCGTGTTTGCGGACAAGGAATGGAAGTTTAATGGAATTGAGACTTCAACTACAGTCAGACACAGTAAATATGTCAGTTTGGAAGCTATTTTTTTCATTAAATTAAACATTAAATGTTTTAAATACAGAAGCACCACTTTGTGAATGGTTTGACATGCACCCAAACTATTGCCTCCACTGCTTGTTTTCATGGTTACCTTCATACAAGGCTCAGCTTAAGGATGCCTGCTTGCACACAGCAATTTGCTCTTAGTGTCAGGGGCCAGAAATAAGGAGCTGTTGATGTAGAACAAGTTAACAATGAGTGACAGGCAGGAGCATTAAGGTGTATGTGTGGTAAAACCTACCTGGCTGTGCCATGGTCAGCCTTCATCTCCCTGCTGCAGGAGCATTGGAGCTGGGATGGGTTCCTGTGGCGCTGGGACACATCAGGATAAAACAACAGTTTTTTCCTCCTACTGGAAAAAAAAACCTGTTGAAATGGGGATTTATAAAAAGAAAAGGAAAAAAAAAAAAAAGAACTTGCAGAATATGTATAACATCCTGGGAGTGGGCAAGGATAGCAGGGAATGCAGCCTGAGTCTTTATGGGAGACACCCCTGAAAGCCTCAGTGGGGAGCAATCCCATATCTCCATGGGCAACACGGAGAAGCAGAATGGCTCATCAGGATGCCAGGCCAAAAGGACTGCAGAAAAAAGTAGGATGATAGAAAAATAGTAATTTTAGTTTCCTAGTTTTTGTTTGACTGATACGCAGTTAAATTCAGGGGATTCTTACTGTCCTGTCCAAGTTTTGGCCTAGGAGCTTCTAAGTGTCAGATGAAGTATTTTTGTTTTCTTTTAGATTGGTTTCTGTTTGATTGTTCTTTATTCTGAAACTATTTTAAATACATGTAAACACATATTCCACTTTCACAGTAGTGAAAACATTTGTCCCTCTTTCCCCTTTAAAATCACTCATGTGCCTGAATATTAACTTCGGGATTAAATTCTGGGCTAAAACACAAAAGTCAAGAGTTTAAGTCAGTGTTGTCCAGACTTTTTTTGCTCGAGCGCTGCTACAAATCCTTAGATTTTCTTGCAGACCACCGACCACCTTTAGTATAAAATTTAATTTTTGAAAATTGTGTGCTTTAATACAATAACATTTCAATTAGCAATTTTTAATAAAGCTGTTAAATGTCAGGTTCCCGCAATAGCAGGATCTCAGAACTCCAGAAAGCATCCTGCAGAAATATTATGCATGTACCTTCTGAATTTTTAATCCTGTTGAAGACAAATTAAGTATCTAAGTGCTTTCCTGAATGGTACTTAAGCACATCGTTAAGCCCTTGTGTTAATTAGAGTTTTATACTTTCCGTTTTTGAAAAGAACCCACCCTGATTCTGTTGTTCTCTTGAATGATAATCTTAGTTCCTGGGATTGTGAGTCATGGAAGCTGGAAGGTTTATTTCAATGATGAATCAGACCCAAATTAATATATTTTATGCATCTCCAGCAGACTAGAACTTGAAAATAAGTACATTAAACCGTATCCTCCATGAGACTGCACAGGCAAAAAGCCTAACTTGAAGTTCATTTGGTAAATATGTTAACTATTATCTACACTAGTTCAATGATTTGGAGATGTTTTCTTCTATATTTAAGGTGGATACAAGGGGAGACTAACTACGACATAGAAAATAACCATAGTAGTACAAGACTTAAAACCAATTCCATCTGGGGCTTGGAAAAAGTCTCTTTAAAAGAATGAGAAGCGAAATTCCCATTTTATCAGTGTGCAAATGGCTTTGGGAAGTCTGCCGGTTGCCACAGTGAAGGAAATTATTGTGTGAATAAACACAGATAAATTGGCAACCTGCACAGTATTCATTCTTTGTGATGTAGTTTGTGACGTAATCTCTTCTAGATAAGAACCTTTAAAGATAGACTGTGCTGTAGTGGTTACCATGTCAAGAATAAAATAGCCAACAATAGGGGTATTTTTTTTTCTTCCTGCCAAGAAGGTATGTTTTGCAAAAGGAATTTTCCTTTAGAGCTGATACTATGTTGAATGAATAGTTTAATATATTCTTTAAGGAAAGACAGTCTTTATGCTTTAAATATTTTTTTAATTTGTCATGTAGTGAAACTCTTTCACATAGCTTACACCTTGGCTAACAAATACCTCTGTATTTTTTTATTTGCTTTAGAACTTGAAAATCAGGTAGGAAAAAACAGATCTGAATTCTTAAGATATGTCATTCTTCTCTTTGTCATTGCTAAGTGTAACAGGATCCCTAAGTGGAGAAAACCTAAGTGAAATATGGCTTTATATACCAATTTGCAGAAAATGCTGTCAGCTGCTTTTGTGGCAAAGGTATAAGTGCATTTAAAAATAAAAAAGGAAAGAAATCGAGAAATGGAGGTGTAATGGGTCTCTAATTCCTGTACAAAGCCCAACTAAGGCAATATTCCAAGCTGATAAATGCATACACAGGCATGTATAAATCTTTGTGTAAACTAGTGTTAAATTTCATTTTAAAAGCAGACTGAATTCATGGAGGTAGGGAGGTTGTTTGCTTTGTGATTTTTTTAAGATGGAAGTAATAGCCCCAACTGGATATGCTATTTCCATCAGTTTTAAAGCTGTCATATTGTTAGAGCATAGGTTGACTAAAGTGTGTAAGTTCGCCTGCAGAAAGTGCAGTAGCTGATCCATTAAGGCTTAAACTGTCCTGTAATTTCCATGGGGTGCATGTGTGTGCCTTTGTGCTGGTATAACAATGATTTCCTGTGGGATATGAGCTCAAGAGTAAAGGTCCTGAGCCATCCTGCTGCTCATCAGTGAAACACAGGCCCTGATGTGCTTAAAATTTTACTCAACAAGCTTTGTCTAAGGTCTCTGAAGTGTTTCTGTGGAAGAAAAATGCTGTGAATACTAATCTGAAGTAATTTGTAGTTTAACTGGGGAAGAAAGACCACTACTTATGGTTTGGAGTCTCAATGAGTGATTCAATTTAGAAAAACAGAGCATAAAAGTATGTTTTAGGGAAGCCACTCTGATTGTAATTATACTGGTGTGCTTCTAATTTCTGTGCAAGATTTTTTATGTGGAAGTAAAAGAATTGAAGCGACACATGGCCCATGCTAAGGGAGTTGTCAGATGAGTGTATTGAACAGATGAGACAAAGATGGGGGCTTTGATTCAAAAGAGGAGGGTAGAATAAAAACAAAACAGAACAACTCCACAGATCTACAGCAGATGACAGTGCGATGTTTAACATACTCTTTTGAATAGGTAAGGAAGATTTCTTGTGAGTTATCTTTATTCGCACTCTTGTAACCAGGAGTAAATTACTCCGATAACAGAAAAGCCCTTGATGCCACTATGCTTCTAAAATTACTGATGTGTCCAGCAGGATTTCAGAAGACTCTGTTATTGTGGGATTTAGTGCCATAGGCAATACTGTTTTCTGCCTTACAGATCTGTGTAAAACTCTCAGACATTTGAGTGAAATTCAAGATTCCTGTCATTTGCGTGTGGTGTGTTACTGCAGATACTAATCGTTGCAACAACTTAGTAGAAGTTTACACACCTGATAGTATTATGAAAAATTTGCTTTTATCAGTAGATAGGAAATTAGTAATCAGCCAGGTGGCAAAATGGTTTCCTAAAAAGACTGTTAAGAAAGTACAATGTCAGGTAGCTTTTAAATGAAAAGTACAGTAATTTCACGACCATAAGGCGCACCGGACTGTAAGGCGCACCCTCTGGGAGTCGGCAGATTTTGCAACTTTGCAGGTCAGATAAGGCGCACCGGACTATAAGGCGCACTTTTTTTTTTTTCCCAGCGAGGCTCCGCCCCCAGCTCCCCCCGCGCGGTTGCTGGCCAAGGCCCCGCCCCAACCCGGCAGCCATTGGCCCCCGGGCCCGCCTGTATCCGCCACTCCGTGCGGCGTCCCTGGGACCGGAAAATGCCCACCACCGCTCCGTGCGGCATCCCCGGGGCCAGAAAAGGCCCGCCGCCGCTCCGTGCGGCGTCCCCGGGGCCCCGCTGCTCCGGGAGTTCCCTGGTGCTCCGGGTGCTCCCATGCCGGCGGGCTTGCCCCGTGCCGCCACTGCCCTGATTCCAGCGGCTTTCCCACCCTGCGCGGCGGCCGCCCTGATGCTGGCAGGCCCCCCCACGCGGAGCCCCTCTCCCCTCACATCCTGACGCTGCTACGGGACACCTCTCCCCCTCACAGCCTGCCACGGCCCCACGGGGCCGTTTGCTCCTCACAGCCCGGCACAGCCCCACGGGGCCGTTCCCTCCTCACAGCCCGGCACGGCCCTGCGGGGCCACTCCCCCTCACAGCCCAGCCCTGCTGCGGGGCCACTCCCCTCGCGGCTCGCACTTCCGGTTCGGCAAATTTTGCCACTTTGTCCATCAGATAAGGCGCACCGGACTATAAGGCGCACTTCCAGTTTCAGGGGAAAATTTTAGTCAAAAGGGTGCGCCTTATAGTAGTGAAATTACTGTAACTTACTGCTTGGATGATCTAGAACTGGAAGAGTATACCTAGGTGTGATCGTTAGCCAAACATTAACCTAACAACCTAAAGCTGAAAGAAGATTGTATCCCTGTGAAAGTTGTAAAGCTCACTGTCTTCAGAAGCTTTTTATATTAACCTCTGTGTTGAACAAACCTTTCAGCCTCTCGCTGGGAAGGGAGAAGAGTACCAGTAGCACTTAACCCTGTTCTTGGAGATGGTCCATTTCAGATAAGAGTAACATGCAGGATCAAGCTATGTCCCCCCTTTCCCCCAGCCTTTCTACATTTACTTCTGCAAGGCTTTTATCTGAAAAGTAACTGGTTTACCCCAGGAGCTCCCCTGGAACATGTTAAAGCTGATTCCTGCTTATCTCCTGAGTATTGTTTCTTAAATGCTGAATTGCATGGTTGAATGGTTTACAAAAATAATAACTAATGTTACTGGTGGTGCAGCAAAGAGAATGTGCTTAGAAAAGAAGTGAGACTTTCTGGGCAGCAGCAGTAACTGTTAGCATGTGCTGGTAAGTTTTGCAGATACTTCTGTGACAGAGCAACTGTCCCATGCTTCGAATGCCAAGGTATAATAAAATGCAAGTTGATAGAGTATGCAGCTCGTTGGAAAATACAGCTTGCCATTTTGTGTGCTGCTCTCTCTGCAGGTGCACCTGTTAATGTGGGGACCAAAGGCAGGAGTCAAGGTGGATTGGGAAGGAGCAAGCGTGGGAGAAATAGAGAGATGAAGGGATAGAAGAGTCTCATCTCATGTACATATCTGACTGCTTACTATGCTGATGGGACTCAGCATGATGCTTGATTAGTGCAATCTATCCTGTGTTCTTACTAGACCCATCTTGTCCATGGATGGGCTCAGATCTTCAGTGTGTGTGTGAATGCTCATAAACTTCAAGCTAACTGGAGATGGGAGAAGATACTTGGGTGCCATGAGCTGCTGTGGGATGAAAGTCAGGGGCTTTTGGGTGTGGGGCAGAGCAGGGTGTGGGTTCCTCTAGCAGAGTGAGATTCACCTGAGCTGTAGAGGGGGAACAGGGCAGGGCTGGCAGTGCTTTATGTGGGAGTGCTCCGTGTGTTCACAGGGATGTTGACAAAGGCACTATTTTTCTGTCTGTATTTGATCTGTCAGGCCATCTCTCCTTCTCTCTCACTGTATGTCTGTCTGCCAGTGTTGGGAACACCACCAGCTGGATATGGGGACATGGAACTGTAGCAGCCCTGTGTCTGTCTGGCAGGGAGATGAAAACTCACCCTGGTTCCTGAGAGTTGCCTAGATTTGGCTACTCAGATGCTTTGTGGGTTTTTTGCCAGTGTTTGTATAATTTCATTTTTTCCCAGAAACAGGTTTACATGTGTTCTTACATGCTTGTTAAGGAGGTTAAACAGCACCTAGTTTAACAGTCCATGTTTACTAAGATTTCTTCATTAACAGTTGCTTCAGTTATTCAGCTTTTAATACATTCGATGTGTTCTCTTATTCTGCTCTAATCAAGTCACTATGTTAAGCACTTCATAGAGGTCTTAGATCTTTAGCTGTTGTAGTTTCAGCAATAATTCAGCAGTCTCCTTCAACTGTACAACCAAAGGTTTGCTTTTTTTTATTCTTTTTTTTCTTTTATTTTTTTTTAGCAAGGCCCATTTGTCTGTGACAATGTTGATTGTTACTATTTCTGTCCTTACCCTTTAATCCTTTATGTACCGCATCCTGTATTTTGACTTCCCTTACTTTTGTTCGGGGTAGATCTAGCAGATGTGTCCAGCAGACCTCTTCCAGTCTCAGTGCAGGTACACAGGCTAAACAATCAGCCAGAGGAGCTGTGTCCCATTAGGAGCAAACAAGGCAAGGAAACATCTGTGAATGTAGCCTCTGAGGCAGGGAGAGAGCTTTTGTGCTGAACAAGTTCTATTCTGTTTGTGACGTTCGAAACTTTGTCTCATTTCCTTGAAAACAGAAGGGACATGCAAAAAAATTGTTCATGCACATACTGTCATTCTGTCTGTGACAATGTTCAAGGGTGTCTTTTAAAATCATTTTTTGTATGCATGTTATATGCTGTGGTAAAGGTTGGTGACTGTGTGCTTTTTGGTTAGGGAGAGTTCTCAGAAGGGGAGAAAAGGATTTCTTCTTTGAGAGCATCTGGCCATGGGAGAAGCTTTTCCAGGGAACAATAGGATAGGCAGTAATAGATGTGCTAACTGGAGAGCTCAAGCTTGGGAAGTTTTCTTCGAGTAATGGGGAAGAAACACAAAACTAGGCCAGACATGATGAGAAGAGGGAATATTTTTCTGTTAACCCAGAGGAGAACAAGCAGGGCTTATTGAATCCATAAGGGCTATTGAAGATTGCTAGTGTGCCAAGAAGGTCTGGAGGAAAAGGGCCCTTGTTTCAAAGACATAGTTGAGCAGAAAAGGTATTTGTTTTCAAATGGCTGTGTTTTACCTCTCTCTCTCTCAAAAGAATCTGGGTTTCAGATAGAAGACAGTTTTTCAAGTTTATGTTCTAATAAAACATCATTTCTTTCAAACCCTTTTGGTATTTTTTTGGTGTGTTCGCTTTAAAGAAAAGGTGCAGACAGACCTGTCTCAAAGGTCTGGCATGTTTGAAATCCAGTCATAACATAAAAAGTTAAAAAATATTATAGCTGGTGAAATGCATTAGGTCACCTTAAAAGAAATCCAGCTGACTGTATCATGAGGACTCTTGAGAGAATTTGGAGGAAATTTTGCATGTCTTGTTTGGGAAGCTTTTTATCGTGAGTTTGTTTTAGAAATCAGTTCTCAGTCTTAGCAGTTTATAGCACAATTCCCACTGGCTGTAGGAGATACTGGTAAAGCTGCAGAGCATATTAGAATAGGCTAATATAGGATGAGAGAAGTGAAAAAAGAACATTGCCCTGCACCAAGCTTACCTCTTTGAAGCCCCAAAGGAACACAGTTCCTTTAAAAGTGAAAATCTCTTCCTGGTAGTCGAACACCTTGGCAGACTGTGTTTTCTGAGTGACTGGGGCTGGTGAGGAAACCTTCCCCCTGTGGTGGTACTGCTTTACTGCTTCAGGCCTGGGCATCTAATGTGGCTCTCCAGGGACAAGAGGAGTAGCACAATTCCTTGGAGATTTCGTAGTCCACACCACACCTGACCTTCCTTATCAAACAAAGGAAGAATTACCTTGTAGATGCATTTCCTTTTATTCAGGCAAGTCAGGTTTCCTGTTACAAACAAATAAACAAATAAACTAACCAAACAGAAAAATTTCCTGTTGTGCTCATGAGTGGAATTGCAGTTCAAATATGATCCATTTTCCCTGCTCTTCAAAAGGTTTTATACAAACCCAGCATTAACTTTGTTCTGTATCAACAGTAGTCTAGTCTACCTACTCCCTGCTGCAGAATGCTCAACCAGAATTTGCCTACTCCAGACCTGGGGAGATGCTGCTGGAAAGCTGTGTTTTCAAACTCTCTTTGGGTCTGGGTCTGTCTGTCTCAAGTCTTCTTACTTGACTTCTGTTTTTCCTAAATTGCAATGATTTCTTCAGAAGTTGAATTTGAAACTTGAGACAACTCTCTCAGAATTTATGCACGTGCAATCGCTTTCTCTAATGACTTGTGAACTTTATATGCCCCTACTATACATTGCTTGCTTTTTTTGTGGAAGGGTAGCATTAGTTATATAAGAAGTAGCCTTCAAAATGTCAGTACAGTGTTTGAAAACATGTAACAGTCATGGAGAAAACAGAAAACCAGATTACAGGATAAGTAGTCAAAATCAATAAATATTGAAAAGGCTTTAAAAAACAAACAGCATTCCTCAGTAAGCAGGATTTTTTTTTTTTATTTTTATACTGGCTACTGGAAGAGGGGCTGCAAAAAATACAGGATTCAGAAATACATTATTTCATGTTCGAGCTTGATCAAAGCAATTTCTAACAAAGTAATGGGAGATGTGACTATGCATATGCAATGAGGAAGAATTTTAAGAATTGAATTTAGTGAAAGATTTATAAGGCTTATTAGTCTTATTAATTGTTCTGCTGAAATGAAGCTGGCATTATGGGTAGAAGTGAATTGATCTTTTAAAAAATACAGAGGATGTATGGTGGATTTTTAATGGATTTTTTCCAAGAGTTTGAATAGTTGCAAATTTGGAAGATAAACAGCTTGAAAGTTGAGATTAATGATATTTTTAGGATGGGTAATAAATAATTCTTGAAATTACCATGTTAAATTTAATATGAGTAAATATTGCTTAAAAGAGGACTTAAAATTCACCTGGAGACTGTAATGGTTTGTAAGTTAATGAGCAGAACTGATGGGTGTTAGCTGAGGCACTGAAGGGAAGACTCTGAGCTGGTGTTTTGGGACACCTCATTATGCCAGTTCAGGGGTGCAAGCATCTCTGATGTGTGTGTGCACATACCTACTGGGTGATGTCTGGAACTGGTGCATGTGAATGAAAGTTCCAGCTTCTTTAGGTACTGCTAGCTATGCTTTGAGAGTTTTTTCAAATTACAGCAGCCCAGTAAGTTTCAAGTGCTACTTGAAAGTGTATTTTCCTTTTTCTACAATATTAGTTAATACTTAGAAAAAGTACTCAAGACAAAACCTGTTTTGTTTGGAAGCTTTGGGAGTTAAAAGTGCAAGGTAGACTGTGACTAAATTCAAGTCCTCTGCTTTCTGAAGTAGTTCCAAGGTAGACTGTGTACATGTTTGTTTATGAAATACAGTAAATAAAAGAACACCTTTATTGAGTTTGCCTTGTCTGAAAGATGTACTCATTAATCTTGAGCCTCACAGTTCATCTGCTCATGCACAGCAGTTCCAGTATCTTGAACAGTTCCCCACTTAGCCATGGGCAGTCATAGTCACAGTCTCTTGTGACTGATGGCTGTAGGGCTGGGTGGCATTTAGGGAATCCCGTTTTGCTAAAAAAAAAAAAAAAAAAAAAAAAACAACACTTTTGTATGTACCTTCCAATCCAAACCTTTCTGTGATTCTGTGAACTACCTAGTCACAGCATTTGTGACACCTTTCTGCACCTGAAGGGTGTTTTGTTAATAAAGTAATATGCAGAATATCTGTTCATAAAATCCAACTTTTTGCTCTCCATTTTTAACACATTTTCCAAATATTGAGAGTCAAAATCAACCTATAGTAATGCCTAAATAAGTTAAATACCAGTACTTAAAATAAAATATTTATTAGGAAGACTGATTTTTCCTCAGTCATGTATAAGACTGGTGAAAAAATCAACAAAGTAACTTTCTTTACTCACTAGTCACATTTTCTTCATGCATGAAAATTGATACTGCATTCAATTTCATTGTGTTTGACATTCCCCATATAAAAAGGATCTCTTAACAAGGTGAGGTGAGATGTGAAAACTTGCAGAAGTGACTGGAAAATCTCTCTTATGCTATTTCCATCATTTCTTCTAGGACAGAATGTTGCTTTTCCAGTTGTCAGATTTTCTTTTTTAAACACTTTATTTTCTAGTTCTGCTGCCACTCTTATCTTTTGATCATATTTTTGTGTCCAGTATTTCACAGAAAATGTCCATTTATGCTAGTGGGAATTACCAGGATATTCAATTGTCCATTTACTCTGGAGCAAATCTGTATTTTCTTTTTTCAAGTGTTGCATCTTCTTAGAATTAATATTTACACTAACCAAATATTTGCTGAAATAGTGCTGAACCATTTTTCAGTGAGGAATTGTAAACAGCAGCAGTGACTTTAGGAAAGTCACTACTTTGTTGATTTAAACTCCTTAGCTAAAATGATGAAATGCAGGTGATTCAGTAAGGTTGCGGATTAAAGAGGCCTGAATTTAATGAATGATGTGCACCATTAGGTTTTACTACATTGCATGTAGTGCCTACACATAGCCCAAAAGGCTAAACCCATGTAAATCCCATTTAAACTTTTTGGCTGAGGAAATTGTCATCATCCATGTGTTTAAACATGGAAGTACATTTAGAAAAATGGAATAAGTGTGATAAAATTAGTGTATTCATATTAAGACGTGCACTTGCTATTTCTTCTGAGGAATGAGTGCTCAGTTTGTTATAATTTTACACATTTTTTTTGTGGAATCTTTCAATTTTGGCAGATATCTGTTTCCTTGTAGATACACGATTGTATAGTTTCAGTTATTTTTAATATGTATTTGTTATGTGCCCCAGCATATGATAAGCTATTCTGAGAAGAGAACTGGAGAACTGATCCACTGTCAGAAAGTATGCTGTGGGGATTTTTATAGTTTGTTTGTTGGATTGATAGTTTCCATGTAAAAAAACCTTGCCACTTACTTTTTAGTGAATTCATGAATGCTTAAGTATTGCTCTTCTAACTTAGCAAATTATACGTATTTTAAGAAGTTTATATTTTAAATGTAAATAAATTAATTGAATGGCAGAGCATGTACTAATTGATGGAAGGAATATTATTTTTTTTCTGCATGTTTTAAGGGAAAAAGTATATTCAGTGACTTCTGTTTATGTTACTAAGGATTTTTCCCAATATATTACAGTAACAAATAACCTTTGAATTAAATATAGAATAATGCTTTTAGGAAGTAAAATATTTATATTCCTTTGTATTATAAGTAAGTTCCATTTTTGTCAATTTTATGAACTTGTCTAGAAAGGAATATATACTTGATAAATAATTTAAATTCAGCTGCAAATCTGCTGTTGTTGAATAGTTAAACCTATTTAACAAAAAGGTGCATTCTGGACAAAGGTTCTCCAGCATTCCATGTCAAGAAATGACTTGCACCTCATTAATAGGAATTGTCACCCATCAAAGTAAGGAAAATAAAAAAAAATTGAAACTTGGTTTCCAATAACTATGTGACAAGTGTGTGTGTGTACTTATATTTTTCTAAGAACACTTAGCAATGCATTTGTAGTAGGGAACCATAACATATCCATTTCTGGACTTATGAAAAATTCAGAGTTTAAATTATCTCATGCATTTTATTGATATGTTTTCTTTCCAAAGTCGGTACTGAATTTTATTTCCTTCTGTGATATCATAGGTTATCTGTTAATAGAATTCTTTCCTTTTCATTTGTTCAACCCAGAAATATGAATGTGTCAGAAATCATGTATTTTTCTAACATCTGTACAGTCTTTCAAATTCCTTAGTTCTGCAGCATTATTATTTTGAAGGTACACTTCAATGAAGCACATTAATAGGCACTGAAAAATAGAGTATAAATAGACTAGCTGTTCATGTGAGAGTTGTTTGAATGTAACTTTATTTGAATACTTTTATGTTTCTTGTCATTTGCTTTTTTAAGTTGTGACCATAATATAAAATTCAATCCCACTCTTTTTTTTTCCTGTAAAACTTACTGGTTTACTTGTATTTGCATTTGTTCATTCTTTTGTCAGCTTTTGAAAACGGGAGACAATTGTCACACTTAGTCAAGTGGGTAACTTGAGATTAGCTAGAGGAAGGCCAAGGAATTGAGAACATTTTGGACTCTGCATCACATGCTGTGTCCAGCCATCTGAACACATAAAATTCTCTTAAATTTCATTGCAACTCTTGTGGTGGATTGGCCCTGGCTGGACACCGAGTGCACTCCCCTTCATCCTGGTCTCAACTTCACTCCTGAATTTTGTCTCTCTCCTCCCTCTCAGCAGTGAGAGGAGCGGGAAATGGGTCAGTTCATCACAGGTTGTCTCTGCCACTCCTTCCTCATCAAGAGCAGGACTTCTTGCAGTCTTCTGCTCTGACGTGGGTTTGCTTCCCTCAGCATGCAGTCCTGCAGGCGTGGATTGCTCCAGCCTGGGTCCCACACCAGCTCACCAGTCCTGCCAGTAGTCCTGCTCCAGTGTGGGCTTCCCACAAAGCCACAGCCTCCTTTGGCTTCTGCTTCATCTGGTGTGGGCCCTCCACGGGCTGCAGGGGAATCTCTGCTCCATCCCTGGACTCCACGGGCTGCAGGTGAATCCCTGCTCCATCCCTGGACTCCACAGGCTGCAGGGGCCAGCCTGACTCAATCTGCCCGACTGAATTTCCCTGCTGGGGAATCTCAACTCCAGGCCCTGAAACACCTCCTCCCCTCCTTCTGCACTGACCTTGGTGTCTTCAGGGTTGTCTCTCACATAGTCTCACTCCTCTCTTCCAGCTACAGTCTTTTTTCCCGCTTTCTGGTCATGTTGTCCCCAAGGCTGTACCGCCATCCCTGCTGGGCTTGGCTTTGGCCAGCAGTGGGGCTGTCTTGGAGCTGACTGGCACTGGCTCTGTATGTGAGGACATGTGGAGAAGCTTCTCACCAGAAGCCACTCCTGTAGCTCCCCCACTACCACAGCCTTGCCAGGCAAAGCCAGCAGAGACCCTGCATAGGGAAGCACTCAGCTGAGACCTACAGCTGATTCTGTGCTACCATCTGTAGGTTTATTGCAGGGCAGATTGCTTCAGCGTTTGGCTTTTTGTCTCTTTCCTTCCCCACCTCTAGAATAAAGGTTGTAGTATTTACTAGCTTTACAGAAGAATTTTGAGATTCTGCAAAAGAAATTTGAGATTAAATACCTGCCAAATGCAAATTGCTCTTATGTTAGTAGAAGCAAAGAAAAATGCTTGAATTATTATTATTATTTATAATTATGCTTTAGTTACAGATATTACCATATTAAGAAGAGAAAAATAAGGAAGAAATTGAATCAGTCACTTTGTTTTTGCAGGTTCTTTCATGTTGGTGAATACATCTGGAAGATACTCGGGACAGAAAGCTCACCTCCTGATGCCCCATCTGAAAGAAAATGATACACATTGTATTGATTTTCACTATTATGTTTCAAGCAAAAACCCTGAAGCTAGCCCTGGCACTTTAAATGTATATGTGAAGGTTAATGATGGTCCTCTTGGTAACCCAGTCTGGAACACATCTATCACTGCCACTTGGAACAGAGCAGAACTGGCAATTAGTACTTTCTGGCCCAATTTTTATCAGGTATGTCTTACTTTTTATGAAATTTTGTTTCTCATAGCAACCATTAAGAATAATAATAATTTTAACTTTAAAATGAAAATACCTTTCAGTATTTCTAGTTGATCATCATCTTAATCACATTTTGTACATGATGCTAAATGTTTGTTTTTACATACATATGGCTATGTTTATATGTTTACATATATTTATAGAAGGGTATGAAATGCACACATGATTAAATGTGGATGAACTAATTATGTTGGAAAAAATCTAGAAATTTTGCCATTGATTTCAGTCAATTAACTTTTTTTCTGTAATAAATTCACTCATTCTTTCAGTTCATTAGGGATGCTGGAATTGAATGCCAGTAGATTTTATTACAGTACGGTCTTCAGGTTTGATTTAGATCAGCAATACTTGTTGCTTTGGAATCAGCAGAATCCTTTGAATCCTCTGTTCAAGTCTTAACTCTGAATGTAATATCAGTTTGTCCAACAGTTAACATAAATATAATAGGAGCTATCATAGGAATGGGATTTTGAGTGCATCCTAAAAATTCAGGGGGAATTTCACTTGACAGTCCCTTAGGGTGCTGCTTTTCTGTAGGAAGGTTTAGATGTTACAGTTACTTACTGTTCTATAGTAGTTCAGTGTTTTTTTTCTTCTTCCTGTGAAAATACAGTCTATGTCTCTACAAACAAGTAACTTAGTTTAATAAGAGCAGCGCAGTATCATAGAGGTGTTACTGAAGCTCCTCCGTCTTCACTTGAAGTCTGGAAAGTTTGAATTGTATTCTGTTTGTTTGCCTGTACTTAATACTGTCACCATACTTGTGGTGTGAAGCTTTCTGAAGAAAAGCCATCCCAAAGATGGGGGTTCCTTGACTGCAGAGCTCCCTAGGAGGTGCAGTGTTGCTGTTCCACCATGTTTTTCCAGAGTGGGACAGCCTAATTCCTACAGCAGTGTCCCAGTTACTAGTGTCACATGTGGCAGAGTCTGTTTCAGTTCCGGCACTTTCAGGTAACCAGCTGTTTGTCGCTCCATCATATTGTCATGATGAGTTTGGCAGTGTCCACTGCAGGTACTCTGGGAGGCTGCAGTGGACTCCTTTCTGTGGCTGCAGCATCTGATCTGTGAGGATGTCTCAAGTGAACTCAGTCTGTACTTTTTGAACCCTTTTTCGTCTAAGGAAAAGAAAAAAAACTGAAAAATTTTCTGAAGTCTTTATGATTGTTTCACCTACAATGAAACAGAAAATCCTACTCCAGAAGATGAATTTGGAGGGCCAGGAACGCTTTTTTCTTGGAATGTGGGATGCCTGGCTGTGGATGCAATACTTGCAGACCCAAAAAAGCACATTTACTCATTTCCTCTTGCCTCTGATAGTGTTTCCTAGGTTGGATAGCTGGTATTCACAGGGTCTGCATTTGCATCCAGTGTTCTACCTTAGATTCCTAGGAATTGCTGTGACTGTATTGTCAGGGCTTCCTGGAGAGGATTCAGGGTAAGCTTATGGACATCTCAGCCAACTTCATGATGTGGATCTTTTGTAATTGCCTGCGGCTCAATGAGGCAATATTCTCATACCTTTTTGAGAAGAGCTGGCTTATTAGCAGAGCTGAGGTTCGCTTCAGCCATGTGGGAGAAGCTGTGTGCTACCTGACTCTCTGGAGCATAAGGCTGTATCCTGATCGCAAAGTCCAGCTTGGTTTCGTCATACGTATCTCAGGGTGAAAGGGCAGTGTGTATTTTGTTGCCTGTCAGAGTTCTAGGAGTGTTTAGGTGATGTGCTCTGTCATTTGGTTTGGTTTTAGGTAGTCCTTTGAGGAGCAGGGAGTTGGTGCCCATAATCTTTAAGTGTCTCTTCCAACTCAGACACTCCCATGATTCTCTGACCTTACATCAAGATCTCATGTTACCGATTTGATGCCACTGTTGAGAACACCTTTCAGTGCTCCAAAAAGCCTTTCTGTCTTGGCTGAAATAATGAGGACCAGTCTGTGGGGTTAGCCTCAGTGGATGGTGGAGGAAGAAGATAGAGCATCCCACAAGACAATTTTGTGGCTGATACTGGATGTTAACTCAGTGGTTTATAATGTGGAATTTACTGGAAGGTTTTGTGAACATGGTGGGTGGTTTAGGAGGACTGAGTAAATGTGTGACTGTCTCACTTATGCCCAAGTCTGAAGTGTCCCTATCTGTATAGTGAATTAGTAGAGGAGCCTCCAGTTTTCTGTCTTCTGAAAGGAGTCTGGTTTTTATGCAGCACAACTGCTCTGGAATCAGCAGTCAGTAAAGAAGAGGGCTGTGCTTCAAAGTCTCACTCTAGCTCTGAATCAAAAGGCTGATGTGGACAGGGGAATTTTAGAAGAAGCCTTGACTCTTACTATTTAATTTAAGGTAAATTAACACATTCTTAAAAATACACAAAAACTCTGACAGTTTCAAATGTTATTACTAATGTTATTAATAGTAATCTGTGTCAGATTTAGGACAATATGATACATCTAACAGATATCTGAGTAATAGGTATTTGGCCATAGCAACAGAAGGATGACCTTTCCCATCCTCTTTCTCCTCAAGACCTGCCATCTGGACTGTTCACCATTATTTGTAGGTGAACCCTTACAAGCTTGGATGGGGTACTGCAGTTTAGCAGATTACGACACATCAGCTGATGTGTAATAGATGCCCGAGCCTGTCTGTAATGGATTCTTTGTGCTCTCCTTGCTGCTGGAAATGTTGACATTTTTGCATAATCTTTCTTTCACTGTGGAATATAGTAAGTAATTTTCTTTGCATTTGCTGCATATAGTCTGAAATAATACCTGGTTAGGTACTGCAATTTAGCTGATGTGCCAAAAGATCTTATGCTATGTTAATATCCATGGCAATGCAGGGGATCACTGTTAAATACTGTAGCTTCACTGGTTTCATTGTAAATAAGCTCATTTATTCTCGAGGAAGTGCTATCACCATTACAAGAGCTTACAGTTAATTGTCTTTGTTTTTCGTTGCCTCCATCCTCTCAGAGATCTGTGATGCAATTTCCTCACTTGAGTGCTGACGTTTGCAACTTCTCATTGTTTCTGAACTCCTTTCATCAGTTTTCATGCTTTTTCTTCTTCACAGAATTTCTTGTGGGGGAAGACAGGAAGTTAGCTGCAGGCAGCTGGGAGAAGGGCAGCAAGAGGAGAGAGGGATCTTATGAGAATATTTCTCCAAGTTAGGTGGCAGCTCAGGTGACTGCAGCAATAGTGGGGAAGGCACAGGACTCATCTGGTAGGTGTATAATATAGTACCAAGTCTGTTTCCTAAGCTCCTGTTCGAGTTCAAAACTCCAAATTCCTTTGGCAGAAACCCATGTGTTCCACACAAAGCCTCCAAAATGTACAAGACTTCCTCACAGTGATTTTCTGAGTTTATCTGACCCTGCTGAACATAATTAAGAAAAGCCCCCTAAGAAGGTTTTCAAGGAATGATGGAGCCCTTTTTAACTGGTAGTTTCCCAGTGAGTAATCTCCAAGAGAAGAGATGGCATTAATAGGTGAAGGGACAAGGCAATGTAATTGTGTGATTGTCTTTGTTGTGTTTTAAATCACACAATCTGTGTAACCATCCACATCTGTGAATAATTCCATTCCCTTAGCAGAAAACCTACAAGATGTCTAGATGCAAATGAAACCAAAATGTACTACAGAACTCTGAGGACAAATTACATATAACATTTCAGAGTTACAATATTTATACAATTCAGTATTTTTTCAAACACAGTGTGTTATGTCTGTTTTGCTGTTGAAAAATGTAGGCAAAATAACTCCCACTAAATGGTAACTGACTACAAATCAGATTATGTAGTATGGAGTGAATTTTAATCCAACTTCTAAAGATTTATTGGTTTAAACCATGTATTGCAAATGCATACAAGCAAAGTGCTCAAAAGATTTAATAATTAACAGTACTTTATTACTGTAGCACCAGAAGCCTAAGCTTGTAAATATTTTCCAGGTTGGGTTTCTATTTAGAATCGACTCATTAGAAGTATAGTCTTTGAACTAAATAATTAATTTCTTTTAATGTACCATTTTCTTTTTGCCAGGTAGTTATTTGTGTATGTTGCACACCGTAGGTAAGCTGTACTAAATATATGTCACAAATCACAATTACAACCTGCATGTAACAACATTAATTGTTGATTACTTGCTGATTACTTAAATTGTCAAGCATTCTGACAATTAGGGATGTATTTAATTCCATAATTAATGATCTCCCAAGTACTACTGCCTGACATCTGCCATTGATTTTAAGGTATGTCTGCACTGCTGTCCAGTTAGTGATAACGGTGTGCTTGCAGTAACGTGGGTTCAAGCTGCCAAACACCTTCTGAGAGTCCAAGATAATCAGCACAGCTTGTTCTTTTCTGCAGTGCCTCCTGGTCTCTGAGCTATTTGTTTCGAAGTAGCTGGTGTATTTCTGCAGGTACTAGTCTTATTTCTGTTTTATAAAACCGCTTTAGGAGTGCTCCCCTGAGGGAGCATTGCCTTCCTCTTTTTAACATTGTGCCCGGGAGAAATTGTTTGCTTTACTGAGCTATTGTTTATTTGGTGCATCTTAAGCAAGAGCATCAAGGAGTTTATTGTGCCTTTGGAGACAGCCTGCAAACAAAACAAAGCTTCACACAATTCTTAAGACCTTCACCCTCCTCCTAACTTGAGTAGAATTAGAATGCACATGGAAAAAGAAAATTGAATGTTACATAGATTTTGCTGGTTAGTGGAGAGATTGTTTTTAGATTCTTGGGGAGCAGTCTCAGTAGGTTGAGAGGCTCTAAAATTGATGCTTTGAGATACAAGTCATGTAAAAACTTCTCATCTAGTGAGGAGAGGGTGGCAGGGTTTTGGTTTGGTGTATGTTTTTATTTTCTTTAATGTTGTGATGTTTTTTCTCATTTGGATTTTTTAGCAGGAGTAAAATCTGGTGATTTCAGGGTTGTTTTCCCTACGTCAGTTAATGATTCTCAGACCAATCAGTAGTATTTAAAATGAATTTTACATTTTAGAGGTGTTGCCATTTGGGAATATCACAATATGGCAAAACTACTACTGAGTTGAATCTTGTGAGGGGATTGTGTTCCCTGCTTCTAACCCTTCAAGCAAACAATTTAGCATCACACCACTGCAAGTCACACACTGTCCCCCTATCAGTTTTTATGTTTTGAATTATTTGCTTTGTACTTTGCTGGAAGTCAGTCATAGCAGCAGTGAACCGAAACAAATCTCGATTAAATAAAACAACAAACACTGCAGATTTAAAATCCAGAAATTGAATTGGAAGGATTAAAAATAGCTTCCAGTGGAGTAACAAGACTGTCTGTGCCATTGCACCATCTTTAAATGTAAAATCCTATGAAGCTGGAGTGAAAAACTGGGGTAAGACCTTGGCAGTAATTCCTGATCTTTTTAGTAAGGACACAAAGGAGTTACGTGGTATCACTTCAGAAAGATGAGATTTACCCTTCACCAGTCTGACACTTTCCCTGTAAATTAGGAGTTCAGGGAATAAGAAGCAGTAGATCCAACCTAACTTGTAAAATCTTTAAAATTTTAAAACATAGTATTTGTTTCATAGCCTGTTTTGTACATGTTTTGCTTGGAGTTTGGCTCATGCAATGTATTTAAATCCTCATCTAGGACAGAGCATTAAGCTTCTTGTGCAGTAAAAGTCAGGCTTACATCCTTGTGTGTTGTGTGTGTGGAATTCAACTGCACACATACAGTTCCCGAACTGTGCTTTGAACTCCAAAGAAACTTTGAAATGCATATTGCATTTTGAAAAACAAACCTGTGTCAGGCATCTTAAATAGCTCTTCTTCATTGACTTACGTGCTTTGGGAATAGCTATTTTGAGAAAGATGCGCCAGGGCAAACCGCATACCTAAATTTAAAACCCCCCAGCAGTCTAAAAATGGTCACGAGTAAGGAGGCATACATTTTTTGTCATGTACACAAGGCTCTGTTATTTGCTCCTGTCCCTTGTTCCTAAAAGAGAAAAGCATTTGGGCCTTCAGTAGAGAAACACGAGACAGCAACTGGTTTAAAAACAGAAAGAGAAGAATAAGATTTAACAAGCCTTAATGTCAGGAGCTCAGTTTTCAGTCTGGCTTGCTTGTTTCTTTGAGATCTTGGATTGGCAGCAGTCACCAAAATGTTTCATGTGCTTGAGTGCAGGTGTGAGGGCCAGGTGGTGGTCATGTAGGAGTGAGAGGTGAGGAGGGAAATGGCATGAAGAGAATTCCCAGCCAAGGAAGCCCAAACACAAATTAGGAAGCCCACGTCGATTCGCTGTGATGGACCTCTGCAGGGCTTGGGGAGGAGCAGGTCAGGAACATGACTCCCTTCACATGGCTGTGATGAGAAAGCAGTTGCTGCTGTTGTGGTCAGGCAGGTAGTCCTAGGAAGAGTCAGAAAGGGGGAAAGAATTCAAACCACAGGGTACAAGTCAGTGCCGGTTTTCTGGAGAGAAGCTGTTTCCAGTGTACAAAGGAGGGTGCTCTGTGTGGTAGAGCGGGGCAGGCAGAGAGGAGAGCGCAGCACTGCCTGCTCACTGGGGGTGCAGGGGGGCAGGACTGCAGCCTCAGCTTAAGCAGCTTTCTTAATACTCCTTTCTCTTTCTTGTTTTTGCAAAGTGCTATTTTTAAGTCATGTGAAGGACAGTGTTTATACTAGGTACAATCCACCTTTTGACTGAAAGCGTTGTAATTTTGCAGCAACAAAGGCAGGAATTTACAGAGTGAGGTTGTGCGGCAACAAAACCTGTTTATTTCTATTGTTCTTTGGAACAAATGAGTTATCTTGAGTCGCACATTTTCAGCAGTAAGCATTTATGTTGGTGAGCAGACCCCCCTTCTTTGTTCACATGCAGCAAGGGGAAGTGGCAGGAATGAAAAGCTAATTTTGCTCTTCAGTGAAGCAGGGAGGATCAGGGACAGTGCAGTGCTAAGCTGCTTCCCTGGTTCCTGTTTGGCAGGCCTGCTGCGGGGAGAATGGTGTAAAACAGCTCTCAGGGCAGTGTTCAGCAGTTTTTCCTGAGCAAATGAATTCCGTGTTTTAACCAGTTGTTTCCGGACTGATAAGGTGGCGGAATAATAGGCAAAAAAATCCAAGGGCCGCCCAGTCTGACGTTGCTGGAGTGTTTTCTCTGTTTTGACTGGAGTCTTTTGTATTGCCTGCAGGTGTTGCATCAGCCGTGAGGAAAGGCAGAGTTTGGAGGTGGCAGTAAAAAAGTTAATGTTTGCAGGCCAAAGTACTGTTCAAATGGGAAATTACGGAGAAAATTGGATGTGAAATAAATTTCCAGGTTTCATCTCTAGTGAATTTACTAGGAAAACTGATCCAGATTTTTGAAGAGTCTTGAGTGCCCCTATTGTAAGGTTTTCAGTGAATAAATGGGCTACCAGAAGTGTTTCTCAGGTCTCTCTCTCTCACTGTGTGTCACACTCTTACCAGGACTTTCAGAAACCAGTAGTGCATAGGATCAAATTCCTCTTTTAATTTAAAAAGGAAAAATGCTTAGTTAGCTGATATTTGAGTCTGGAATTTTCATTCATCAATTCAAATAGAACAAAATATTGGATTTGTATACAGCAATTGATAGTATTTCACAACCTGTGAACAGAAGAGGGGTTATATTACTGTACTTGAAATAAAGTGTCATGTTCATACAATCATAGAGTGATTTGAGTTGGAAGGAAGCTTAAAGATCTTCTGACTCCAAACTCCTGCTTTGGCTGGGACACCTTCCATAAAACCAAGCTTCTCAAAACCCCATCTAGTCATCTTTAAACGTTTCCAGGGATGGGGCTCAGTTTCTCTGGGAAATCCATGCCAGTGTTTCATCACTCTTGCAGTAAAGATTTTCTTACTAATATCTAATCTCTGAACATTCTGGTCCAGTGAAAGGTGCATGACCCCAAGACAAAAGGGTAGGAACTAGATGATGACCTTTAAGGTCCCTTCCAACCCTAACCATTCTGTGATCCTAGGATCCCTGGAGACTTCTCTTCAGGCTGAATGACTCCATCTATCTAAGCCTCTTTGTAGGGAAGGTGCTCCACCCCTCTGACCATCTTCGTGGCCCTTCTCTGAACTTCCTTCAACAGGCTTTGTGCCCTTCTTGGGGGCCCCAGAGCTGGATGCAGTACTACAGGTGGGGTCTCACTGGAGTAGAGGGGGAAAATTTGCCATGCCTGTTTTGCATGTTGGCTTTCTGGGCTGCAGGTGTGTGTGTCTGGGCCTTTTTGACCTTCTCATCCAGCAACACCTTCAGGTCCTTCTTCTCAGGTCTGCTGTCATTCCATTCTGACCATTCTGCATTTGTGCAGGGTTTTTTTTTTCAATATATGAATTAGTGTCTCTCTTTGACAATGGTATGTCACTATTGGCTTTAGTACCTTTTTCCTTTTACTAAAAATGGCAAATTCCATGTCAGAAGAGACTAGAAGTTGCAGTCATTAAATTGATATCAGTTTGACTATTGCTTTTAATGGAAGCACGATTAAACTGACAGTATTTCAATTTGTAATACTTTTCTTTGGAACATACTCTCTTTAATGTCAATGATTGTAATTCAGTTGTATGTCCAAGTGGCATTTTCTTGACATGCTGCCTGGCTTTTTTTGTGGAATGACACTTTTGGTATTTTGTCTAGAGATACAGTAGAGTATTTTTGATCAGTTGTTGAGTTTTTCTCTGCTGTTGTCATTAGCAGTTCTGATTCAGTTGTTTCAAGGTTGTAGTTTCTGCCTATGAAGTGAAGGAATAGGAATCTACAAGCTGTAGATTGCAATACTGAGATACTCAAAGCCTCTCAGAGAGCCTGTAGCTAAGCTCCCCTGTTATGAATTATGGAAATGATTTTGTGTTTGACTCAGGTGTTGCATATGTTTTCTTTCCTAAAGCTGAAGTTGTTGGTCTTGCTGGAAGTCAGGTAGTTCTTTAGAAAAGACACCCTTACGCAGCATTTTAAATAATAGTTAAGTCCCTGTTACTTGTCAGTAACATTTTTAGCAGAAGATTTCTGACTGGTTTGGCTGGCAACTCCACAGGTGTTCATGTGCCAGTTCCTCAGGGTATCTTCTAGAATTTAGCATATCTGAAAGTTGCGAAGCTGAAAAAATATATTTCACTCTGCAGTGATGGGATCATGGATCAGGTAGGCCTTTCAGATGGCTTTGTGCAGCTGCTCTTATGGTGAGGGCTCCATAGGAAAGGGAAGGTTGGATTCTTTTTTTTTTATTATTATTATTATTATTATTGTTATTTTTAGTTTTGGTTTTTTTTTTTTTGTTTTTTTTTTTTTTTGTTATGTTTCAGTAAAACCCAAGAAGTTAGTTGTTAATGTATTTTTCTTATTAACAGAGAAAACTCAAAGCCACTAGAGAATACAGGAAGCAAATCAGTAACTGTCCCCAGCCCTCTGTGTTTTTAGAGGCGGGTCTTTGCATCCACACCTAGATTCAGTTCTCTCAGGGACTTACTTTTGTGATAGCGTATTTCCTTGGGAAACTTTTCCATCATTTCTGAGACCTGGTTGTCTACTCCCTGTTCTCCACTACCATGTTGCAATGTCTCTGCCTTTACTGCAGGTTCCTGGGGTTATGCCAGGTTCTCATACCCTATGGTCTTTTAGATGTTCCCAGTTTGGAACAGGCTTGGTAACTCTTCAGGAAATGGAGCGTTCTCTGCCTCTTTTCAAGGGTGTCAGCGTAATCACTTTTTAATTTTTTTTTCAGATTGTAACACAAATTAAGAACTTGCAACTTTGTCATATTTCTTAATAGAGAGAAATACTTGTTCTTTTCAGAGTTCAGTGGCTGACAACAGGAGCTGCATTCTTGGGTCTTGCACTGCTGTTAAAACTTGGGGTTACCTAGTTTTACCCAGTGCATCACCTCTCTATTTCCATTTCAAGACTGTTATGGTGAGGGTAATAATTATTGTTAGAAAAGTTATTTCAGGTCTCTGAATGCAGGTTATTCACTGAATCTTTGCTATTTTTCTTCTTTAAGAACTCTGCTTCCCAAGACAGTTAAGACCAATTTCATCAGGAGATTTTTGTAGGATGGAGATCCTTTGAAATTATGAATGGTATTGCTCTGGATGTTCTACTAAATGTTCTACTAAATCCATACATTGTTCAGCCTCTTGCTGTGGATCAGTAATACCAACTTTAAGAGCCACTAGAGTGCCATCTGGCATTTAGAAAGCCAACTGAGCAACCCTTTTCTTGCAGAATTGTTTCTCAAAAAATTCTTGGACTTCACTCATTGATATCTTGTGGTTTTATTCTTGCATGATTCATGTAGTGGCAACACCGGCGCCTTAGGTTAAAATTTTGTGTAGACAGGAGGCAGAAGTAGAATGAAAAGTATTTTTTCCTTTTCAGCCATGTGGAGTTAATGTTTACAGCAATTTTATTCCAGTGGGACTGGGAGGGAGAAATGGAGAGAGGTTAGGAAGAAGAAATCGGGGAGAGAACAACAGATCGGTGTCCACATGTAGGGCAGTGAGGAAGAAGGGAGAAGGCAGAGGCAGAAGGGCATGAAGTTTTTTCTCACCTCAAGATTGGTTTTAAAATCAGAATTTTTGTTCTGAGTGTTTATTCAGCATCAGGAGATTGTGATATATTAGGGAGCTGTGTGTTATCCTCACAACATATTTGCATTCTGTATCATTCAGTTAGGGGTATGGTATATAGTGTGTGCATCTGTTCCAGTGTCAAGTGCAGCATATGCGTGAAAACTGGTTTCTGAGCTTTGTCTTCCTCGAGGTGCTTCCTGAGACCAGTTACAAAAGGCAATTGGAGTTAACTTCCTGAGCAAAAGTGAAGTATCAAAAAATTTTAAAAATCACAACCTGGATTTTAGCATGAACTTCTTGAGTATTGATGTGGAAATGTACCTGCTAACATTACTGGCATATTTTCTTCTGTTCCCATTTTTGGGATGTTCAAAGCTGAGGCTGCCAAACTTTGGAGACATTTATTTTAGAGTGTACTCAATTCAAATGACAAGAATGGACCATTTATTTTGTGACCTATTTATAGCCATTAAACAAACCATGGCAAATGGATCTGCTTTGCTTAATTCACTGCATTTGGTGGAAGATTAAAAGCATGCAGAATACATTCCTGAAAATAGGTATGTTTGTGTCTGATACCCTGCAAATCTCTGTATACTACAGAATTGTAATTTTTAAAATAAAAACAGTTCATTCTGCTTTTATCTTCACTCAGACAAAGAGTTGAAAATAAAATACTGATCTCAATACTTAAGGCATTTATTACATAACTACTTTGCCAGACCAAATATTTGGGAGATTGGTTATTTCTACTGTAGCTATATATGATCCTGCTTGTAAATCTCCAAAAATGATGTAAACATGAAAAAAATGTGATTTAAGTTCTGGTTAATGATAAGAGCAACACATCTTGAAGGTTTTATGATTGTATTTTGTTTTCCACTTAAGATACTGAAAAAGTTGGTGTATTTTTCCATGATGTATTTTTTCCCTATGTTCCAAAGATGCTAACTGAAATTCTTTCTGCTTCTCAGGTTGTTTTTGAAGTCGTTACTTCAGGCCACTCTGGATACGTGGCTATTGATGAAGTGAAAGTTCTAGGACATCCATGTAGTAAGTACCTATCTTGTGTTCTAAAGCCAGACCCCCTAAAATAAATTAAATAAAGCATTACTTCACATGTATGCTGTTTTTTAAACAAGATGTGTTAAGATCATGCATGGCATAGTCAGTTGTGATCTTACTGACCAAATGACTGAGTGGGGAAGACGACACCAACTTCTGTGAGATTGTTCCTGTTACACCATACTGTGCTTGCTTGCATTTGTAAGAGCTTACTTTTAAGTAAGAGCTGTGATTCCAAATAAAAAGTGCTCTATTGGTTAGTACCAAAGCACCTCATAAAAATGGTTTTAGTGTTAATGGCAAGAAGACACACACATTTCTTCAAATACAGAGACAGTTATGCAGAATCAGCAGCTGTTATTTCTGAGTCACTTATTTCTAATAAACACAGCAGGCTCTCATGTTGTTAGAAAAGTATAGGTGCTTCTGCATTTTGAATTTATATGCTTCGCTAAGTAGGATAAGTCTGAAGCAGCATTTTAGCAGCTTACTAATTTTTTTATACAGATCTTGAGAGGTTTGATCTGTGCGTTTGTACCAATAAATTCTCAAAACCTGAAAATAGTTCTTGTTAATGTGTAGGCTGAGTTATAGCCCATAGCATGTAGAGTTCTAACAAAAGAGTATTGAAATGCAAAAGCTTTAATGAAAAGTTCTTTGATGAAGTAATTAAAATGTTAGAAATTAAGACATCAAACCCGTTAAATTGTCTAAAGAAAATTGAAAAAGTGCGAAAATTGAAGTAAGACTACTCTGTGTCTAAAACTTCGTAAAGCTCATAATGATATTCTTTCTGTATATTCCCAAAAATAGTTCAGGAATTCTTAACTCTTTAAACAAAAATTAAAAAAAAAAAAAAAGAGACAGTTTCATAGGTAAATAATTGGACAGTTTTGGCCTAAATTCTGTCTGTCCTAATTGGGAAATGTTTTAAGAAAAGAAAAGGCTGTATGTGTCATAAATTTGCTGTGAGGATAGTTGCAAAAATATTTCATCTCATTTTATCCCATATTTAGATACTAATTGTACCTATTCTATTCATCTCCTCCTTCTTATCCTGTCTTGCACTGGATTTTTAGTAACTTCTTCGTGAAGCTAGCTATTTATAAATTCCTTAAAAATGCAATTTCTCCCAGCAATAAGGGTTTTTAAGAAAATTTCCTCAACACTTTAAATGGTTGTAATGCTCTGCTATAAAAGAGATGTTTAGTTTGCCAGTACTGCTGCTATTACTAAGATTTTCATGTTGAAAAGTGGTCTCAGTGCCTGATTTATCCATTAATATAGAAAGTGCAAGAAGTCTGCTTGGCTGCAGTAGAATTTGAGTAGATTAGGGAATATTGTTCTTTAAAGTATAGGTATCAAATATCTATATTTGTCTATATTACATGCTTTCTAGTATTCTATTACACCCTTTCTAGTAAAAAAAAAATACACCCACTGTCTTTTTTACTTCAGTGGATATAATTCTTGTTTGAATATCAGTTTTACTTGTAGATATATTGCTTTAATTTTTACTGAGACTGTTTTCTCTTTCTAAATGAAACATAAGCGTTGGTGTGGAGAATATGTGTTGTGTTTTGGGTTTTTTCTGCAGTGTTGTTGAAAAAAATTGTGTTTAAAGAATACAGCTGTAGTTGGTGAGGAGTGTTATATTAGTATTGTACCTCTTTGGTGGGTTGCATTTCTAGAGGATCTCTTCTATAGACAATGTATACTTGGTAAAGAAGAAAAACCTGTCCCTCTGATAACATCATTTCTTACTGGCTTGTCTAGCTGGTAAGCATCTAACTGGTTTGTCTTTGAAACATTATTAGTTTCCATTGTGATCTTTTTTAATAGATTGTTATTACAAGAGGGAAGCTGAGCTAAGGTAATTTACACAGCACCCTTCTATTCTGCTCTTTCCAAGGCTTGGAAGTAAACCAACCTAGAATCTAATTTGTACTCAGAGACTTGTACATTTTAAAGCAAAATTAATCCATTTGTTTGGTGTATTTTTTATAGCCAGTACTTTGGCCTTGCATAACTTTAACACTTGTATCTTTTCCAACAGCAAAAACTCCCCATTTCTTGCGTCTTCAGAGTGTGGAAGTCAATGCAGGACAATTTGCTACTTTCCAGTGCACTGCCAATGGTGGAACAGACTCAAGTGACAGACTCTGGCTACAGGTAATTTTTTTTTTTTTTTCTAATGCACTGGTATTTGGAGAGAGGAGAGACTTTGAAAGGAATGTAAAACGTGAAAAATTATGAGCTGTCCATTTCATTAATGTTAGATTTTACTGTGCCTTTGAACTGCTGCGTGGCAGGTATTCTGTTTTAGAAAATGCCACTGGAGAATTCTCCTGCCTTGTTTCAGTGGAATGCTTACTGAAAATAAAGGTTCTGATTTTCTTATGTGTGGCCATCAGGAGTAAAGGCTAAATCCCTAAGGAAGAACTTTCGTATAATGTCTGTGCTGACTAACTGCAGTATTACACATAATGATTTTCTTGGCTCTCCTCTATCTCTGCTCAGTATTTTCAGCTAAAATTCCATTCTTACAGTTCAGGTGTAGAGAAGACTGTATATGACAGTCAAATCTGACCTGTATTGCAGAACCAAAGAATCTTGATTATATTCTTTGAGTCCACTATTTTTTACTTAATCAGTAATGTAGCTTCTGAATAGGTGTCAGAACTTGATTTAAAGTCTGTCTCCAACTCATTTTTTTCAGTAAAGATAGCGTTCATAAGTGTAGCCTGGTATCAAAAACATGCCTTTTTGCTTGGTCTCTTTTAATAATGGGGGGTGCAAGTTTAACAGCTGTCTTGCTCCCGTTATCACTGAGTTGTTCCCTGAAGCAAGCATTGGACTTACCATTAGGAATACAGCAGCCTCCAGATCCCAGTGATTTCCATATATGAAAACCAACATCCCGGAACTGAGACGTTGTCTGTGAGAAGGAAGGAAGGACGATCAAAATGAGTGAAACAATGTCTCAGAAGATCAGTCAGATGAAGCTGCAGTTAGTGGAGAAAGAGGAATAGGTGAAATTGGCAGTGGTAACAGGTGGGACTTAGAAACTAAATTCTCTATTTGTGCTTTTAAACAATTTAGGCTGGTAGTGTAGTTATCCTTTTCCATTGCATTTGCTTTTAGTAAATTTTTCATTTAAGTGTGTCAGGTTAAACAGCTGAATAGTTACAAGAAATCTGACACAGAAAAAAATAATTAAAATCACTTGAAAAGCAAAGCCTCATATTTATCTGTATCTGAATGATGAACTGGTATGTCTGTTCAGAAAGGGCCTGACCAAATACATTGAAGGCAATGAAAATCTCTTTTGGTTTTGTTTGGGTTTGCATCGTTATTTCCAACCTCTTGCTGGTACAAGGCTGATATTTTTCTAGTGCTCCAGCCCCTTAAAGACAGTATTCACTGTTGAATTGGTAGAATTAAACTCCTGTCTTTGTAACACCACCAAGATTTTTTGAAAGAATTATTATTTTAGTCATGAAAAGGTTAAGCATGCATGGGAAAATGATAGATTGCTATTTCATCAATTATATCTTTTCTAGGATCTTTGAACTTTGATGTAATGCTCTATTGTAAAACTGAAGGTAGAATTCAATGTAAGAAAATCCTCATTCCATTCAATTTTTCCAAATGTTTCAGGACAGTATCATTCTACTTTTATTTTTTTTCCACAAAATTTGGGACATACATAAATTCTTTACCAGTGTGGAATGTAGAAATTAAATATCCTTCTAGACTTTATGTAATACCAAACTATTTTATTAATAGGGTAGCAATTCCACAATATCTGAGCTTAGTTGAGTTGATTCGTTATTTATACATGATTATGAGATTTTTTTTTTCTCTATATGAAGGACAAGAAAGTAGTGACAGACAGAATTTTAGAGGAATTTTATCTTCCTACAGGGCCACTGTTTATTTATTCTGCCTGTACAACTATAGGTCCCCCTGGTAATCAGCCTAAGGTTGTGCAAATTCCAGGTGTGCCATTGCATAAGAATGTTTTAGAAGTTGACAGGATCTCCTGGATAGCTTGGATTTATTTTTGCACTTGTTTGCCAGTTTCCACAGATGTCTGCTGCAACTTAGAGTAAGACTGATCAAACAGCTCCATGTGTGGGATGCTGCAGATTGAGGCTATGAGATAACAGTTCCCTACAGGATCAGCTGTATTTTGGCGCACTAGGTCATTACTGAGTAACAGATCCCCAGCCCTTGCGGCTGTCCATTCATCACCTGACTGTCTGGTTTCATGGTGTGATGCTGAGGAATTTTGTATATGCCCGTGTATGACATCTCATGACTGTTGCAGGACTGTGAGTGCAATGCAAGCGTCAGTAACAGCTGTCAGAAAACATGGTATCTTCTACGTCATATGACTGCTTAAATGGACATTGAAGATCCTTGCATTCCCAGTAGCACTAAACCAGATATTCAACCACAAAACATCTTAATGAAAGACATTCCTGTATACACTAGAGCCAGAATAAAATGAGCACCGTTCCCTGGGAACATTTATGCTAGCACACAGGTGGTTCCGGCTTTAGTGGTACTGCAAACAAATCATGCAATCTCTGTGATATGCTTAGTTTGTTCACCAGTGAGACTAAGCCTTTTCTACTATCCTTTTGGTGGTCTGTTTTGTTACATCTATAAAACCTTAAGGGTAAATCATAGTACATAAATAAATAAATAAATAAATAAATAAATACTGTTGTGGGATATTATCAGGGGCTTTTCAGCATTTCTGCCATGTAAGTCGTATCAGGAGGCCTAATCTGTTTGGATTTGACAATTTCAGAATACTGTGAGATAATTTGCTCCCAAATGATTTCCAGTACCTGTCATTTTTTTCAGATTCACATTGTTAGTCTGAAGTACAGGTAAACTGCCAGGATGAAATCACAAACCCACTGAATTCAGTGACATTTTTTTCAGTTTCCAGTAATGGCAGGATTTCACTACTGTACTCCTGTCTCTTTTATTTAGTGCCTCTCTGCTTCTATGCGGCACAGTTCAGGTTTAGAGGTACACATTTATCTGATGAGCAAATTCTCTACTTTTTACAGTCTTCTAGTCTGTAAGGGCTATATGTTCTTTAAAACAAATGAACAGTTGTGAGTTGGTTTGTATTTTAGTCTCCATGTCTTTCCTAAGTACTTGTTGGAAACAGCATAGATGTTCTTAGTCTAACAATGCCCAGGCCTTGAAGCAGTCCTAAGTGAAATCTGTAAATCATACTTTACTTCCCTCGGGTTTTTTTCTCTTTTCAAGACTTTCCGACTCTTATTCCCTATGGAACATGAAGTCTGTTAATTTATGGAGTATTGTAGAACTTTTTGCAATTGAAAGGGCCTTGAGGGAATCACAATTCATATGTTAGCTTCCCAAATTAGACCACTGAGGCATGAAATTTCTTTCATGATGCTGCAATCAGTATTTACTCTTTTGGGAAAGGGAAGACAGAAAGCTGTTTACCTACTGCATAGTGCAGAAAAACATTTTTCCTCATTCCACTAGGCAGCCATACTCCCTAGTTCATGAGCTTTGCTCACAAGCTTGTCAGGTAATCTGACAGCAAATTGTGGGTATTTTAGTGATAACATTTCAGATTAAATGCAAATGAAAGGACTCAAGAATACCACACAGTATCATGCAAGTTTGTTTTTGTCATTGTTACGAGTGTCTGGGTAATAAGGTCATTAATTGGATTGTATGTTTGTGAATTCACATCTTCACTGTATTGTGCTCTAAATGTAAACATACCTTAATGATAAATCTGAATGTCTACAATTAACAGATGTGTCTAATCTGATCACATTTTCACATTTGTGAACAGCACAGGTCAGTGCCACTATGGGATGACTCTTTCTCTACTATTGAGCAGTTGAGCAAAAATGTCATTCCTGTGCTCCCACTGTTGGAAAGGAATGAAAGAAAGGTGGAACACTGAACCATTTATGGTCAAATGAAAGCAGCTGAGACAGTCTTCTGAAAAGCTTATTAGTGTCCAGTGGATTTGCATAGGAAACACAAATCTGAATTACAGGAGAGAGGGGGTAGAATTCCTTTTTGGAAGTAACCTGCTTCTGGTGCAGTGTTTTGTCTGCAAAGAATTGGCTTGGTTTTCCTTAGCTTCTGAGGCCTGTCTCCATCTCCTCATTTTCCCATCCTCATCTGTTGCTTCTCATTATTTGCAGTGGGTTTGTTCAGTTGCCTCTGTGTGCTGCTTATTCTTAGAATGACCTACAGTGTGATTTACAGGAAATTGCTGTCAAATCATACCCAGATATAATGAAATTCCATTTTAATGTCAAACACAATCTTTTGATATTGCAATTGCAGTTTTCAGGTATGTGCTTTGACTCAGTGTGAGTAGCCTTTCCTGAGAGAGGCTCCTCAAAGAGTGGAAAGCTATAGCTGATGGAAAAGAGAGGTCATCACTTCACTGCAATAATTTATTTTTTCTGGCTTTATTCTAAAACATGGTTGAAATGTAAATAGTTACTCTAAAATGTAATTCTCAAGCACATAAATTTTATTGCAGAAATAGAGAACTAAAAGTAGAAATTTGTTGAAGGCGAGCAGATAACAATAGAATCTCAGGATATGTCTGACAGCTGTAGTAAGCAGCATCATCAGATTTACTAGTAGCAAGAGACTAATAAATATTTTTATATAAAAGAGGAGAGGGTGAAATCTTTCATACCTTGGTTTATGCATGCAGGATGTGTACTACTTCATTTGCAGCCAAGAAACTAAGAACAGTATCACTTTAATGGCTAAACTCTCTTCTGCCTTACATAGTTTATTTCCTGGATTTGGCTTTTCTTTTTGTCTTTCCTGAAAACTGTCTTTCACCTTATTTGGTGTAAATTTTTTTTTTTTGCATCCTTGGTAATCTTTTGCTGAAGGTGTGAAGACTATGAAAGATTTTATTTATCTATATACAAAAACTACCTATGCGCATTATTTATTACTTTTTCAAAGGAAGAGACACCGTCCTGTGTCAGAGGAGTTCTGGAAAGCAAATTGTTTTCCTAAGGAAGACACACATACCCAAATGAGAGATATCAAAACCATCCGTGTAAAAATGTAGAACCAGTGAAGTGACTCTTGTCAGGTGATGAAAATCAAAAAGATTTATATAAGGATTTACAAAATTGTGCTTGTATGTGTTTGCATGTGCTTGTTTATGTAAATTGCTTACAGTAACCCAGAAGATGAACAAAGTTCTGGACTTCCATAACAATTTTTTGTTGTGCTGTAAACTCTCTGAGACTTTCCCGTAATTACATTTTCATTGCCAAGTTTTGAAGCACTTGAGAAAAAAAGGTTAAGGCCATTTTTGAGTACTATGATAATGAAGCAGTAATTTAACTGTTAAACACATGTTTACCAACTTGGTAACACCAACAGGTAGAACTGTTAATGTAAACTGTACAACAAGATAGGCTTAAAGATGTTCTCTTGAACATTAAAGTATTAGGTGTTTGATGAGTGGTGCATTTTTGTACTACAGGAGTCCACAAGACCATTTTTGATCCTGCTCATAAATAGCTCAGTCTTCCAAGACTGGTCAAACCACCTCATGCACTGCAAATTGTCTAGAGTCCATTGCCTTGAGAAGAGCTTTAATGACATCAGTCAGCTAAAGAGTTTGCCAAGATTGCATGCATCCTGAAGCATGTGCATCCTGATGTGTTTTTTTTAGATAATCTGAGATGATTTTAATCTTAGAAGAACAGCTGATGTCCTATAGGAAGAGACACTATGCATTACTGCGTAGATGAAAGTTAAATTTATTTTTTTAAAATTCAGGTGATTATTTAGTATTATTTCCAGGTTTTGGAATGTTAATTTCTTTGTGTCCCCCTCACCACTCATGTATATATTTATGCTTTTTTTTGCAGTATATATTTTGTATTTTCTGTTAATTGTCATTAATCAGTTTGTTGTTTTTCAGTAATTGTACAGTAATCTTACCATACAGCAGAAAAACATCTATGAAGAACAGAGTGTAGGGGGCTTGTGATATGTATTCTGTTTGTGTTAGCCAAGTGTCTAAGGAACTGTGATCACTGGTGAAACCTTTTCCCTGTTTATCTGCCTTGCATGTGAATCATCTGATGCATACAGTACACTTTTTTACATGGGCTTACTGTTTTTATTCCTGTCTGAATATAGATTTAACTAATGCTTCTCTGATGCTAAGATTTCTCTTATGGTATCTTCAACTATTAGCAATACCAGAGACTAGGAGAAATTACTAATTAATTGTGGACTGTCAATGATAAATCCTAGTGAACATATGCAAGAAGCAAAATATCATCTTGAAATCAATCTGTCAAGTGATCGATTTCAGTGAGGTTTTGGTGGTCGCAGAAACCTTTGAGTCTAGTTATTTTATTAGTAAGCTGTGTGCAGCTGAATGTGTTTGGAGTGTGGTGGGAATGTACATTAAAGGTGACTTTCCCCCTTGGACACTGAGTTTTCTGTTGTAGGTTAGCTTCAGCAAAACTGAGTGGTACAGCAAGCGCTGTGTACTCTTCTCTTGTGCTATGAGCAGTGAAAGGCACAGCTGGAAAAAGTCAAATGCCTGGTGATACAGCAGCTACTCTGAATCTATAGCCTTCCATGACTTGTATGAGATGGTGCCACTGTAACAGTGGAGCCAGAAATAAGCCTGGTATTCTCTCCTGGAGAAACACTGAAGCCAGGCCAGCAAAGCTGCTCTACAGGCTATGCCTCCCACTCCACCCAGACTGGAATGTCTGGCACAAAAAAGCCAAATGTTGGTAACCATGAAGAAATATCAGTGAATTTTGTTATTAATACTAAAATAATTCAGATAGAGGTAGGTGGAAGAATAAATCTCACTTCAGTCATCATATACCAGCCCCATCATTCCTAAATGGTGTGGAAGTGTTACCCAAAATAGTTGAATTCTGGTGAAAATACATAACTGAACAGCTGTGAAGTTTTATGTTACAACATTACTCAAAACCCTTAAATCAAAAACTCTTCAGGTCAATAAGCCCAACGGACCATGTTGGTAGTTATGCCAAATAGAAACTTAAGGGGATGTAAGCAAATTTGATTATTTTATTACAAAACCTCAAACTCTAAGCAGCCCTTGATGCATTAGGATAAAAGTACTGTAGGTAGAGGGAGGACATGCTTTGCTCTGTCGTGGTGCTGGTCATCCACCAGGTTGCAAGGACTGGTAATGGGTGGTGCCCTCCAAAGGCTTTCCTTCATCACCTGTCTAGCAGAGGTGAGTCTGCTCTGCCAAGGGTGTGCTTGTGACACTGGAGCATGCACTGGGTTTCCAGCGAGTGTGCCCAACTGTTTCTGCTTATGAAGGCAATGCAAAGTCTGAAAACTTTTAATAGAGGCAGTAAAGTTTCAAAAAGTCTTTTTGTCACAAAAATATTGCTCCTCATCTCTTGTCTCTTTGGTAACCTCCAAAAGAGATTTGAGAAAAATAGTGAATCTGAAACACTCATGAACTGTAGAAGTTTTGCTTTTAAATGTATCCTGGAAACTCTGTTAAATCCACTGGGACCTTCTTTATGGACAATGACGCAAAACCTTAGGAGACCTGGGGAAAGCTTGGCAAAGTTTGTTTGCAAGTAACCTGGACAATTAGTGGATTTTAATCTTCCAGTTTTGCTGAAGTTGCATGTTATATCTATAGTGTCAGAAGTACCATGCAAGAGAGATGTTACTATTTTTGTATTACACGGATGACACTTTGAGAACTCTGGAGAATTGTGGTAACAGGTAATAGTAGTTCTTGTTTCTTCTTCCTTTTCTCCCTGTTTTTGATATTTGATATGTACCTCAGGTATTCAGAAGCTATCAGATATTAATGAATTGACTACATACATTGATTTTCAGAAAATTTTCTTATGTACAGACAATTATGGACATAAGTCAGAGGGAACACACATAAACCTTTCCCTTTGTCCATCCCCACATATATATCTTCTCATTTGATGAAGTGGTACTGGGATTACCTTTTTTACCTATTACCTTTGAAATTCTTGTGTGTTTTTAAAAATGAAGCAACCCAAGTGTTCAGTTTTCAAGAAACTCATTGTGGTGTGTTATTCTTCAGTTATTCTGGAGTGTTAAATAATAAAATGGTGATTAGCAGACCTAAGATCATGAAACTTTCGACCTGTGCCACAGAGGGCTGGTTAAATTCAGCTTTTTTTTCAAGAGTGCAGGATGCCTTGTTTCTGGAACCTGAAGACTGCCTTGATACAAAGGACTATTCAGCAGCAGTAAAATCACTTAAGGACATGTAAGGATTAGGGAACTGATGAAATAAATTCAGTAAGTTTTCTTACTGTGCTATGCTGGACCTTTGGGAGGAGGAAACAATGACCTTCACCATGAATATTGTAGGTAAAATGTACAGACTGTACAAATGTACAAACTTACTGCCTGGAGGAAGGTACCTTATTCAAACTGGGGTAGAGGAGAGGCTTAAAAAATAATAAAGGCTGTTGAAGCTGTTTTGAGGCAAGGAGAAGCAAAGTAGAGTTTAAATTAAATCCAAAGAGAACATGATGGGAAGGAAATAGACCACTGGGGAAGGTGAGTGTGACTTGATTACTGTGGCTGTCTCAGTAATTAAGACTGCAACACCTCCAGCCAGACCCCTCTCTATCAGCTTCCCTGTTACATGAACCAGCTTTTGCCTTCCTTACTACTGATTGTTACTATTACTGCTATGGTTGTCCTTACTCACAAATTGCATTGTCAGTATTGAGGGGTTTATTACAGCTTTCTTATCTGCCTCTCTTCTCACCATTCATTCCTCCCATTTGGAAGAATCTATGCAGGAGGCAGTAGCTGAACCCTTAATGATTTGTCATCCTCAAATCTATGTGTGTTTCTTTCTTGGCTGCTTCTTCCTTACCTGCTTTGTAGGATTCAATATCACTTTGTCTTTGCCTGCTGTTCTGCTTGTTTTAAACTTTGGAATAGACTTCAGGCTGGCCCCAGAACTTGCACGTTGGGAGTTTCTTCTTCCCATGCTGCCTTTCTTCCCAAGATTAACACTTTTGCAGTGAAGGGAGTGTGGGGCATGAGTGCACTGTTTTTAAAATCTCTTGTTATGTGGTTACTAATATTACTAATATTTTATTACTAATTACTATTACTATTACTATTCTATTATTTTATTACTAATATTACTAATATACTAATATATACTGTTATTAATAGAAAAGGCAGATGAAGACCTGCATTACTAAGCTTTGTGTGGTGTGTACTGATGAAAATTAAGCTAATGAACTCTACTTCCTGTTTTCTCCTCATCACTTTGCTCCTTTCTAGCTCTTCCATAAGCCTGGCATCTGCAGAATGCCAAGCCCCAGAGTATTTAAATTCCTATATATGTTCTCTTCAGTTTTTAGCAAGGTGTTCATCCTAGCTCTTGGAATCGTAAATAGGAATAGAAGGATGATGAGAAGTACTAAGTGTTGCATACTTCAAAGAATCAAAATACTGTATTAGAGTAAGTGACTTTTTAAGTAGAGCTGCGAGTTCAGCAAAATGCTTAGGAGATACATGGATCATTGCCATAATTTTTATCCAAAGTATTAAACCCCTTGTTAGATATTTCCTGGTACTTTGTTTTCTCCAGATGTTTCTGAACCTGTAGTTTTCTACCACACACTTTATATTCTATTGTGTGCTATAAAAAATGAATGGAAAGAAGATTTGGAATTTTACATATTTTGTGAGCACGGGCAAATTATTAGAGGATATAAACTCAACTGCTCTGGAATTTGAAGTAAAAATAAGAAATAGATTGAACAGGAGTTTAGTTTTTGAGTTGATTTTTCTTCTAAAATGTCTATGTAATGATAACAGATTTTTTCCTGTCAGAATGATACAAAATAATTTCAGTGTATGAGTAGAGAGTAACTGCTTTGGTTAAATTACACAGAGTTTAATGACTCCAGAAAATGCATTTTCTTTGTTTACTTTCTGTGTTTGCAACTGTGTCTTGAAGTAGATGTCAGTGCTTAATATTTGGTAATGTGACTACTCGATGTGTAACTTAAATGATATTTTACAGTACTACCTGGCAGCTCCAGCCAATATTCAGGTTCAGTCATAATAAACAGGGATTTCTGGAGAGCTGTGTGATTTGAAGAAAAGGCTCAGTTATCAAACATTAAAATTCTGACAGGAGAAACCTTTCTTGAAAGGTAAAATAATAATAGTTTGCTTGAATGCCCATTAGTTACACCTGCAGAGTGCAATTCTGTCTCATAGCAGAATAATTCCAAATAGGACAATAATAATATTTTTCCAGCATGAAATATACTTTTTAACTTAGACAGATGGAATACATACAAGATAATCACAGGATGTGTGATGGCTCTAATCTAGAATGACAAACAGTTGTCTTGGTTATGAACACAAATCTAGAAATTCAGAGGTAGCCATCTTAGTTGCTGGAATTATCTGAACTCTGCAAAGCAGTTTTCCTGAGGTGTTAATTACTATTTGATTTAGATTTTATATTTTATACATATTTTAAACTAATATTGCTTCTGGCCTTGCTGGTTCTATTTGTGATTCCACTGATATAACTCTAATTGTAATTTTATAAATCTGCATATTTGGAAGTGGGATAGTGCAAACCCTTTCTTCTGCAAAATGTATGAAAAACTGCCTAACCTGCCTGTGTGGACAGAGGGTGACTGATGTTTCCTTTTAACTCTCTTCTCACAAGATTGTTGACACATGCCTTGAGAGCGATTATTTCTGGTAGTGCTGGAGGTAACATCCCAGAAGTTCAGTGCCTTTGAATTGCTGCTGCGTTTTTGTTAAAAGTATTTCTGAAAGGTTTAATATATAGATTGTCTCTGCTAAATTGCTGTTCATTTGAAAGACTTAGCATTAGTTCATTTCCTAGAAGAGCCAGTAAGTGTAATTTAAATAACTATCAACCTATTTATTTTCATTTTAACTTGCCTAAAATAGAAAAATAATGTGTATTTGAAAGTGCTTTAAGCTGTCTTTATATGCATTTAATATGTTGGTACTAGGAATATGGATTTTTCAAGCTATGCATATCCTGAAATTCCATTAAGCTTATTTTTTTATATCCCTATATATTAAATAACTTGTTGATTATTGGAAAATTTATTCTTACAAGTGACTTACCAGTTACATATTTTCATTAGTTGGCTTAAGTAGTGTATTTTATGTATGTATTTGCTATATTTTAAAAGCTCTCTCTAGGCATTTGAAAATGCACAGGTTCCTCAGCAGCCAATGGAATCTGTTATTTTCATTTTTGGATCTCAATGTTTATTCTGTGGCCATAGTTCTTGTTCTAAGAAGGTGAGATAGCTCTGCCCTGGGGACATGGCCTTTGTAGTCCAGGCAGGTCTAACATTAAATGATTATGGCAGCTTCCTCTTTCCAAAGAATGAAGTATCCTGTTCACACAGTTCTCCAAGTCCCAGGGGCAGGAAAAGCTAACAGCCCTAATCAGTAGTAAAACCTCAAGACTTTTTTGTGGCAAATCAGACTAAAGTAAAGTAAAGAAAGTTAAAAGAACCATATTTATTTTTAAATTGTATTTAAACAAAACAAAGGAAAAATAATAAAAAATAAAAAGCCCCACCCAGAAATAGGATACTACAAATTTGCTCCAACAACCTGTTCTAGTAGATCTTAATACCAGTACCATAGTGTTGTGTTGTAAGTCATTAATCATTAATCTTATCCTCCTTTCTGGAATGTGATTAGTAAATTACGTACTTGTCATTGTTTTGTTTATTTTTCAATAAAATATCATGTATTTGACTCAGGCTTTCATGTAAAAAGTGAGAGTTTGCAAGACCTACTGGTAAATTTCGGAATCTCAAAACCCCTGAGATTAAAGTTTTAATGTCTATAGCTAGTAAAACAGGGTATTGTGAGCAAACTCTTACTTGTGGGAGTTCAGATTGTTACATTAGTGAGTGATGAATACTTACTTTTCTAAATGCTACTAAAAATATTTATTAGTAAAGTATTGTGACAGGATGTGCTGTTATATTTAATAGACAAATTTTCATTTGATATGTTATTTTTAGCCATTCTAAGTGAAATAGCTGTTGGCAGTCAGCACTGAGAACTTGTTATTTATCATGCAGTGAGCTGAAATGGGCCTGTTACATACTGGGAAAAAAACCCCATACCTGGGTAACTTACTGAAGTCATTGCACTAAGGCAGGGAGAACAAAACGTGAATCACAAATTAATAATCACAAATAAACTGGATATGTGGGTACTGTTGTAACAGAAACTATTCTGTATTCACATATCAAATTGTTAATAGCATTTTTTCAAAGTAAAAATAGTCTTCTGCCATGTGTCCGCTGCTGAAATAAGAGTTTGAGAAAAGTGGTAGGTAAGAGATTTTTTTTTTTAAATTTTTTCTGTACAGCCTTTGTAACTGTCTTCTTCAATGCCTATAGATTGAACTTTTCTTATACTTGAATTCATTACCTTCATTACTGTTCCTTTATGCTTAGGCTTAAATCAATTAGGCAGCTCTCCTACTCATTTGCTGTCATCCCAGAAGGGAGGGAAAGCTTGCTCTCTTGGGCTGTATTTTTTCTTGTAGAATGTAAAGCAATTATGTTTCTTAGTCTTTGTCTGTTCCAGACACTATATTTTCCTTGAAAATATTTCTCCCTAAAGAGACTAAAGAAAAAAATTGGCCTTTTTTCTTCTCCTTTGAGTTCTAGTATAAAATGTCATGCTAGTGATTCTGTGGGACTATTTGAGTTCCAACATATAATTAGACACTCTACACTTTGCCTCCATGAGTTTGTAATGTTCAAGAGAAGTCTGTCAAGATAATTTTTATTGATAATAATCTCCCATATATTTTACAGCTTTGCTACAGTAATAATAATAATAATAATGGCTTTTTATTCCAGAGCTCTTTCATGAATTTTGAAGCCACCATTAATTACCTTTTCTCACCTGGATTTTGGTAGAGGGCAAATATGCTCAAATCCTCTGTGGAACCAAGTTAAGTTACATTTAAGGTTCCTCTAGTTTTTTCATTTGAGCAAAAAATGATGTGCACCTCCTGAAGTCTGATTTGTTTTGTCTTTTTTCAGTTAAAATTATTGGTATGTGAATGGATGGTATGTGTCACAAAGCCATGTAAGTCGATTATTTGATCAAACTAGGATTTCCTGCTGTAGAACAGCAGTTAAAACATTGAAAATCAGGTGAGATTAGTATATTTGAGAATCAGCAGAAGGTGAAAAAGATTATGGGACCCAAGTGAAACAGCAATTTATTGCAACTGCTGCAGTGCATTGATTAGTTCCAATTTCCATTCTAAATATGCATGGAAAAGATGGAAAATACGTCCTGTGGGGCTGGGTTGCCTTCAAGGGCTGCTGGAAGTTTCTCTGAACACGTAGACTGTGCAGATAAGGATTTCTACCAGCCTCTACTTGGAGGTGTGAGGGGACAGTGTGGGACAGTTCTCTGTGTAGGGCCAGTGGGGACTGCGTGGGCATCACATCTTGCCATGATTGCCCCCTCTTCATGAGCTGCAAATTAAGACAGAAATTCCCTTTCTCCATGGGAACAGCAAGAAATTGCTATTTTAAAATATTTACACACTTGCCTGGTACCCCTTAATATGAGACCTGGTAAATTGTGGATGTAGGTTCCCCCTGTGGAAGGGAGGGTGTGCTGTGCAGGCTGTAGAGCAGAGGAGTTTGTTCACACTCTAAATGAGCTGAGCTGGTTTAGGTGCTAGAATTCATCAGTGTGTGGCAGTATGTTTTTCCCTAGGGAATAACTTACCCTACTTCTAGGCAGGATAAGGTAGCCTGCATAAGGCTTCCTGATGTTGCAACTAGAAAAATGGGAGTAGTAATACGGGTGGGTGTCGTGTAACCATGACATTTGGGTATGTACAGGATCCTTCAAGAGTCTGGAAGCTGCAGTAACATATTTTAAAACTGGCTTATGGCTTGTGATTGATCAGCAGTTCTGATTGTCAGGATTAATTTAATTATTGTATTAGGTAAGAAATAACGTAGCTTTTAAGAAATATTCATTCTCCAAAATCCTAATTAACCCCCTGCTTATCTCCTATTATAGGCAGCCATTCTTGCTAGAAGGATATTACAGTGGCATAACTAGTGAATATAGTAGTTTTGAAAAAGTAGTTTGAAATGTTTCTTTCCAAGTTTATGTTTTGGTAACTGCCATGCTGTGTCACAAGAAGCTACTTTATCAGCACCTCAACTTTTGAGGAATTTTAAGGAGCTGTCGATTATCTGAAGTAATTCTCAAGTAATAATTTATATCTGAGTAATTTCTAAGGCATGATAGCACATTCTTCTTTGGACCTCTTACAAACTTTTTTCTTTCACATAAGCTTTACATCACCCATGTTTTCTTTTGAAGAGGAAATAACTATTGTGCATTAGAATCAGTATTTATTGCTAATTATGTTGCTTCTTTGGTCTAACAGCATGATTAGCGTTGACTTGTTTTTGTGATTTATGGATGAGTTTAATTTTGTGTGACTATTTTTTAAATCTCTTTTGTTATATTTCAAGAGGACTTTCAATTTAGTGGCAAATAAGATCATAGTAAAATGAGATCGGTATTTTCTATATATCTTAAATTCTGCTTGACAAACTACAACTCCAGGGTAGAGAAAATAGACATCAGGTAAGTTTTTGGTTTATAGAAGCTTGATAGTGCAGGCCCCTTGACCTGCCTGAAGCTTCTCAAGTCAGAGAAACACTAAACATACCTGCTTGTCATCAGGTAGCATCAGACAGTGTGTGTGTCTTCCTGGAGAGAGTGATTTTTGTCAAGTGCTTGTTGGGGTTTTACAGTTTCTCTTCGTGTTTCAGTAGTGGTTGCAGCCTTCAGTATGTTGGAATACACACCGTATGAAAAGTGCATCTCTCTTGTTTGCTTGTTTTAGTTTATGTTGTCAGTACTTTTTTTGGGGGGGGGTTGCGGGTGTTGGGTTAATGTTGTCAGTAGATTTTTGACTGTTTTTTCCATCCAGCTTTCATAATTCAATCATTATACATTTGCTGCGGATTTTGGAGTGTTCGTAGTGCACATATCCTATTTCATGGTCAGGTGGAGCATGAGTTTGATGAGGATTTGAGGGCCAAGTCTCTCTGCCATTATCTTTGTGTCAAAGGATGTGGCAAGTTGTCATCTCTGCTTTCTTCTGTCTTCTCGCCTCAGTTTTTCACTCCTTGTGCTCCTCAGCTATTACAGGGCTCCTTTTCTTGTGCCATACATGTAATGTTTGAATTGGCAGCAAGAGACTGCACTGAAATAGAAACTGCCCAGTTTCCAGTGTCATGCTGAGGAAGTGAGAGGTGGAGACAGCTTCAGGTCATTTACCTGGTAAATCTGCACCTGGTCTCTTCTGCCAGAGTCACTGATAACCCCTTGGGTGGGTGCTGCTGTGAGAACCATCCCCTGATGCTTTCCTGCAAAATGCATATGCCAAGCAGCAGATGCAGGGAGGGAAGAAAATGCATGGACTGACTGTGCTGGGATTAATGGTTTTTTTTAAAGAAATAGATTTAAGTATTTGTGTAAAACAAGCTAAGCAAATAAATGTTACATTGCTCCCAAATCTTTCTGCTAGTTAATCTATAAAGAGTTGAAAGCAGCTGTTACAGATTAATGGTTGCCCACTCATGATGAATGGTTTAACTCACACAGAAAGGCAGAAAAGTGTCACTGTCACACCTGTAAAAGTAACATACAGACTTCTGCTTTTATCTTTCCTCTCCTCCTGGATAACTTGAGAGAAGTAAAATGGGTTGTCAGTATTTTTTTTTTTCCAATATGACTAATAATATTGTTTATTTTATTTTCTGTGCCTAGGGTATTTACGTGCGGGATGCGCCTTTGAAGGACATAAAAGTGTTCAACGCGCGGCGGTTTGTGGCTCTGTTCAGCGTGGTGAACGCCACGAAGCGGGACGCTGGCAACTACCGCTGCATGATCCGCACCGAGGGAGGAGTGGGTGTGTCCAACTATGCAGAGCTGATAGTCAAAGGTACCTCACCACACATCAGTACTTGTGTGCTCCCTGTGTGGAATCACGGCTTGCAGTTGCTGATGCAGTAAGAATGTCACCCATAGCCTGTTAAACTTGATAAGAGGTTCAGTAAATAGATTTTTGCTTATGTAAATCTTAAGTCTATCCAACTGTAACAAGGGAGTGATAGAAGAAACCAGGGCTAATTAACTAGGTGCTTGTTGATTGCTGTTCTGAGTATTTCCCCAAAGTGCACTATTTAGACCTATATATATTTACAAGCTTTTATATAAAGCATGAACATAATGGCTACTTGCCTCCTTTGTGAAGATTGTATTCTAAAAATATACTTACTAAAAAATATGCAATATTTACATTAAAGTGATTATATAAAATGCACGTATTTCAGTATATGGAGAGGTGTTTTTGAAAACTTTGGGAAACAATTAGATGTAAGTAGAATGGGGAATAACCTGTCACCAGTAGAAGAAGATACAAGAAAGCTGTAATGAAGAATAATCTATTTTCCAAAACCAAGACTAGTGTTTTAGTGAATGTGTTGAAGAGAAAATGGAGAGAAACGGGACAAGAGAAGGATGTTGGAAATAACCAGGCTGTGAAGATAGCAAAACAAAACAAATTGTAGCATGAAAACATATATGAATGGACAGATGAAAAAAGAAACAAATAGAGCAGGTGAGATGAGAATCTAATTATAAGTGGCGGAAAAAATGAGGTTATTTCGGTCCAAGCATGAAAAGAAAATAAAGTAGGTGGCCAAAAATAGATACATATGAAAGTCAGCAAAGAAAGGAAGCGTGGACTATAACCACAGTAGGAATGATGAAGCATCTTTCAGACCTAACATCAGTGAAAACAAAGAGGAATGAACACTGCCTGAAGGAGGCAGAGGGAGGAGTTACAGCATCAGTGAGGAGAGGTACAAGAAGCCAAAGGAATTAATTTCTTCTCAGTCTCTTTGATTCAGGGTGTTTTAATTTATTAGTGCTCCTTTTGAGGTACAATAGATGAAATTATGAAGCGTATCATTAAAGCATTTGTGCTTGCCCAGATTCTTTTAGAAAATTTGCACTGGGCACTGTGAGCAAGTGGATAGCCTTAGGGTGTAATCCCATTAACTACTTGTAGAGTGGCAAAGTAATTATGGTAATCCCCATTGCCTGTGTTGGAGCTTTTATGAGACCACCTGCAGGTCATTCCTTTTGACCTAAAAAGACCCATTTTAAGCATTGTGCTGTAAAAGGCTAGATGACTGTACTGAACAGCAGCATTAGGGGCTAATTAATAAACACACTTTCTTATTGATGACCTATAATGAAGAAATTGTATTTTCTAATTTTTAGCAGGTTTTCTGCAGTATCAGTTAGCAGACTTCAAAGGTAATGGGTTGATTTCAGTGCAGCTGTATATTTTTTAATATGTTACCATCCATAAGTCATGAAGAATGTACATATGCCCACACTGCATGTAATGTTTAGTATAGTTGGGAATTGCTGATGGCTTAATAATAGTATGTGTAAAACCAGTGGTGTCATTACTCCCCCCGCTTCACTACAAACAATGAATTTAATTCTCTTCTCATAGACATTGGTGTAACTATACTGACTTATAAGGAATTTCCTTGGAATTACACTGCTAGAATGACAGTAGAGTCAAACGGGGCATTTGCAAGTTAAAGAAAATCAGTTCTTCACATTTATCGTGCTCTGTTCCGTTCTGGTTACTAAACCTGTAACTCAAGTTGCAAAAAGTTCTTCACTGGGATAGGGCTTTTTTCAAAATATATTTGCTTTTAAGTAGAGATGTTTGCACAGTAGAGTGGATTAAAACTCTGTACAGCATTCATTCTACTTCACTGTAGACAAAGTTTCACTAAGTAGGAACTTGTTCTAAGCAGATTCCAATTATGTGTGTAAAGATCTTCAAGCTTTGTAGTGCTGTTGTGGCATGATGTTGTGTGGCACTGGAGAGCAGGTACCAGAACTCTTGGAAAGAGCAGAAGGGCTGCTAGTTTCAGGTGCTGCAAAACAAACCTGCAGTCACAAAGGAATAGGACTGAAATCTTAAAAATGAGAGGCCTGTAACAAACTGCCAGGTGTTTTAATTTTCTTCTCTTTTTTTTTGGTCTTCTTTTTTCACCTGAGTGAGCATGTTAAAGCAAGGTTTCAGCAGTATGGAGGGGGGAAAAATCACAATTAAAGAGCTGTCGGTTCTGTTATTAAATAATTGTAAACACGAATATTGTCTAGTGAATAAGAAAAAGCTTGTCAGTGAACAATTAGTCTGGCCTTAAAAAGGGGGAGAAAGAAAGGCCTTTTTCTTAAAACTCGTTTGTGGTAGCTTATATGCCTTTTAGAGGATGGTGGAATAAAGTATTGATTGTTCTATTTAAATAAATCCTGAAGGGGAGGTTTTCAATTTACCTGAGTGTTTGTTCTGATAAGAAAGGCTGAAAAGACGAGTGCCTTGTCATTGTATGTGGTCGAACTGCACAGTATCCTCATCTAAGTTTGTCAGAGAATTGGATTGAAATGTCACTTTATCTAATGGGAGGCATGAAATTGGCCTTGTCAGATAACCCACTTATTGTAAAAAACATCAGCTCATATCTAATAGATGACATAAAAGTAATCAAACATTGAGCAACAGGAAAATAGTCGGGTGGAATTGATTAAATGCGTTTGGTGAAGTAAATTAGAGTTCTGCATACAGTCCCTAGGTTGAAGTTTTCTAATAGTGGGCAGATCCAACACAGATTAGATTTAGGAGAGCAGAATGAGCCTGTCTAGCAGACATCAGATTATTACAGAGTTCAGACTGCTTATTGAGTTCAAACAAGGTAAACCTAGGTGTCAAATTGGTTAAAAGAAGTTTGGTTAGGTTTTTAAGCAAGGGCATAGAAAGGTAGCCATCTGTAATGCTGGCAGCTTAAATGTCTGCATTTTCCAAATGGAAAATTTAACACCGGGAACAGAACCAAACCTCTTCAGGACCTCTAGAGCTAAGAATTTATTCTGGAGGGCAAAGTCATTTCGACATCAAGACATAGTAAGAAAATATCAGTGATTACTTATCTGTGGTATCAGTTGTTCTCATACATTAAATATACATGGATACTTGGCAATCTGTTTTCTCTCTATCTAGCCTTTCATGCTGGATCCATTGCTGTCTGTGCCCCTTTTTTTACCAACAGTGCTGACATCAGGATTTATTTTTAGCGTTACCTAAAAATTCCTATAATGAAGTCCAGTTTCATATGCTCATTTTTTGGCAAACTGTGTGGAGACTTGTATTTTTCAGTGTGGGTGTGTGCCTCAGCCCAGAGGTGTTGAGGAAACCTCCAACTGGAAGAGCTGATATACTTCATCCATCTTAGCAAACTTGCCATAGGAAACCGCTGAAGGCTCTGGACTTTGAAGCACTAATATTTTTTCAAGAGGGTACTAGTAATGTCAAGAATGTTGTTTTTCTCTTCTTGTAAAAGTCTGTTCTCAAATATAGTTAGTTAACAAACTACTAAATAAAACCCAACCAGACCCTTGAGACTTCTTTGAGTTCCTCTTTCAAATTCTCCTGAAATTCTAGATACAATGTGGGGAATTTAATTGCAGGCAGGGATCTGAGCTTCTTTGGAGCAGGCTGGATCCAGGCACAGGGATCAAGACCTATGAGCTTGCCATTAGTGTTCTTTCAGTAAACAATCCTCCGTCTTGCTGAATCCTTGGACTTTGAGATTAAAATAATGATGGATTAAAGATGTGGATACTGAGAAGTGCAAGAACAAGAAGCTGCATACCCAGATTAGGAAAATTGTGCTGGGACTGAAAGGAAAGGCAAACTGGGAGGTTTTTTGAAATGAGCGGGAAAGTAGGTGAAAATTGGGGCTGAAAAAGTGCTAAAAGCTGGGGAGAAAGACATGGAGGTGCTGGTTGACAGCCGTCTGTACCTAAACATGTTCTGGGTGATCAGAACATGCCAGTAGGCACTGATTGTCCCCCCTGTGCTTGGCACTAGTGAGACACCTTGAGTGGTGTGTCCAGTTCTGGTCCCCTCACTACAGGAAGGACATTTAGGTGCTGGAGTGAGTCCAGAGAAGGGCAAGGAGCTGGTGAAGGGTCAGGAGAGCAGGTCAGGAGCAGCTGAGGGTGTTTAGCCTGGAGAAAAGGAGGCTCAGATGGGACTTCATTGCTCTCTACATTTGCCTGACAGGAGGTCGTAGCCAGATGGAGGTTGGTCTTTTCTCCCAGGCAACAAGGGACAGGATAAGAGCTCACAGCCTCCAGCTTTGCCAGGGAGATTTGGGTTGGACAGCAGGAAAAATTTTTCATTGAAAGGATGCTTAAGCATTGGAACAGGCTGCCCAGGGACGTGGTGGGGTCCCTGTCCCTGAAAGCAATCACTTAAGTGCCATGGTTTAGTTGGCATCTTAGTGTTTGGTCAAAAGTCGAATTTGATTATCTTGGAGGATTTTTCCAACATGATTCTATGGTTTTGTGGCAAAGAGGGGAATGTAAACATATACACATCCATGCATTTGCAAAAAGTAGGGAAGTAGATTTTGTCATTTTTCAAAATAGTGCTTCTGAGCCACAGAGAAGAAATGTCTATTTTTGTCTTCTTTAATTCACTTAAATCTGAGAGATTTATGTTATCTGCATTGGTATCTCAGTGTGATGCCTTTCTCCTTCCAATTAAAATTTTAAAAGAACTGCAAAGTAAAATATGTTAAAATATTGTAGAAACTTTCTGGAAAATCTGTAGAATTTAAGTACAAAGCAGTTTAAATGAAGGAATTGCAGTTTCAAGTGTGTTTTCAATTAATAAAAAGTGCTTAAGAATAAATAGTTTAAATTAATGTATGGCTAAATTTGTTTTTATCCTCTGTGTAAGAGAAGGGCTGTTTCTTATCATGAAGTCTGTCTTTTTCTCACATTTAATAGAAATCTCCATTTATGTAGGGTGACCTGAGAGCACCTGCTTAAAGCTTTCTGTCACCTGCAGACCTCTGGCTTTGTAAGGTAGCCACTATTTCCTTTCCCTTAAGGGATTGTGCCCACTGTCATTTGTCAGAGAATTCAAGAGGAGGTCACATGTCTGTTCACAAAGTCTAAATGGCATAAAATTTGAAATACGGATCCACTTCCTTTCTTTTTTTCAGTTAATGCTCTATTTTAAAAACCTACATTTAAAATGGCTTTGCAGTACTGAATAGCTTTGTCTGCTTGCTTCAGGTGGAGATCTGCAAGGAAGTACTCCTCTTTAAGCTAAGTCATTGTACTAAATAGCCACTGCTACAAACTTATTTCTGCTGTCAGTTAAAAATCCTTCCTTGAACATACACAGCCCTGAAATATCAAATGCTATTATACTGTTCCATAAAGGTATTAATTTACATGTTACTTAATTGAAACTGCCTCAGTGGCTGCCAGTAAAACTGCTTTTAGTCAAGAACAGTAGGGCTGCAGTGTAGTACTTATCTAAGTGATTCAAACTTCTCAGCATCCTAAAAATATTAAATCATTCTCTCAAAAGAAAAAAATAAGAAGACAGAAGAATACGTTTGAGACTTCATTCACGACATCAGTTCATTATATTGGGATATACAGTGTTATGAGTCTCATGTTTTTAACTACTCACTTAATATGAGCATCATATTTGTAATGAAAGGTTGATTTTAGGTAGTCTCGATTGTTAGTAAGAATGTAACTTCTGGTATTAAACCATGTTAATAGTATGAAATTGCAGTGTATGCAGGCTTTGCTGAAATAATGTAATTTGAATTAACCTTTTTCATTGTGGTCCCAGAGAAATGAAAAACATGCCCTGAGGTATAAAAAGACAATAAAATACTGTCTGTTCAAGTACTTGTAATATTTGGAATGAATTGGTGTAACCGCTAACCTTAGTGACCTAACTCCTGAGTTTGCATTTTGAATGGCACTTCAACAGCCTTTAGTAGCATTTGAAACTTGAAAGTAATTAACTGTTCTTTCAGCATGGCTGAGTAAATGCCTTAGGATGCTTTATAAAAGTTCCATTTCACGTCTTGGTTCACAAAACAGCCTAATGATTTAAATTGATGTTAAATCATTTTGAGTCAAGTCAGAACTGTTTCCAGACATGCTATCACTGTATGAAGCTGTAGTTTGTATACTTTAGGAAGAATAGTTTCAATAAAACTTCAGTATGTTTCTAACTCAGCAATGACATCAGTTTGAAATATATTGCTATTGACATAAAACAATGCCTTCACTGCTGATTTGAAAATCTAAACAGTATTCTTTATATCTTGAAATCTGCCACAATATGTTAAGCTATTTTTATGTCTATTCCAATTAGTAATGCTTAAAGATACCTTTGGAGATGTTCTGGTTTGTTGCCTTTTGTATTGTGTTTTTCATGATAGTAATCACTTAGTTCTGTTAAGAAGAGAACACACAGTGATGGTGCCTGTGTTTGCTGGTTTGTAGTGTTGTATTTCAGCAATTGCTAACAGACTGCGCAGATCGAAGCTTGCATGCAAGTGTACCCTGCTAATTAGAAACACCATCTATCTGAGGCACAGCTAATCTTCAGTGTACTTAGTGCTCTGAGTTACTCTTTCTGTACTGTAGGATAATTACATGTTTGTTAAAATAGCGATTCTGCTATTTCTCAGGAAATACTGAATGCTTCCCAGAGATCCTTTCTCCCTTTTGCTTCATTCTTTTATGTTCTTTGCTTTAACTGTGACTTTGAAGACCGTGGCAAAATGATGAAATGCATAAATTCAACTTCTTGTGTGACTACCTGTATCTCAACACAGAGGGAAATGGTTAGCAGAAGAGGATAAATCTGAATCTAAAGCTTAGGGAAGACAGATGTCGTGTGTTCATTGCATATTCTGTGTAGCCTTAAGAAGGTGGCAGTGTTTGCTGATAGATACGTTAAGAATATTGGATCTAACAGTGCCTTATTAGGGTGGCTTGATTTCATTCTACTTGAATATATTTAACCAATGGGAAGGCGAATTTTTTTTGCAGATATGATGCATGAAACAGCAGTGTAACAAACTGTATTTGTATGAGAAAACCTGAGGTTATCTTTCTTTTTAAATTGGAAGTTGCCATGGAATGACTAGTGAATAGAATTACACTTGCATCTGGTTTGAAGTTAGGTATAAACCAAAAGCTTCAGGTTAAAATCTCCGAGTGCATAACCAAAATAATCTGACTACTGCAATTTAATGAAATTCAGTCAGTCTGTAGTGGTGATTTCTTCTTATCCATATTTGCATGCAGTCTTCAACTCTAATGTAGTACAAAACCCATTGCTTATTTCAATGTTTTAGAAGCAGAAAAAAATGAAAGTGTAATCACAGTTTGTTATCATACCTTACTGTTTTTTAGAACCTCCAGTTCCCATTGCTCCACCTCAGCTGTCCTCAGTTGGTGCAACTTACCTGTGGATACAGCTGAATGCCAATTCCATCAATGGGGATGGACCCATTATCCAAAGAGAAGTTGAGTATCGAACTTCAAGTGGAAGCTGGTATGACATACAACCCGTGGACTCCACAAGCTATAAGATTGGGCACCTGGATCCTGATACAGAATATGAAATCAGTGTATTACTTACGAGACCAGGGGAAGGAGGAACAGGATCTCCTGGCCCAGCTCTCAAAACAAGAACAAAATGTGCTGGTGAGTACTCCAAGGTGATTGGAAAGTTGTAAGCATCTTTCTGGGGCTGAAGACATAAGTTAATTCACTAGCACTTTTTACTGTCTGTCTTAACCAGCAGGTTGCAGGAGTTAAGACTGAATGGTTTTAAGTATAACCTCTTAGCATTTTGCAGCTACAGTGACCTTGAAAGCAACCTTCTGTGCCACTGTAGACTGTAGATGAAATCATGACTGTGCATGTTTTTTCTTTTCAATGTCAGCTATATCAGACTTGTAGATAAAGTGGAAAGAGATCCTGTGTAACAGCAAAAGCATTCACTGTTGGTCTCAATTAGCGGATGAGTTTTTGCGAAGGACTGCTTTCTTGAGTGACTGACAGCATGTCTCTTTACTAAATGAGGCAGTGCAGTTTCTGGTGTGTTGTGGCAATCTTGGCTCCTGTTTTGGATGTTATAATTAATAGAACTGACCTCTGATTGTAATAGCATCCAAAGTTCAGCTATTATACAGAAGGAATTGTAGAATAATTTTCAGTAAGACTGGCAGTTATATTAGTTTGGCATTTAGCTGCTCAGAAAAATAATAGAGGATACCATGACCTGGATTTTCTTTGGTCATTAGTATTTTCCCCCAATATTTTGAATCATCTCTTGGCTGCTCTAAAGCTGGTGGAAGACAGGCAGGAGTGTAGCTCCAGAAAATGGGAGTAACAAGTGGTATTAGTTTATTGTTCCTAGTCTTTTAAAGAATGACTTGGTCTTACTTGCCTTTTTTAACAGAAAAAATTACGTACTTCAGCAGAATTAATATATTTCCATTGTATATACTTTTTGTAAAGTCGCTTGCCCACCTGTCAGTGAGTAAATGTCATTTCAGTTGAATTGAACTGGTGTGATGTCAAACACAAAATGAAATATAGTTGCTGTCAGAATCCCATTATTATGTTCTGAAGATACAAACTTTTACAAGTACCAATCCTTTGACATTATTTTTGGTGTTTTTTCCTTTCTGTTATTACTGGAAAGAAGTATTTGAGGAAAAACACCAAAAAGCAGTACAGCTAAATTATTATAATATTTAAGTATTTTGTATTTGTAAGATTTTCTCTACTAGGCTAAGATAACTTCAGCTTAGTAAAAAATGGAGCATAAAAATGAAACTTCAGGAGGATTTCTGCTTCACTATGCCCTTCATAATAACGTAAATTCTATCTAGACAAGAATAGAGAATAAATTCTGTCTAGAGGTATTTAATTCACAAATATTTCAGTTGTTTTAAAATTAAACAGTTTTTCTAATAGTTTTTTTGTCTGCTTGTATGATCAGGTACTTAGATCACCAGTACTGGCTGCTGTGTAAGTGAGCCTGTCTGTCCGGCAGAGTTGTGTTGTGTTATCAGCCCTGGATTAGATACAAATCCAAAATGCAGCAGCAAACAGGCTGCTATGAGGGAAATTTAACTCCACCTCAGCCAGACTTAGTAGAGACTGATACCCAGAATTTTAGTTATGTTTAAGAATATCATATGCTTTCTGTTCTTCTCAGTGGTAGATACTGTTGAGTATTAAAACAGGCATTCAGTTTCATAAACCCCTGTGTACTGGAAGTGTTTTATTACCTGGTAATGTCTTGTAATACATCAAAATTATTTGTGTTTTCATTAAGCTAAACAGTAACCTTCTTAAATTAAAAGCAGAAAGTTAAATGACTGAAAAATGTAAATTGAATGATGATATTAAATCTGTCTCTACAAATTGGCTTCTTTATAGCAGAAGACCCTGCTTTGAAGGAGTAGTGGTTATTGGTTAACTGTTAGCAAGTGACATGCTAATAACTGGCCCAAGGGTTTAAAAAGAGATGCTGATAAACTAATGACGGTATAATTAAGCTGGGTAGGAGTAAAATAATGCCAGTCTCCAAAGCATACCATAGAATTAATAAAACAGGAGTCTTTAAGAGAAGAATCATTGCACCTTTTTAATTACTGTGATAATTGCATGCTGCTTGCCTGTTCCCTAGGGGAAGATAGTGAACCACTTGGAGACTTGAAGCAGTATGCTAGGCGTTCAATAATCTTAATAGTTCTCCAAAGCATTTGAAATATGTTTTCATTTTAGTAAAATGAGATTTCAGAGGCTTATAATAGACAAGTCTTATCTGTAACTTTGCCAAATAAAAGCATCTATAATTACAATGCAAAGAAAAAAGAATATCTCGACACTTGGTTGCATCACACTCACTGGAGCAGTTGCCACTTTAGAAGGTGCTTTGTTTCATTTTGATGAAATATCGTGTAAGAGCTCTTGCAGTGTAATTCTTGGAAAACCAAAGAATTACATTGAGTTCTGTATTTGATTTAACCTAGAATGTGGAATTAAAATTTGAAGGGGTTTAATGGATTTTGCCTATGGTGAACCACATTTGAGTCAGATTTAGAAAAATGGGGTTTTCTCATTTAAAGGTGTGAGATGGAAGCCTCCCCGTATTGTCTGGAATTTAAATCACCTGTTCTATACTTAAAGCTCCTTCTCCCCACAACCGTTTCATAGGGTGTTGTGAACCGAGAATGCAGAATGCCAGGGATGAGGCATCCACAACTTCTTTGGACAGCCTGTTTCAGCTGCCTTACCACCCTCACAGTAAAGAATTTCTTCCTGATCTAACCCTACTTCCAGTTTGAAGCTCTTCCCCTTGTCCTTTCACTATTGTTCCTGATGAGACCCAGTCTGACCCAAAACCAGTGAAACTGTCCATAGTAAACTAAAGTAGATATGTTGAAGGATTAATAAGACAGTGTTTTTTAATTTCTTCTTATCCATATCAGGATTTCTGTGGGTAGATTTATTTATTTCAGGGCTTTCCAGCATGCTTTGTCTTTGACATTCACTGCGTGATACAAATCTCGATTTGGTCTGTGTCCCTGCATTCTGGTAATGAAACAGTGCCCCAGTTAAAACACACCTGAATAATGCAGAACTGCTAAATGAGCTCCTGCCTTTTTTTTTCTTTTTTTTTTTTTTTTGCTATGGCTCCTCTATTAGGAGACTTTATTTCTAATTAATGTTCCTTGAATCTGCTGGTGACCAGATACATCTTAAAGACAGCTACCTTAGGAAGAAAAGTTAATATAAAATCCTCCCTCCTGCTAAGGGAGGGGATTGTTAAGGCCCCCTAGGGAAAGTTGTTTTCTTTTTCTCATTTTTTTTTTCACTGTGACATTTGGCATAATTTCTACAAATTAGAATATTTTCCTTTACTGAACCAGAAAACTCTGTTAGAATTTAAGAAAATAATTAAAAAAAAAAATAAAAAGACTGCCATGAAAGAATCTTCTGATGAATTATCCTCAAACTATGGAGTTTTTTAACAGTCAGATCTACTTCTTTGTGCTAAGACACAATTACTTCCCTGGAGTATTTGCAAAAACAGTCACTGTCAATTTAACCAATAATTTTCATACAATGAAATAACAGTAATGTTTTAATTGACATAGTTGGTTTTGCTGTCTCTTCTATCCCATCACCTGAGCTTGTCAGGAGGAAAGCTGTTACTCCCAGTACAACTGAGCTCTCGAAACACTGCTTCAGGTTCGTTGTAAAATATCTGGTACTCCTAGAAGGCTTGTTACAATCTGGAAGAACAGAGCAGAGGAGCTCTTCAAATCCCCTCTCCTGAAAAAAGAAAATCTTTGTTTTTCGCGGTTTGCTCATTGCTTTGGCTTTGCCTGGTTAATCTTCCAAGGTGTCAGAATTATTTCAGAAAAAATCGACACGTGTCAGAATACACTGATGGAATGAGTGTCCTCTTCTCTCTGATCAATTCAGATCTGCATCAGGTTTCACCAGGCATCTGTGGGCAGTTGGCACAGGCCAGGAACTGTCTTGAACCCTCCATTTAAATTCAGTGTCCTCAGGTATGCTGGACAGTACTCAGTGCCACCCCTTTCCTCCTGCCCCACGACATAGAGCACTGTCAGGATGGACAGTCTGTATCTTCTTGTGTACAACATTCTGAATAATAAGTCCATTTTGCAGTTGACTTTCCCTGTTTTCCACCCTCCCAGCTTCTTTTATTAAATCTCTAGTTAGTCTCTCCCGTTGTCAGTGTCCATGCCCTAGCCTTTCTTGAAACTCGGTGGTGCTTACTGCTGATTTCCATGCCCTTCCCCATTCTTTGTCACTATTAGGAAAGATGAGTTCCTTCCTAAGAACTTCTCTGGGTGGAAATGGCAGCTGCCTTTCTCTGTCCTTCAAGATTTTAATCTTTCGACCTTTTTGTCTCAAGAAAAGAGGAAGGATCTTAGTGTCACTGGGAATTAAGTTATTCCTTCTCATTGCTATACCGTGGGGAGCTGCCTGTGAAGAGGTTCAGGGTTTTTTCAGGCATATGACAAAGTCTTAACATTGCTTAGTTTTGTGATCACAGGAAAATGTCAACTTGAAACCAATACTGCAGGTTTTCTCCGCAGCTCTTTTCTCGTAGCAATTTTCTTCAGAAGTTTTAACCAAGGATTTTGGAGCTGTGTTGTATTAGAGCTAGACCTCAGGTCAGAGACACCTGAACCCTGAGGGGTAGGGTGCAGATACTGCACCATTTTATTTTCCATGACAAAATTCCGTGATATTTCTAAAGTCTCCATTCCTAACCTGAAACTCTAATAAACTTTAGTAGAAAGTTGCATTGATTTATCAGAAGTCCACAGTGAACTTAAATTTAATTTATGGTTTTATTATGAAAGTAAGATCCTACTGTATTGTCCTTTTTTTCTAATGCATTTCTGATACACAAACTGTCTCATATAAGGTCACTTACTCCTAAGGATAAAAACTAGTTTGGGATTTTCTGCACTGTAACAGGTGAATTGCAGCTTTTAGATGTGCAGGAGGTAATAAACTGAAAGATTTTAATAGAATTCCAAGAAAATACTATGTAGTGAGGTATGTGTCCATGTGTCTGTATCACTGGTCACCTACTTCTGCTGGGAAAATAATACATCTTCTTGGAAGGGGCCCTTCAGAAAACACAGATGTGTTCAACATTGACTACTGTATGAAAGTTCTTTGGCAGCCACTTGTCTGGAAATAAGTGCCCAGGGTGTTACTGAGATGACTTCTCTGATGCTGTGTTACAGAGCAGCCTCCCCTTGTGTTATCAGGAATCTTGGGCTGGGAAAAACCCACATAATCCAAAAATCCAAATTCCTCCCAAATCCCTAGGAGTCCTTTATGTTCCTGGGGAAAAAAAAAAAAAAAAAAAAAAAAAAAAAAAAAGAAAACAACAAACTACAGCCTGGACAGTCTCACCATAAACCCTGGGAGGGTGGTGGAAAAACCAGTCTTGAAAACCATTTCCAGGAACTCAAGGGACAAAAGCATGATCAGGAGCAGTCAACATGAATTCACAGAGGGGAAGTCATGCTTGATTAACCTGTACTGGTTTTGTAAGTGAGTAAAGAGCTGTGGAGATACTCAGAAGTTTTCTGGACATCATTCAAGATGCTGTAGTTGACACTGGTAGAGCAAGGGTGATGTACAGTGTGGGTTGGACCAGATGGACCATACCCTTCCTACCTCAACTATTCTCTGATTCCAAGTTTCTCTCAAAATCTGGGAAGGGAAGCTTGTCACCATGGTGTTTGTTGAATTCTCCTTGGCTCTGCTTTAATATTCAGGGATGTATCATGGTCTTTGCACTGTATTCCTGTACTCGTCTGAAGCTGTATAAACAGTGGGGTACAGTGTGATGGGAAGATTATCACAGACAAAAGTCTGAGTTGCACTGCATTGTTCTGGATGCTTCTCTAGATTTGTGGTTGCCAGCGATAGCAAAACCAGAACATTCTCTTTTAGGAAATAAACACCTTGAGAGTATCTGCACTTTCCTCCCAAATGTGTCTTTACTTTGCAGGGGAAGTAATGGGTTGGTTCTCCATTGAGTGAATTTTCAGCCTGTGAACACAAAAATTTATTCTAATGTTGGCAACCAAGAGAACTGTTATACAAAAATTACTGGTACCTGCACTTTTGTGTCTCCATTGGTCCCTAAATAAATAGTTTTTGGTTAGATAGAACATCCAGAGATCTCACTTGAGAAATGGAACATTTTCACTTCCCACCACATGAACAGGAGGGGATAAAAGAGGATAGGGAAACTGCTGAAAATATGTAGGTCTGTTGACTTTCTTTCTGACACATGTGCTGAAGTATAAAAGGAATATAGGCACAATCTAGTGTTGGTAAGGACACAGAGCATGAAACCTGACTGTCAGATCGGTTTGTTCTGAGGAGCTCCACACTGGAATAAGGAGAAACATTGGGAATACTTTCCTGACAGTTACAGCTGCGTTAATGTACAGATGGAAACAGAGTGTATGTAAAAATAACTGCCATGTCTGGTTTGGTTGTGTGAAAAGCAGTCATATAAATGGAGACTTACTTCTTCACTTTAATAGATTCCCATTTCAAAACATTTGCAGAGGAAGAAATTAACCTGCTCTTTGAGACAAATGAACCCTCACTAATTTAGAGCAAACCCGAGGGGCAAAATTATTAATTTCACATCTGCCAGGTGGAGGGAATGTGAATAAAACATAATGACCCTTAAGGAAAAGTAGATAATATGATTTCTCCTATGACATATCTTCATCTCCAGTCTTCGTTGCAGTCTCTTACTAGTTACAAGGATAAGCTCAAAAACACGCACTCAAACAATTATTGTACCCAGCTTCAATTCAGGAAGAATTACTTGTTATGGAGTGAGAAAAACCCAGCAAACTGGGAGTGTACTGGTTATAAAAAAAAGACTGCTATGTGGGCACCTTTAATAGAAGTGGTAAATTATAAATACTCATAAACAGTTTGAAAAAAAATACTGGTTTTACAGGGCATTCCTTAGTATTACACTGTTCTGAACAAATCCAGTATAAGCTGTTCCATAGATGCTTTGGATCTCTCTTGTAAGTATATTATTCTTGCAGATTTAAATTAATGCATTGGTTCTCAGTTATTAAAAGCAATTAAAAATAACAGGAAAGGGCATTCTGTCCTTTCCAGTGAAGTTTCATGGGTGCCTTGAAATTTATCCTTACCAACTTTATGCTGAGCACTTTCTCCTTTGCATCAGCTGTTCCAGTTCTCACTTACAGTTATACTATACCGTCTTCCACTCGTAGGCAAACTTCATTTTTAATTACAGTAATTTCACTATTATAAACCGCACCGGATTATAAGACGCATTTTCATTCGCAGCGAGGACCCGCGTGCAACAGTTGCCAATTAGTAACAGAATCGCGGGATCGCGGGGTTTACTGGCTCGGCTCGGGGCCATGCACGCTTGGTTCGCTGCTACCCTGCCACCAGGACCGGGTGGGCTCCGGCTCAGCTCGGGGCTGCTGCGGGCTCGCACTTCCGGATTGGCAAATTTCTGAACTTCGTTCATGTATTGGCTGCTCTGGATTACAAGCCGCACTTCCGGGTTCAGATCAGAATTTTAGTCAAAATGGTGCGGCTTATAATTGTGAAATTGCTGTATGTTAGTCGTTTGGCAAAATCGTTAGCAAATGAAACAGAAAAGTATGGCTTTTCCTCTGACTCGGTCTTATCCAAAACCAAAGCAAAATCTTTTATACATTTAAAGTGACTGAGGTATATTTACTTCAGTTTGTGTCTAAAAGAATAACTGATGGTGTGTACCAAAGAGTGTGTATATGTATATAGAGACGCACACATATATCCCCATCTCTTTTTCCTTCCTATATACATATGAATGTATCAACCCTATGGCCAAAGGGGATTTAGGCTCTAAAAGGCAGATTTCTTGCTTAAAAACATCTAGTTGTGTGAACTTCTGAGCCGAGTCTAAAAACTCCTTTTGTTTTAGGAGTCAGGAAAGTAAGATGTCCCATAGACTTCTGTGATACTAAATATCACCACATTTTGAAGGTAATCCCATTTTCTTTTGACAGACCTGCATGAGTGGAAGGAACACCCCATTAACCACAAACCTGTTGTCAAATGGAGTATTTGATGTTAGACTTCTGCTTTTCTGCCCTGAGCCTCCTGAATGGGGGCACTAGCTTGGCTCTCTCATCTTGTGGAATTAAATTCTGTCAGTACTGTGTCAAATCAGTTTAAATTTTAAGCAAGTTATTTGGATGAAATTTGCCAGTGGTTTTAAGGAGTGTTGAAAGATGGAAATGGATGAACAGACAGGCATGCTCCTTGGTTTTAATATTTTAAGGCTCACTCTTTTGTTTGAGGCTGTTAGACTGTGTGCTATCTTGCCCAGCAGCTTTGCCCAGCTTTAAAAACACGTAACTGCATAATTCTACTGAAGTATCTATGAAGCATGAAACATCCAGGAATGACGTAGAAACACAGAGATGCTCTAGTTTTTTAAACCTTTTAGTAGTTCAAGGTTTTGTCAAATTACAAAAAAAGTAGTTACCAAAGGTTTTCAGAAGGAATGGTATATTAATTTTACCTCTTTTCAAAGGAAAATTAACCACTCAGGCGCTTCCAGGTTTTTTCAGTGCTTGGGAGGCATTTTTGCTTTGCAAATCTGTTTGTTTTGTAAATGTAGAGTCGTATGCAGAATTCCGTCCAACCTCCTAAAGTTTCCCAGGAAGAAAAACTGGTGCTGAGTTCCGGCTTTTCTGGTATTAAATTTTTCTATAAAGTTCAATAACAACTTTATAGCCTAGACTGTTGGCTATATGTCAAGTTTGAGACCTGAAATCAGGGCAGATGCTGATGAAGAGATATCCTGACTTTGGAGGAAAAAAATTCTCCCTCTTCAGAGTACTAAGTTGCTGCAATGCTATAAATAGATGATGCTGTCCTACAATCCAAGGGTCCCTCATGGTGAGCAAGTGTTCATCACTTTTCTGTTTACAACAAAAATAAAGTTCATACAGTTCACAGAGCACTAGACCTCAGCTTCTATAGCTGTAAAAAACAGGTTTTTTTGGTAATCCATCTAATTGCTGTTGAGTGTGTTGTTTAGGCAGAAAGGGGCATCCCCATGGAGCTGAGACTCTTCCAGACTCTTAAGAGGCCAAAAACATGAGTGCTCTGTATTCTATTTTTTTTTTCTTACTCCATGTCTACACAGCTAAGTGAATTCTGGCCCAGGAAATAAAACATCTTACTGGAAAGCATTCAGCAAGGAAATACCAACTTAAATCTCTAAGAAGAAAAAGAAATAAAATGGGAAAAGGCTTTGCTAAGCATTATCATGAAATACTATATTAAAAGACAAATAGTGAAGATTAAAATCAAATTGCCAGCTAAATGAATGATTTATTGCTCTTGTGTTTCTGTATGTCCAACCATCTCAAATAGTTTCAACAACTGCGTTTTCAAATTTATACATTTGATGTCTGCATTTAGCTGTCTTTTAATTTACACCATCATTTGAGCATCCTTGTTATTATTTAAAATATATTAACTACTGTCTCTGCATTTACTATCTCTGCTTACTCATTCCATTAAATTTGATGCACTTCTTGGAAGGAGAGAGAAGGGCTTTGTTTTCAAAAAGAGAGAGTTCAGTTTCATTTGTTAGTTCATGATTTGGAACTTTCTAAAAGCTCTCTGAAGGTATTTTGGTGCTGAAATTTTGCAGTAGAGAATCATGTTTACAGTGGACTGTTATCTTTTAGAATGATCATATGGAAAAATGCATGTAAAGCAAAAAGGTAATAATAAGTGTTTACTCTTGGCATGCAGAAGTGCCTTTTCATTTCTAAAGTCTTACGTGCATTGGAAACAAAAATCAAATTGTCTGTCAGCTGCTCTTTGTTTTGACTATTTCTGCAGATGTTTTGTTTCCAATTACATTAAATGTTTTTTTTTAAAATTCAGTAATTTTCTTAATTACTGTTGTATAGTGTTGAATTTGAGAGGATGAACCAATGTGTAACTAGCGTGTTTGGCCATGTAAATGAAAAAAAAACTTTCAATGACCTGAGCATAATTATAGATGACTTTGGAGTGACAACTGGCAAAAGTTGTACTATAATTAAATTTCCATTATAAAAGTTTGATTTTTTGTCTGACATGTGAGGCTAGATTGTGAAAAGTACTCATTTATAAGAGGAAAAATTAGAGAGCTATAATTTATAATTCAGGGTAATCAATGAAAGCATTTCTTTTGTCAAAAAACCTTTCACTGACAAACACTATTGCATTGTTAGTTGTTTTAAAAAGAAACTAAAAATCTTTTTGTTATTTTTTTCACTTACTCTAAAAGGAGGTGAAAAATTCTGGTGGTTGAATCGTGCTGTAATTCACAGTACTATTATGTAGGTAGGGCTTCTCAGACTGTTTCTCTTCATTAACCTTTACGTTGTTTATATCTAAGACTACCCGTGAAGAAATGTGATCTTTTTAAGGCCATCTTAGCAAGATTCGGTTTAGAGTTGCTTCTGATAGGAGATGTGACAACATATTCTCATTTTCAAGCTGTCCAGTTATTGATTGAGATGGACCCTTTGCTTTTCAGTACTGGAGTCTCAAAGGAAATTAATAAAAACATTATGAGGCTACTCCATTCATTTCTACATAATCTTTCCAAGGGAGTGCCAGCAAAGATTTAAACTTTTAAAAGTTTAGGTACTAGATTTTCACAGGCAACAGCAGAGCTCAGAATCACTCTCATTTAACAATTAGATAAGTCATTCTTCTTCCATACACTCATTTGAGCTCCACATTTACAGTAGTGCTTTATGTGCTTCAGTTATCACTGTTAATTAGGCACAGGTCTAATTGCACTCTGATTCCTCTTAATATACTGTCTGTTCATTCTTTAAATGAAGTGTATGTGCCATTCATCTCAAAATATGGTTGGACTCTTGACTGAGTAAAAAAAACCTACTTGCATCTTACCTATGAGTCCATTAAAACAATGAACTATTTCTGCTCTGATAACATGACAGAACAGTTTGGTGTGAATCTTCCAAAACTAATTTCCTTCGTTCTGTGTTACAGTGATACAATCTCTGCTAAGCAGTTAATGTGTACTATGGTACTGACTTTCTAAAACAAGTGACTTGAAAATAGTTTATTTTCATAATGATGATTTTCAGAGACAGTCTACTAAAATTCAAAGTGGTTGTTTGCTGCTGTGTGTGCTACCACTTTACTGTAAATCTCTCCACTTACAGATCATTGCTTATGAAAGCAGTCGGTGTTAAAATTTTAAAAATCTGCCAGGAAAGTACTTTTCTGCATTCATTTCTATGTTCTGCAGTAGTTCCTTCCTGGATGTTACTGCAAGATGCTGAGAGCAGTTTCTGTCTTCTTTCTTTCCATCCAAACAATGGATTTTAATCTTCACAAACTGATTTATGCATTGATTGTTAAAACTGTATGATTTGCAATTAGATAACATCCTAGAGGTTTATTCTGCATTTGGAGCTTTGCAGATGCAGAGTTCTTCAGTGGATCAGATAAGAGGTTTTTTCTTTAAAATGTTTTGCACTGTCTTCTGTTACTGAGAAGTTTTAAGTGGGATGGCCCTAGATGTCTTCTGTAACAATTGTAATCTAATAGCAGCTGATTTGACAAGTTGAAATGCTGAAATGGCAGGTTAAGAGTGTTCTGCCTTTTCAATGTCTTAAGGATGCATGAAGAAGAAAAAGGTAACCTTAAGAGAATTCTATGAACATGAGTAAATTCCAGATTCACCTAAACATTTAATTATTTCTTCATAGCAGCTAGTGAATTACTTTGATTAAAAATTATTGTACCTAGTATATCTGAGCAACTGATGGGAACAAATCTTCATGAAGTTCTTACATTGTATATAAATGATGAGTTATTTTTCAGATTTACAACACATGCATTTAGGTTTATTTTTGTAAGCACAATTTTTTTTCTTTTTTCTTTTTTTTTTCATTTTTCCCCCCACAAGATTATTTCTTGCCCTGAAGGGGGGTGGTGGAGCTATTAAATGATGATAGAAATACACACAACAATGGATAAGCTAATTCTAAACTCACTCTCAGCAAAAGCTGAACTATATGTGCTAAAAGTTTCCATCATGATGAAAGAGGAAGTGTAGCTATTTCAGAGTAAGTTGCTAATAATTGGTAATGTTGCACAAAACAGTTGGTAAGGGACTGAAAATAAAATATTTGTGACAACTGTGTGCTCTGGTGTCTCTAGGCATATACTTGCTTGTGCTATTTCTCAGGCAAAACATTAAAGGTTAGCAAATGAATTCAGAAGTTAGTTCCTTTAACGTGCCATGGCTAAAAGAAAATGTGTTGGTTAGTTTAAAATAGTAGTAGTAGTGACTATCTGATTTTTTTCAGTATGAAATATTAAAGAATATATCCTGTTCAGATACTGTTTTAAAAGAAACTGACAGTAATTTCATTTGTCTTGGCTGGTAAAAAATTGTCTAGGAATTCAAATCACCATTTTGCATTGCTGTAATAGAGGAACAGGGCACGTGATGTAGAAAAAAAAGAAATTTTTTCAATTTTAAGTTTCCACAATTACAAAAATTACTGTTTTTGTGTTTAGGATTGGGGAAAAAAGGATGATACTGTTTGTTCCATCAAGGGAGTTAGAAGTTTCCCAAACATCTAATACAGACAATAGAATTTCCATACCAGATGAAAAGACCTGATTCTGAAGTCAACTGCCATGGATTTTATGCAACTGATTTGAAATACTGTGAGAGGTGCCAAGGAATTGTGGTGCTTAAGAATAAGCTGACAACACCATAGTGTTACCAGCAGAGTTTTGTGTTCTCGAGGAAAATAAAAATAATTGTCTAATTTTGTCAGGATTGGATTGATTTACTTTCTATTTTTAATTCTTAATGGAAGATGAGAGATTTTCTGGAGGGTCTTTCTTCGTCAAATTCCACAGATAATAATAAATAATAACAGAATCACAGAGGTTGAAAAAGTATGTCTTATCCAGTCATCAGCCTAGCACCAGATAATTTCCCCTAAACCATTACCTCAGGTGCCACAGCCACATGCTTCTTGAATGCTTCCAGAGATGGTCATTCCACCACCTCCCTGAGCAACATATACCAATGCCTAATCACTCTTTCAGTGACTTTTTTTTTTTCTCGTATCTAATCTGAACAATTTAGGACCATTCCTCTTATCTTTTCCCTTGAGACATGGCAGAAGAGAGCAATCTCCACCTCACTACATCCCCCTTGCAGGTAGTTGTAGAGAGCAATAAGGTCACCCCTGAGCCTCCTTTTTCTCCACAATAAATACCTCCAGCTCCAGACTTCTACCAGCCCTGTTGCCCTTCTCTGGACATGTTCCAGACCCTCAATACCTTTCTTGTGGGGAGGGGCTTGAAACTGAACACAGGATTCCAGGTGTGACCTCACCAGTGCTGAGTACAGGGGGACAATCACTGCCCTGGTCTTGCTTGCCACACTATTGCTGAGATGGTGTCAAATACCTTATGGAAATCTAGGTAGACAGCACTCATAAACATGTCACTTTTGTCATAAAAACAAACAGGTTGGTGAAGTAAGACCTGCCTTTTCTAAGCCCATGCTGACTGGGCCCAATTCTGTACTGGTCCTGTGATGTGTGCTGGCCCTCTGGATGATCTGACCTACCAAGGTCAGGCTGGGGGGCCTGCAGTCTGACCCTTCTTGTAGATGGACAATTTCTGATTTCCAGTATAGCAGGAGAAAAAGACCGAATTGTAATCCCAAAAATATATGTAATATGTTGCTGTAGGGCATTGAGATTACCTGTATATCCACTTCTTTTTTCTTTTTTTTTCCCCCATGAACCACCATAGGTTTTGCATGTAGGGCGTTTGTTCAAAGAACAGATTATTCTTATCTGTGCTATCTGCTTTTTCACTTTATTTAGTTTCTTCTTGTGACAGTTTCTTTTGTCTAGAATCTTTATTTTTTTTCCTCTGCTACGTGTTTTCCTTCTGGATTACACAACTCCTTCATTAAAAGCATAGCATTTAGAATCAAATTACACTTAAGTCCCACTGCAGTAAATATACACACAGGAAAAAATGTGGTAAATTTTATGCTATTCCATATTACTCTGGTGTGGTAGGACTGAATGGAGTGAAAATTTGAAAATATATCTTGTTTTAAGATACAGGCTGTAGGTTTTCTTGACTGTTAGTATCCTGGCCCCCAGAAATGGAAATACTAGAAAGGAAACAACTAAGAGGTTATGATCTAATGGACAGTAACTTCTTTTTTCTTTTATTTTCTTCAACTTTATGTAGGTTTTAGCAAAAAAATAAAAAAATTGCTGATACGTATGGGATTTAAAATTTTTTAAAATACTAGAAATGATCAAAAGAATGCTTTAAAAATACAGGTTGTTTATGCAATATTTAAGATAAGAAATCGTAATGCTTTGTTTGTAAAATGATTAAACTTTCTTTTGTTTTGCAATGCTTTCAGAAAGAGATGTTAATTGTCACAAGATAGAAGAGGTTTGGCTGTAGCAATGACCACGAAAATGTTCCCAGCCTTGGACACCTGACAGTTGAGCTGGGATTTTATAGATTGTGCTCTGATCCTTTCCATTTCTTCTTAGTGCTGCTTTTGGGTCTAGAAAGTTCTCTGAAACTTTGGCTAAGTGTCTTTTTCCATTGTGACCTATTGTCTTTGGCTAGCCAAGGTCTGCTGTAGTCTCCAAAGGGATTGTCAATAAGGGAGAAGAAGCCCTTTTCTGTCCTGTGGAGGAATTATATTTGGCATAGGCACTCTTCAGGTGCTTCAAGCACAACTGCCATGTGAAACAGATCAGAGAAATCCCAAAGGGAATCATGTCAGAAGAATCAAAGAAATATGAATGTCCTGCATCATCTGGTTAATCTTCCTTGTAAAATAAAGAGCTGCTTCAGAGCTGAATTTGATCCAAGAAACTCTTGACAGTTTCTTTTGATGCTTTTTCAAACCAGGAAGGATATTTTTTAACTTAAAGTTTCAGCATTGAAAGAACATCTATCATTGATACATATGTGCCATTTGGTTTCTCTATGATCCTAGGAATTAGTAAAGCATTTTTGAAACTTGCGGTGATTAATTTTTTTCTTTAGTTGGATTACACTTTTATCAAACCATCATCCGAGAGAAAGGTCATTTAGAATATAACCAGAGTGAGTTGTGAACTCAGCATTCATTGATTTGCAGTAAATCCAGACTAAAGCAATCTCATCTTCTGTGGAACACTGACTCCTCCAGGGATTCAAATAAACACCAAAAGAGACAGAGCTGCTCTTTCAGAAATTAGATTTAGAAAAATGAAAGCTGCATTTCTGCACAGATTTCTAGAGATGCGTCATGTTTTGGATTATTCAGAGTTAATGATTTTTCTTCCCCACAGAGATAGCGACCCTGCTCAAAAAGTGCGAACTTCAGCATGAAACCATTCCCAGATGCAAAGGAGTAGCTGGGATCCAGTTAGTAATATTCTAGCTGACACAAACCTTTGTGACCCTGTGTGCAAGGAGGGTCCACTGGCAGACAGCGTCATTCTGGAATTCAGAGCACATTCAGAAAAGGACTAAGCTTAGGAATTTGGACATCTGCGAGAAGGCAGCGTAGCCTTAGTGTCTTGGAATAGGAGAGTGTTAAATTGCTGAGGAAAGTCCCTAGAAATGAGAAGATTTAGGAAATAGTTCTTGGACCTGTTTCAACTACTATTTTTGCTGAAAAACATAAGGAGGAGTATTGGCTTCCCAAAGGGTTGGATTCCAGCCCCAGCACATATGCTTTCCCCTAATTTTTTCTCCAGTTTCATGGTTTCTCTAGAAATGTAGAGCTGAAAATTATCAGGCGGATAACGAAATGTCCAAGTAGATTTAGCCATAGATTTTTTCCCATTAGGTAGACACAAGCCAAGATACTTGTTTGGGGGCCGCCTGCTTTTTCACAGACCAGTTACATTCAGACTCACTGCTTTGCTTTTGAAAGTCAAATTTTGAGAGAACTCAGAGGTATTCAGAGAAAGCTATTTTTGGTGCCTAGTCTTCTAAGAAAGAATCATGAAATCAGTATTTTAAAAGGGGATGAAAAGAGATTTGCAGTCTATATAAATCCTATTACCGTGCAGATATATAGTGAATTTTTTTTTAATGTCGTGGATTGAAAGATCTTTAGGAAATACAGAAGTGATACCTTATCCATTCCTGGAAAAAGCCAATTTGTTCAGCCACTTTCTATAGAACCAGAGTGTGCTATAATAAGTAGCAAGATCATCATCAGGTAGGAACAGCACTTGCAGATCTTAAATGTCATGGATTATACCTTAAATGTTGACTTGTGTAGAGATCTCCTGTCAAGATACAGTTATACAGAATAAAGCTATTGCTTGGAAAAGTGTTATTAGCAAAAGGAAAGAAAAAGGAGGAAATATGTTATATGATCCTTTCAACAATCTGCAAGACATAGTATTTCATGTTGCAAAATCAACTTTCTTTTCCATGCATGCAAGCGGCAAATAAAAAATGGGCAGAGCAAAGCAGATGGAAAAAGTGTTTTCCTTTTCTTTATGAACTGACTTGAATCTCAGGCAAGCTTGGCATATGAAAGTGGCAGTTTCAACTACAAAACTCCCTGAAATATTTCATCTAAATATATTTTAACCACAAGAGTATTTTCCACATCTTGGACTGATACTGCTGTATTGGTACTAAACTTTTCTGAAGTTCATTCTTGAGATGGAAGGAACATATGATTAAATTCAGATGTTAGTATGTTTTCCCTAATGGCTAGTCTGTGGTTTGTAGAGCTGCAAATGTTTTTCTCCTCATAAAAGAAGCAATTCCTTAACTTTAATGGTACCTGTAGTTAAGTGTAGTTCCAAAACACATAGCAGTAATGATGTAGAAACTAATTACACCACCTGACTTTCACTGTAATAACTCACATAAAATCAGTCTGTGATTGTGGGTCTTAGTTGTCATGTATTTTTCATGCTTTTATTCTGATTTATTTTGATTTTGTTTTACCGTGCTTGGTTCATTTATCAGTGTAGTGTTTTCATTTTAACCATGAGGTTAAGGGAAAAAAAAAAAACAACAAAAAAACAGGAACAGAAGAATCCACACTGTGTGATCCTCTCCTGGCTTTTTCATGGTTTTATGGGTTAGTGCTGAGCCGACTGCTAGACTGAAGACAAAATTCTGTATCTTGGGCCTTGTCTTCTCTGCAGCAGCTTTGCTATTGCCAGAGTAATTACCATCTCTGTTACTGTGAGAAGTCTCAGGCTCTAAAGTTTAGAGGGTTTCAAAACTGTCTGGTCTTGGATGCAGGTAGTGGTAACAAACATCTCTTGTGTAAAATTCAGGCAGAGGGGTGATTTCACTAGTGCTTTCCTTTTAATGACTATTTCCCCCAGAAATGGCCTGCAACCTCATCCAGTCTTGAATTTCAAAATCACTCTTGGAGACAAAGTGGAGGTTAGAGCTCCTTATTTGTATTTTCATTGTGTTTGATAAATCAGAGAGCTTTACATTTGGGTAAAACACTGTTAAGTGAGTGTTGGTTTGTTTTTGGTTTTTTTTCCCTGTACTTCATTTGTAGACCTCCATAAAAATTTTAACAGCTATTGCTGTACTATTGCTGCACACAGCACTCTGGATAATGCATATAAGGCTATATAGAGGTCTTTTTGGTTACCTGCTGAGGGTCACAGAGAAATAATTGATGGAACTCCATAAATTTCCACTGAGAAATGCTGATCCTGGTGATTTTTAGAAGTGTTTATGGTAAACTGTGTCATCTAGACAGAATTGGATAGTGAGGCTTTGGGACTTAAAAATGTTGTACATCCACATGGTTTTTACTCAGTTACTTTGGATACATTTTCCAGCAGATGGTTCAGACCTGTGCTAAATTCTGCATGAAAAGGAAGCAGTCCTCATGCATCTCCTTTTTAGTACAATTCAAGACTCCTTAGATGGTTTCATTTGACCATCTGTGAAATCTCAGTTCAGAACAGTGGGGGTTAAGAGCATTTGCTGACTCAAGACTAATGGGGGAGAGAGAGAGAAAATGCAATTTTCTAGGAGTAGAGGGGATAGAGGAAATTTCTGTTTACCTGAATTAGGTCTATATAAGTGTTGCTAAGAGAAGAATGCCTCTGGGTATGAACAGGGCTAAAACTCCTCTTTGCCTTGTTACTGGGTCTGCAGGTAGAAAATGGTGTGGGTGTTGGAAGAGCCACCTCACAGTCCTGTATTGCACTCTCAGCTAACGCCTCAGGAGAAGTGTAGGAGGTCTCAGAGCTCAGGTGGACCTCCTGACATCTCCTACCCAGCGATGGGAAACCCGGCAGTGCCCACAGGAACATGAAACAGTAGACCAGGGCTTTTTGTCAGATGGCCTTAGTTTTGAGACCCTGGGATAAGATCAGACATTTGCAGTAAAGGTGGTAAAAGTTTTGAACCATAGTCACCCTATTTTCTCTTAAACACTTGTAATAGTAAATACACTGTACATAAACCAGCACAACATAAAACATTTCTTCAGATGAATGATGTGTTTCTTAAATTTCAAATAAACAGTACATGCCATAACTGCTGCTCATAATTGATACTGATTGTTCAGCACACAAACAAAAAATGTGCCATATGGCAAAGCTTGATAAGCAAGAAGCATCCAAATATACACACATTGTGAAGTTTTTTGGTTCTTCATGGAATTTTCAGTCCATACAATAACAGGTTATATTGGATATATAATAAGGCACTGTCATTATTGCTGATGTGCTTTATTTATTTATAGTTTTAAACAAGTTTTGTTTTTGTGGTAGTAAAGAGGCTAACAGTAGCAAGAGTTTTCAAAGCTCAAATATAACATATATCCTGTTCCTAGGTATCAGTAAGCAATGTCAGATAATTGAATTATTTTAAGAAAGGAAGAAATAAAACATTATAAGTTTACTCAGGGAAAAAGATTATCTGCCTGTAAAAAGACTTACTTCTATGTTGTTTTTGCTTTGTAGAGTTTACCAGTTGAGTTAAGTTTCTGTATGAGAAGGCATTGATCCTGAAAATGCTCAATGCTTGCACAATGCCCTTAGGCATTAAACAATAACTTTTGAAATTTCAAGTTTTTGGAATACGGTCTTCCTACAAATTTCTATATCCAGATATTTCTAAAATACATATTTTCCTGGGTACTGAACGCAAGTAAAGCTTTTTTAATGCTTGTGTGCACCAGTGTCTTGCCATGTTAATTTGTTTTTTCTAGACAGATCATTTTAAAAAGTTTAAAAAAGTATTTCTAATTCGGTACACAGTGTTCTGTTATTCTATTCTATTCTATTCTATTCTATTCTATTCTATTCTATTCTATTCCATTCCATTCCATTCCATTCCATTCCATTCCATTCCAATTTTCACCAAACATCAAGCCTTGCTGAAAGGGTTCAGATTGTTTTATAAGCAGAACCCTCTTGAGGTTGTACACAACTTCAGAAATTCAGGTAGAAAAAATGATATGTGATTATTTTTTTATTTGTTTGGGATTTTTCCCCTCTCTGCCCTTCAAATCTCATACATATCCCAGTTACTAAGAATTCAGTGCAAAGGCTAAGGAAGAAAGCAAGTTTTTAAAAAGGTAGTGTTATCCCTAAGTGGTAATTACATGGGTTATAAAAGTAGTAACTAAATATTACCGAATGTTATACTTGTAGCTATATATTACAGCTATATGACATAAAAATAGTAGCTATATTATTTACATTGAAGGAAATAGACATTATGTGACATGTAGACCAGGAAGAAATTCCAGGTGAAACCTCAAACAGTAAATACTTATTTTGCATTTACTGGCATGAGTTGGTTATTTCTTAGCTACTGTTTTTCCAGCAACAGCAACTCCAATTATAATGACATTCCATCACAAAGTACATTGCTAGGAAACTGAACCCCACAGTTACCCAAAGGTGGATTATCTGACTTGAAGTTGGTTGTGGCACCAGTGTGGAGATCTGAGCTGGCTGCCAGTGAACTGGCTCAGGTCTGGAACCTGCATGGCTGTGTTTGCATGAGATTGTGCATTGGACCCTTCAGGATGAGTTGACATTTCCTCCTGAGCCCTCTCCACAGGCTGTCTTTTTTCTGTTACATCCATATTGCACCTTCCATTTCAATTTTGCAGTGGCTTAATTTTTACAAATATTTTATATTACCTAGGAAGCTTTTTCTGCTCAGTTATCACTACTCTGAGCAATAGATAATTCATGGTATCTTCATTTTAGTTGCTCACAGCCATGCAAACTTGACTGGCCCTATAACTTGTCATATACCCAAAAGGCTGTACTGGTTTAGTTGGAATTCTTGCCTTAGACTGGTATTCTGAGGCATGAGGTACAAGCTGGCCAAATGCTAATCAGACAAATTCTAGATCCTGTGCAGTTTACTTGACCTGGTGCAAAATTTAACCTAAATATCTTAAGAGATCCTCTTGGTCTGGTCTTGTATATGAGGCAGATACAACCTGAATAAAATCTGTGTTCACTGTTTTCAAATAATGTCAAGCAAATTTGAGCAAATGTAGAGTGTTTTATCTGAAGTAGTTAGAATTTGAGTCTTGTCAAATTCTCTATTTATCATGAGGATTTTTTGGTTTTGACAGTCACAAGTGTAACTGTTCCAGTCTTTTTTCAGTTGCTGCTGGGTGTGCTTCTTGCTTTTTCAGGCAGCCATGGGGAGAGGATCGTCTAACCCAGGCTAGTTTCCACAACCTTAGTCTGAGGTGGTTTGATGGAATGTTGTCTGTGGACACTTGAATATGGCCCAGCTAACCCAAATTACAGTTCTGTTAAACCTGGTAGAAAGTAGTGGAACAAAATCCAGGGTTTTATGTGGTTTCATGTGAGCTGTGAAATCCTACTCATGAGGCCTGCAAAGCGGGAACAAGTCTCCGTGGATATTTAAAGCTTTAAAAGCTTATTGTCCTGAGGAAGAGCCATACTCACAAATTTTCTATTCTCAAAAATGGCTTTGGTTAAAAAAGAGCTTTGGCAAAGGTTGCACCTCCTGACCAGTAGGCTCTAAATGGTGGCAGGAAATACAGTATTTTGGGATTACAGCTTCTGCTCTGGAGGTCTGAGAAGAAGCTTTAGGATTGCCTGACTTAGCGCTGAAACATAAAACCAGATGTTTACTATTTAACTGTGTGTCTGTTCAGTACATCTTTCATTGTGTAATCAGATTTGCCTCCTGTCTGTAGGTATTTGGTTAAGAAACCAAAAAAGGTACACAATAAAATAAAACTCAAAAAAAGTTCTCTAGTCATTACGTCCTGCACGCAAGCTACAGTAGCTGTTTTGAGGAGCAAAGTCAGATAATGCCCAAAGACATTTTAATTTTTATGGCTTCTGAAGTAATAGGAACATGCTGTGACTCTGGGGCATATTAACAAACTAAAATCCTTATTTGGATGAACCTCTTTAATACTAACTCAAGTATGATGCAAATTTTGTAAGGAAATAAAGCATTTTAATTTTTAATGCTGTCAAATATCGTAGTAATGTTTGGAAAAGACAGAATTTCAGCTCTGTTCTGGAATATTTTTGCAAAATTACCTACCATCCATGCCTGGTTATGCAGATTGCAAAGTTTTTAGATGGCATATGCCCTGGCAGGCCCCCTCAGAGGATCATCAAGTATTTTAGTATGGAGATGAACTGTAAAATGTAGGTGAATAGTTTTCAGACTGTTATTTCCTGATTGGAATATGTGGTGAATTAGCAGAGGAACACTACATAAGAAGTCTTTGCCAACTTTGCAAGGTGCTAATATTGCTGCCATGTTAACTACCAATATCAGAGCATCCTCCTACATAGCTTGGAAATTGCAGACTATCAGATGTGTGCAGTAGGAGGTTGACGGGGAAGTCCTGTACAATGGAAAATAGATGTTAAAATGTCAATAAACAGCTGATGACACACTATGGGAAAACTAATGGGTGAGGAAGAAAAGTGGTGGAATGTTCCGTTATTAAGCTTAAAATAAAACTTTTGAGAAAAAAACCCCACCTCTTCTTTTTATCTATATATTTAGTTCTTAGAACAGATCTTACAGAAAAAAACCCATCTTCTTCTTACAGAGCTATGAATGTGTTAAGAAGCAAATATTTTTTAACTATCCTTTTACAAAGTATTTAACCAAGCACATGGGTTTTTTTCAAGATGGAAGGCTGTCTTTTCCATGGAGTAATAGTAACAAAAGTAGTTTCTGGTTCTTTTCATAGTTTCACTTCTGTCTTTGGAAATGGGTGTTACCATAAGATAGGGAAGGGAGACCTTCTTCGATTGGTCAAAGGGTAATGTGTGTGTAATACATTTCTTCTGGCAGTGTGGAATTCATATTGTGATTGGAAAAAAATAAATTCTTTGCTTGCAAAGCTTAATATTGATCATACAAGGTTAAAATCACACAGAAGAATGAGAAAGAGCTGAGCTGCATAATCATGTACTTTTAGGACTTTCACTTGTCTTAACTCACTGCCATTTTTGAATCATAAAACTAACTTACAGTCTGTGTCTCTGTTCACGTGAATTCATTTCACACCTTGAAATTTTTTCCAGTTACAGACATATAATATTACACTTTGCTGAAATAAAACTAGCACTTAAAGGATTTCTTTTCCATTGTTGCGTAGTTAGCTTTGTTAGCTTACATTCTTCATAAAGAATGGAAAAAAGAAATACAGTGGTAGTGGATATGGAAAGAAGTCATGAACCAAGGCATAAACATGGCTTCTCCTGTTGCTTCATCTGAGTTGCTTCCCTGATTCTCTTTCTTTATTTTTGTCTACTCCATTGAGTTCCACTTAGTCATGACAGACCACAGATACATTAACATAAGTAAAGCTAATGTTACCTATAGTGTGTTAGACTGAACGTGCACTTGATGTAATAATTTCCTATTTTTTTTCCCCATTATACATTTAATATTAAAGAAAAAAAGACAGTATATTGGTTTGTAGGAGAAATAGTAGTCAAACATAAAAGAATTTGCTTTTTTGTTTTCCTTGTATCTTTTTATGCTTGATTGTGGTAGTCTGGACCCTCTCTGTGATGACTTTATTTAAAAGGTACTAACTAATCATGTTTAATTTGTTTTCCTTGAAGTTGTAAGGCTCAGTTCAGGTCCCAAAACACAAGCAACTAGTGAGCATCTTTGGAGATTCCTTCGTGTCCCTCCTGGTCTCTCTGCCAGTCCACAAGGGCAGAGAATTTCCTAAGAGCCCATCTTGTCTGGAAGATCCATCTATAGATCAGACATGCTAGAACATTTCAAGTAGCAGGCAACTAAACTGTGCTCAAAAGCACTTTATTGAGTCATACTCAGGTAAATCATATGGATGAATTTGTTCATGCATTTATGTTTTCAGATTTTGCTCTTTACTTGTGTGGGTGAAATCTTGGTAGGTTAGTGCAGTAGCTCTTTTCGTCCTCATATTGCTTCTGCAGAAGGCAAACATTTGTATTCTGTTACTCTTAAAGTGCAGAAATATTACATAGCAATTAGCACTGTGAGGATAATTGCCTCTTATGGGTACATTATGCCTCAGTTGTTTACTGCTAAGTGAAATGTGGGAAGTTGCTATCAAATTAGGCAATAATGAAGGCGAGAGCTTGACAGAAGGGAACCTGTTCCTTGTTTGTGGGTTCTGAGGGAGGAACTCTATCTATGAGGAGTGTGAGTCTGCTAAGTCTGTAGATCTTGTGCTGGGGAAAATATCCACCATTCCCTGTGAGTGCTCGGCATTTGTGTTGCATCCCAGTAATATATTGCTATAAATTCAGAGAAAAATTGTCAATTACCAATATCCACTTGCATGCTCTGGTAAGCAGCGAGAGCCTTTAAGAAAAAGACTTTGCTCCTCTCTGTCCTTCACATTTCATTTCTAAAAATGTTGTGCAGTTTCATCTGCAAAACTCATTCTGATAAGCTCACTGAACTGCTGAAATTGTCTCCTTTCAATAAATCTGCAATTACCATGTTATTTAGAGCATCCACTGCAGACTAAATCACAGTATGAAAGGGCACAAACTGTGTGTGTAATCACAAGTACAATGTGTACAGTTCTTTCTACACTGACCCTAATCACTGCTTTGCAAGAATTCCCTACACAACATTCACCACACATAATGGACAAAATAACATGGGGTTATTCACAAATTCTGCTACTATTTTCCTTATTTAGTTCTTAACAGTAAAGAGAAAGTCAACTGATTTCTTAAAGCTTCTTCTGAAGCATCCTAAAATGAGACCTCACCTTTTCCACTCTGCTCTCCAGAGAAACTTCTGGAGTACGATTTTTTGTGAAATCTAAAAACACACAGTAGAACAGTGGAAGACAAATTTTGTTTCTGTGTCCTTGACTTTTGGTGAAAAGTAGGAGAAATGCACTTAGATTTTTAAAATGTTTATACTGTGTGAAAAGGGAAGTGGAGGAAAGTAACCTACAAACAGACCATGTAGGACAGCATTTAGTGTGGAGGGTTGTCCCTTTCAGGTCTGTGCTATTTGCCCTATTCCCATGTGTTTGTCTAACACTGCAGTGTGTGCAAGACCCCTGTGTAAATACTGAAGAGAATTTCTTTTTTTAAAATCAAAATTCATTAAAGAATCCCATCCACCACACAAAAGAACTTTTGATTACAAAAATATTAATATAGCAGAAATATTTTTAAGCTGTAGTCTGTATAACACTAAATATTTTAATGGACTGTCCGTAATGAAAACCCAGAGATTTACCAGAGATATGCAGAGATTTGATTAACTACATAATTTGGACCATTTGGTAATATGTGGTAATTATCATTTGTGTTAGATTAGGCACTACTGGTAGAATATTGTCTGCTTTGTTGATCATTTACTCTTGTAACATTATTATTTTAAATATATTAGAAGTGTTATGTGGGTTTTTTATAGACTGCTCTTAGAAACATTAATACAGTATCTAAAGCATCTGTTCCCTTTCAAAAAATTATTTCCCCCCCTTAAAGGCTTCTGTCACTTGGACTCCTTTGTTGGTTTTCTGAAAAAATTCTGTTTATACACTAGTCCATTATCCTCTCTGGGAAACCAGTGTTGCATTTTAAACCAGTCAAGTGGGCTGACTGGATTTGGCAGCACACACATGTGGAGAGCTTGAAAGGAATGATATAGCTGATTCCTTGTGTTTAACTCCATTATCGTCCACTTTTGGTAGATGGCTATTCAGGAGATAAGTAGTGGGTCAAGATTTTATTAAAATCAAGAGCTAACTATTAAGTATGTTACAGGTCACTGTTGTGATTTTTAATACCATTCTTGAATGAGAAAATATTAATTTGATCTAATGAAATATAAGTAGGGATGTACAACTTAAATCATTCAGTAAAACATTTTTAAAGTAGGCAGTATTGAAAAAATGTTGCTTGGTTTTTTAATTTCTTTTTATTTGTCACACACCATTAAACGTCCTTTCCTCCAGGCTAAACCAGACATCTGCTACTTTGGCCTACTTATCAAAAGAAATGAAACTTTTATTGGCATGACATCATTACATTTAAGCTTCTTTAGGAGAGGAAGAAAATACCAACTGGATGGAGCTAGGATGCCATTTAATATCTAGGTGAACGACCTCCTGTTAGCAGAGAAAAGTGTTAATTTGTAAATGATCACTCAAGTTTAAGCACTGCTGTGTGCATTCTCCTGCACTTGCAGACAAACCCCCAGAAAGATTATATCCCAAATTTTAACATCAGAGTGGCCAACAGCTGCTGCCTTGAGAAGAAGAGAAAATACCCAGTCAACAAGAGCAAGAAGTTAAGGATGTTGATGTGTACATAGGTTTTAGGATTAAGGATTTCTTGACATCAGAGTTGGATTTTGAGTTTCCTGAAGCTATTGTTTTAAATTACTGGCAGACTAAAAAAGAATATGTAGTACACAGGCTATTGTCATCACTGTGATTGCAATCAAATGCAAGATGGTTTAGGGTTTGTTTTTTTTTTGTGAGGTCTTTTTAATGCCAAAATTAAAACTTGATTTCTGGATAGAATTCTGAAGCTATAGTCACAAAATACAGAAGAGACTGCTGCATTCCACCTGTTAGCCTGGAGCTCTCAGTTTTCTCTATGCATCACATATTCCTGTCTCAAAGGAGTCAGTAACATTTTCTTTCTCATGCTGATGTCAGGTATTGCCAGTGGGGAAGCTACACTTTCCTTTGCCTGGATTTCTGGAAGCTTTAGATATTTAGTCCATGCATAGCACTGGATTTCAAAAGGCAAGCATGGGAGGGTACAATTAGTGGCAAACTTTTGCTTGGAAAGAAATCAGCTCTCTCTGTTATGTTCTTAATTTCTTGTGTTCTTTACTAAGAAACTTTATTCAAGGAAACAATGTCAAATTGAGTTTCCTAGAGGCTTGCCCAAAGCAAACCACATTAGTAATTGAGAGCTATGTTTCAAAATAATGGGGCAATAATAATATTTGAATATTTCTTAGTAAAATCTTGGTAAAAACAAACAAACAAAAAAAAGCCAAACCAAACCCTAGATAAATTGTTTAGTATGTTTTTCCATTTCTGTGTGTCCCCATGGTTTGCTTTTCATAGGGTCCTAGAATGGAAAGACTTTCAAGAGACCTCCTCTCCCTTCCCTGTCTGAAAATATGTTATAAAGCATGTCAACTGTATTTCTGTTCTTTGTGACATCTTTTTGATGGCCTTTCTGAAAGTTCTCAAAGAAATTAAATTTTCCAATTTCTTCATCCCACCCATTCCAGCAGTTCATGAGTTAGAAGTTTTTCTAATCCCTAAGCTCAGTCTTCTGTGCTGCAATGCAAATCTAATTTTTCAGCTGTAGACACAGAAAATGTTATCCACTCCTGGAATATGGCATTCTAGTTGAGTTTTATGTAGTCCCCACAGTTACCTTTTTCACATGCGATACTGCTAAATAAAGTTGATTTTCAAAAGGATGTGCAATTCATTGTTCCTGCTTCGTGACAGCGTCTCACAATTCTAAGTAATATTGTCAAGATGGCTGATGGTAGAGTGGGATTATTCCTCTCTTTTTTCCAAAATTTTTGGCCAAGATCCCAACTTTGCTGTTGCACATGCCACTGGTGATAATTTTTAATAGCTACAGATCCTAGACAGATGCCTTTCAGCTACACTTTGGCAGGGTACCAGATCTCTGCATTTTCAGTGCAGTTTTCCAGTGGGATTTTTCTTTGAGTCCACAGTGTAACATCTTTATTTGGGCTAATCCGCCTTAGTTTCTTTACTTTAAGTAGTGTTAGAGGCCTTAGTGAAGTTAAAACATATGTATCCACTACACTGCTTTCAAACTTGAGGCCTGTTGCCTTGTCAAAGAAATAAAATGTTTTTAATTTTCTGTGTTACGTGTTTTTAGCAATTCTTTTTTTGTCTTCTTCTAATTTGGCAGGGGTGAGGAAGAGTTCTGTTTCTTGCACGTAGTCTAGTTAGTTGTTCTAGAGGCCTTTAATTCTTCATGTGTCTTCCTTAAGGGTTTTAGAAATAGCCCTGAAAAAAAAGCATACAGCGTTATTTTGCTTTTTTGAGATCTTGTATGCAAGTTTTCCAGCTGGTCAGTTTTCAAGTAAACAGGGTGACAAACAGGCCTAGGTGTGAAAATATCCAGGTTAGATCTAACTACCCTTCAGCATGCCTGTTCCTTCCCTACTGCAGTCTGGCGTCTTGACTCCTCATGTGGGCGATTTTGGCACTAAGTCATAGATGATTTTTTTAGTGGATACTTATGCAAAAGGAGCATTGCATACTTAGTTGTCTTGATGTCCATACTGGATGCTTTTCCTTTTTGCTAAACCTCTTTTCTCTTTGGTATTCTTTTTACCATAATTTATATGGCAGTTGCACAGTTCTGCTGCACCCTCCTGAATTCTGCCTTTGCAGGTATCTGTACTTTGTGATTTGACCAGCTTCGTCATGTTTCCTTTTCATCTCCAGGGGTTGAAAGTACAGAGGATGGTTCTCTAAACAGTGCAGCCTATGAGAATTTTGTAGGTTATAAACAAAAAACCTTCTAGTCTCTGTATAGAGAAATTACAGTAGATTGGACCTTGTTACATATGTATCTGTATTAATCTGTGTTCTCTTGGGATTTAATATGCACAATCCAAGTGGAAGTTTCTCTGAGTTCCCCTCAGCATCCTTTCCTGCACATCCCACATTCCTATTGATTGCCTGCATTATTCAAAAGTAAAAGGTCACTCTGACCAACCAGAGTATGTTACCAGAGCAGCAGAATAAACCAGACTGTAATGTTTTTATGGTTTGAAAAATTTGCATTATGCACTGTGAATTGAAGGAGTAATGACCTACCTCTCTGGTTTTAGGCACAACTCTGTCAGTCACAATGAACACTGTACATTTTTCTCTCCCTGGCATGGATATCAACATCAGCAGTGTAAATGACTTGCATATAATTTGAAAAATGTATATATGTGTTTCTCTAGAAGCCTATGTAGTTCTTTATGTTGATTTTTATGTTGTTTGCTGTTTCAACATGTAAATCTCATCTATTACCTCTTGATTTCCAGGAATTTTCAGTCTGTCTGTATAAAGGTGCTTCTGGGTATTATAGAGCTAGACATAAATGAATAGCCAAGACTCAGCATTTTTTCTTACACTCATTTTGTCTCTCTCACATTTGTCAGTCATAGTATGTGGTCAGTGAATGAAGAGTGAGTTATTTTATTTACAAAATGAACAGTGTAGTGTCACTGCATAGGATTTCCATTCTTAGCTGTGTCATTATCAGTACAGCTGAAAACAACACAAGTTTGCTAAATAAATCCCACAGGATTAGGATTTAGATTAGGATTTTCATTGTAAAAGTAGTTCTTTTGAGTAAGTAAGAAGAAGGAATAGAGGAAGGGAGGAGACAGAGAATGAGGCTTCTGGGATCATACAGAGTCATAGACTCACTTAGGTTGGAAGAGACCTTTAAGGTAATTGAGTCCATTAACTCAGCGCTGCCAAGTCCACCACTAAGCCACGTTCCCAGATGTCACATCTGCATGTCTTCTAAATACCTCCAGGAATGGTAACTCCATCCCTTTACTGCACAGCCTTTTCCAGTGCTAGACAATGTTTTCCATGAAGAATTTTTTCCTAATATCCAATCTAAACCTCTCTTAGAGCAACTTGAAACCATTTCTTCTTGTCCAATCACTTGTTTCCTGGGAGAAGAGGACAACACCCACCTGGCTCCAACCTCCTTTCAGGAAGTTGTGGAGAGCAGTAAGGTCCCCCCAAGCCTTCTTTTCTCCAGGCTAAAGAGCCCCAGCTCCCTCAGCTGCTCCTCATAAGCCTTGTGCTCCAGACCTTTCCTCAGCTCCATCACACTTCTCTGGACACCTTCCAGCACTTCAGTGTCTTTTCGTGTAGTCATGGGCCCAAGACTTAACACAGCACTCGAGGTGTGACCTCACCAGTGCCCAGTACAGGGGGACAATCACTGCCCTGGTCCTGCTGGCTGCACTACTTCTGATGCAGGGCAGGATACCAGTGTCCTTCTTGGCCACCTGGGCACATGCTGGCTCAGGTTCAGCTGCTGTCACCCAGCACTCCCAGGTCCTGTTCCAACCACTCTTCCCAGCCTGTAGCACTGTCTGGGATGTGACCCAAGTGCAGGACCGGGGACTTCGGCTTGTTGAACACCATCCAGTTGGCCTTAGCCTGTCAATGTAGCATCCCTCTGTAGAGCCTTTCTGCCTGGATGTAGCTCTCTTCACCACCATTCCCTGGGCCTGGCTATCCAGCCAGCAAACAGTGCACCCATCCAAGCCATGAATAGCCACTTTCTCCAGGAGAATGGTGTGGGGAAGCCAGAGACTTCAGAAAAGTTTAGGAAGATGACATCCCTAGCCTTTGCCTCATCCACTAAGCGGGATGCTTATGCACTGTAAGAAATGTATTCCTGTATTCTTGGCATTATGGTATGGAGACTTCATGTTCTTCTGGAATATAAGTTTCATGAAAATAATCTCACAAGTCATTATGAATTTCACCTTATAAGTCCATGTTTGCTACTTGCAAGGTTCACACAATGTACATTCACATGTACATTCACATGCATTTTCTTGTTCAACTGTAATTGCCAAAACCAGAGGTTTGGGTGAAAAAGAAGGCAAACTTCTGATCCTTAATTTGGTCTCCTAAATGCATTTTGAATCAATTAAATCACAACAGTATAATTCTTAGAAACACAAATCACTTTTTGTTCTTTATGAAAATGCCTCATTTTTTTATGTACAGATGGTAATGATTTATAACTAAAGGAGCAAAAAATGGTTTTTTTAAGGCTAGTAAGAAGAAAAGGTACCCTTGATCTCCCAGCAACCTTGTTCATCTCAGAGGTGCACTGTCTGTTGGAAAGTGTCCTTATGTGTTTCTAATGCTTCAGAAGAGCTCTTATTCACAGGCTGCTTTGATAAATTGCTCTGCATTTTAAAAAGCTGCTCACAACCCTCTTCTTCAGTGGTCATAAGGTTTTAGGTCCAAGTTCAACTTGCCTGTGTGAAATAAGGCACCTGCTGAAATGATAAAGCAGACCCTTTTACAGGAGAGTGCTGTGATTTGTTTCCACAGTGGCTAACTAACATCATCATGGCCCTGAAAAGTGCTGGGGGGCAGACTATGAAAATGGTCACCAAAAACACAGTGGAGGGAAAACATGGATTCACAGAAAGAACAGTCAAAGGCCAAGGGTGAGGAAGGGCACAAAGAAAATAATTACTGCAAGCTCAGTGAATGAGGAGGGAATTGGAAGGATCTCAACTCTGGAATTATGTAGGGAAAATTAGTATCTCCCAATGATGAGGAGGGTCAATATAATAAAACAATGCATGACAAACTGAAAAAAGCATGTATCAGGTTAAAGCACAAATGGCAGAAGGTGATTCTGCTATTTCAGATGCAATATGAGAAATGTGGATGCCAGAGAGGGTGTCATTTATCCAGGATAGCATAACTGGTTTCAGAAACCCAGGGACTGAAGTAATGTTTTGCTAGTACAACAGAGATGGAGAGAACTGGCTTTGGCAATAGGCTGAGTGCAGAGGGGCTTAAAGGGGGCTGATACTGGGGTGCCTTAGCCTCTTTCTTGCTTTGCACATAGAAGAATTGTGCTTTTTCCTTGTGGATGTCTGCCTATGTTATTATTTAAGTGTAAGGTCTGTGGCGTATAATTCTGACTTTCTGCTGTCTGGTTCTAAACAGGTGTTTGTTCATTTTTGTTTTTGTTCTTTTATTTTTACTCTCCAATTGTATAGAAGTAATTATTTATTAATTGTTTTCATTAAAATTTAATAAACACATGAGAGACTAGCTCAGTTTTTTCTTGAGACATGTTAGTAATTCCTTTACATTTTCATCTCCTTCAAGATAATGGATGAAATGAAGGCTACTACTGGAAATTAGGGCTATAAATTTACAGATAGGGATTTCAGTCTAATCAAAATTTTGCTGATAATGATAACAATTCAATCTTATGAAATACGTTGGCTTTGAGATGGAGAATCAATGTTTGGACATGAAAAACAGGTGTCAAGTTTGACGATGACATTGCTGTCAGTATCTGGGGGAAAGCAGATTAAGTCAGCAAGAAGAGCAGTAATTCTGTCAAATACAGTATGCGAGAAACTAATGAAAAAGTTAGAAACAGTGGTTCTTTTTTATGAGCTTTATTCCTTCAATATGTTCATCTATTTTTGGTTTTATCTTACATCCCTTCTCCCTCTCTTTTCTTTCAAGTTGCAATTAAGAATACAAAAAGCGTTCTCTCTACTTTAGTCAGTCTCTCCTGTATTATGTTCTGAGAGCTGAATTTGTTTAATTATGGCATAAGGAAAGCACTGCATTGTGTTTCAATGTTCCTAATAGTTGCTACTTGAAAGAGAACCAGAGCTATGTGGTCGTGCAAACAAATAATCCAAGATGAAAAAATGCTGAGAGACAGAAAAAGGAAACACAGATAGGATAAATCTGAACACATTTCTTCATCAAATCCACAAGCACCAACAGGAAAAGGAGTTCTAAACATGTAATTTGCAATCAAAGAGAAGAAAAAGGGTTGTATTAAATTAAGTAGGAAGATGTCCTCTAGTGCCTAAGAAA